>NC_051095.1:17303955-17633455 GCF_901709675.1 Syngnathus acus | reverse complement strand
ACATAAACTGTGTCAAAATGTTTCCCTAAAATGTTTGCCTTTACGAAGTTTTTGATGCCCTGTTTTGATTGAACAATATTAGTTTACAATTTGTGGCCTGCGACTGGCTGGCGACCAGTTCAAAGTGTAGTCTGCTTTTCACCCAATGTCAGCTGGGATCGACTCCAGCACCGCCCGCGACCCTGAACAGGATAAGCGGTGCTGAAAATTGATGAATTGATGAATGGCTAGTTTAACCTTTTTCTTTTTACATTTGAATAGTTTACAGTTGTAAATGGGAGTTACAGTATATAGAGCAACCAAAATATAAGAAAATACAGTATGCAATATCAAAATACAGCTACAATGATGATAAAGTGATACAATGATTGATACAATGATACAGTATTGCAAAATTACAACCTAACCTCTAAAATTATGTAAGGTCAAGGCATTTTTAAAAGTTTATTTATCTATTTATTTATTTGCACATACATTCGCTAACCTTAAAAAGAATAGTAACGTAAAGATGCATGTTTTTCTTAAGCTTTTAAGGACTGATGATCCGTCTCTTATCTAATACCTAAGAACTGCAAGCAGCAAGCAAAACCTAATGTTGCGTTTGGCCAAAATGAGAGTTCAAGATGCTACCTTTTGAAAGCAGATCTCAAAGTAGACATTTGTTTTATCTAAATCTTAAAAAATGCATTGTGAAACACGAGTATGTCACATTCAAAATAATAAGTTTAGAATGTAGGCCCGTGGTTGTGTGTGTGTCTCCTTGAAGAACAAGAGCTTGCCCATGGTGTACATTAACTGTGACTAGTGGAGATGTATTACTCCCACAACTCAACTTCTCAACTCAAATAAGTAAATGCCCACAATTAAATCTACTAAAAATATGCTCATGTAGACCAAGACAAGGAGGAGTTGGTAGTTGGGTGTTACTCACTCGCATTGCAAATTAGAGGGTCTTCGGGCGTTACTTTTTTTTTTTTCTTCCAAAAACGCAACAGATGAGAAAAGAAAGATAAAGGAAGCCTTTCTGTGTCCTGTCTTTTTAACATAAGCATGTTTACCAACAATGACGCAAATGACACTTCCCAACTACAAACTTAAGTAAAAAACGTCAAAGTTCTCAAGTGCAAAGCAGTTCACACTCAGCAAATGAACAACTGGAGTCTTAGCAGGGATGGAAGTATTTGATTGGCTCCTGCTATGAGCAGCTGTCTGAAATGGCCATATTTGGGCACAACCCAATCAGATCATTCCATCCACAATCATTGATTGGTTAGATGTAGTAATTAGCATTAATCTCCCAGTCTGAAAACTTGACCATGTGGTAACTGTTCCAAGACTCTGCACCACTCCCATTACCACCACCACGTTTCACAGCTCCACCATCAAGGTTGAAAGTCACGGCCGATACTTTGAGCTCGCTTGACTCTGGTGTTCCATTTGGTTTATTGTGACTGCGGACATGGCATACAAGGTACAGTTTCATGCCAGTCAGCAAGGTTCAATCAGTGTGTTTTTTTAAACCTGTCATTCACGTGAGCTACACGACAGACGAGAGAAGGAGGTTAAATAGGTTTTTGGACCAAGGATCTTACCGACAAAATATCCTGCAGCCGTATCAGGAACCAATTGCTGCAAATCATTTTCAAAAGCGACAGTGGTAAACAGAAGTTTTCTTTCTTTTTTTTTTTTTCCCCCGGCCTGCTATTTCACAAAATGGAAAGGCACCTTCACCTTTTTGACAACGAATGGCCCACTGGCCAAAAGGAGGAAAGAACAAAACAAAACAATATTTCTCACATCTTGCAATTTTGCTACTGTGGCAAAGATGAAACAAACCCGTCATAGTATCATAACGCAATCCTTGACATTGATTTGACCTTTGATTTTCTTGTGGAATGGTGTAAATGCTCTTAACTCCGTGCACAGCAAGCAGGGCTAATGTAAAATCTGAAATGGCTTCATCAGAGTCTGAATTACAGGGAGTCTCAATTTCGGTTTAGTGAGCCCTTTTTTGCTCACAGAGATTAAGGGAGGAGTCTGTCAGCTCTCTATTGTCCCACTGAGAAAAGAAACTCATTTGCTTTGAACGATAAATGTCTTTGGACCGTAAATCATGTCTCCTAATCCTTTTAGCAATGCCACGTAATACAAATTGTCTCTCAATTACACATCATACAATGGAGACAATGAGAGAAGTTTGCACACACAGCGTAGCATTGTCCTCCCCATTGACTTTCACCATGTTTGGTCATGCTGCAAACCTCTTTGATTGAGAGAATGGTGGACTTTAACTCATGTAGGAAAATAAACTCTCTTTACACAAGGGTGAATATTCCCATGTGATCTCTGCTTCTGACTTATCAAATACTGCTGTCAGGTCACTGGCATTTAAAACTAGGTCATGATAAGAACTCCTCAAGAATCACTATTGGACAATGCTGTCCAACATTGGGGCGCCCAGCTGAAATCTTGCTTGAGGACTTTAAAGAAAACTGTAAGAAAAATGTAGCTCAATAAGGTGTCCTATTTTCATAGACAAGCGCCTGTGCACTTGTACAACGTAAAAATGGGTGCAAGTCTGGTTTATCGTTTGTGAATTTGGCAGACTGATGCATTCTATTGCACGCCCCTAGTGGATCTGGCAATTTGGTGACCAAAATCTAAAAATCTGGTTCACATCACATCAAACATGTCAACATCACTAGTACCGGACATATCCCCTCACCACAACAACAGACTGAATTTTAAACATTTAAGTTCGTTGTCTTTCATGTTTTATTGTTCTTGCATATTATACTGTATTTGTTTCCAGTTTTTAAGTTGACATGTGTAAGAGCTGTCCAGGGACTACAGATGAAAAATAGCCCTTTGGCTAATTCTGGTGCATTTACAGAAATGTTCATTGATGTACACTGTCCCTGTCAAAAAAAAAAAAGAAAGTAGACTATATTTTAGACTACCTAAAAGCAGGTATGCATTGTGCCACATGTGGAGCAATGTGATTTGAGTAAATTTAAACAAGGCACAGTATCTTCTGAGCTCCGTGGATGTTTGTGGTGCATGTCATTGTATTTCATTCATGTGTTAATAAAATTGCGTGGAGCAATCACAGATGTGCTTTAAGGTTTTAGGTTCATCCATGAGGTTGCAGTGGGTTGGGAAAAAATGAGCACCACCTCTGGTACTCATCCGCAAAAGCTTGATGATAAACTAGGTACTGACAGCACTGTGCCCTTGAGAGAGGTGACAAAAACATGAAGTAACTGAAGTAACACATTATGGCCATTGCTACTCCAACAGAACTTTAAAGAATATGAGATGTGTGTCTGTACCCATTTTGACAAATATATCAACCGATGGTAATGAATTCATAGAGCTGATGCTTCGGGGCTTCAGTTTGAACATAATGCACTGCTTAGTTTAGTTTCCCACAGTATTTTCTATTCCGATTAAGTTGTTTTACATCACGTATATACAGTAGAAGGAATCAGAACCGTTCCTAAAATGAAATGCTTGAATATCGAAATCATAGGAAATTATTGTTTCTGTCTGTCTGGTCAAGGGACGGTGAGAAGAACAGATTGAAATTGAGGCGGTTAAACTGGAAAATTCTTTCAGATGATGAAGCTGCACATACGGACGGGATTTTTCTGTGCCTTTAATGCCATTTTACTCCAGAAATTGATGCAT
The DNA here is from genome assembly GCF_901709675.1 of Syngnathus acus. Classification (NCBI taxonomy): domain Eukaryota; kingdom Metazoa; phylum Chordata; class Actinopteri; order Syngnathiformes; family Syngnathidae; genus Syngnathus; species Syngnathus acus. Next base: position 17,629,765 of record NC_051095.1, on the reverse strand, counting down.
GCATGTTTTGTCTAGCACCGAGTGTCATGGGAATTGGTGGTGCACATATAGCGTCTGAACTAAATGTCAACGGGTCTCTCTTGAGTAAATGATTCACAACGTGTTGGAAACAGAGAGGTGCATGTGATTGAGCCAATTTGAACTCAAGTAGGAGGTGTTTGGCCTGTGAACTGAAAACCAACGCTTTTTCCATGACTTGCCAAATAGAGATTCTTGATCAGATGTGGGTCGGCTGATGCAGCTACCGCCTTTATTATGATGTAAAATACTGAGACACTGAATCCTGCGAGTGGCACTTGCTCTACTTGGAAATTCCCGCAGCTTATCACCTTTCAAGTTGTATGAAACACATTATTGAAGTGATCGCTCTTGCATTATGTATCTATACCTATGATAATTTCTCTGCTGTATCATCATACATACTGCACACAACACAGCTGGCTGAAAGATTCAACTTCGTGATGCATTAACCATTTCATTTGGGTTTATCAGTGATGTACTTCCTGAACAGCTATGAAGATGCATATTTGAATCAAACAAAAAAAAAAGGTGACATACTCCACGTTAAATAATCAAATAAACAAGGCCCAAAACATAACCATGTGTATGTGTTCATGCAAAGGTCCTGCCCAAACTGCAAAAGATGGTTACGTGTATATCCCTCTGAGCTTTGCACAGTCCTGGAGGTGTACGTTGTTGTCAGAGGGCCCTGTGTGTGGCGGCACCAGCTGCTTTAAGCGGGTGATCCATCTCCTCTCAGCTGCCATATCAGTCATGAGGGATTTTGATAAATGAACCCCACACATACAGCCCTCCATCTAAACCCTAGCATCCCACAAGGGCCTTATACAGGTTGTCCTTTATGACACCGATCACAGGCATTAATTCAAGTTTCCTCGTAATTAGAATAATGTGACTGAATGATTACAACCCTGGATGTTTTAGTTCATTTTTAATGCAATTGTAAATCCATCATATTGCATTACAGTATTGTATATTGAATTGTGATATTCAGGAACGAAATGCACTTAAATATGAGGCCACAGACGGTACTTGACACTTTTCTTGGGATACCATTGTTTTACTTTTTTTCTGTTTGTTTAACAACACATTTGGTACGATATGCCACAATAGACCAATGGAATACACAATGTAATGTTTACCTTTGTTTAAAGCCTCACATTGCTAATATTCTATAAATTACTGCTATCCTCAATCGATTGTCAAGATAGTTTCACCCCATTCCAGCGCAAGACAGCCACTGTCTGTTTTTCCTTTTTCATAGTTCATGTGACTGTGTAAAAAAAATGTTGTGACTCAGTATCATAGAATGTTTGTTTTTCTTCTCTTTTTGACTAATTGACATAATTTCACACACTTTAATACTTAGTATAAAATATTAAATGATTTTATGAGGTACAACACAATACAATACAAAATGAAAACCCCAGAACCATTCATACGCTGTTAAAAATGTGTTGTTTTTTATTTGAAGAGCATGATTTAACAAAAAAATAATAATGATGTGTAGGGACTGTAAGGTATTGTGTTAAAGGATAGTAATTTAAAAATGCTATTTTCCGAGATTGCTTTTCTTCAGATAAGATCAGGGATATTTATTATCTTACCAAAAACAATTAAATTGGTCAATAGAATTTCCATTCAAGATGCCCCCCCCCCCCTCCCTAGCCATAGAGATGCAGAATTTTCTGTTGATAACAAGCTATGCTTTGTACGGTACGCCTTCTGCTTATTATCCGTAGTCTCATCAGCGTGTGGTGCACATTTCAGCATGAAAACAACGGCGGTCAGTGCACGTTTAACACGAGCAGCCCAAAGCAGTCACTAAGTCAGCTTTCAACTCTTCTTTGGACAGAAAACTGTTTTCACCAGCCTCTGGCTTTCATCCAAGCTTCTAACCCCAGAGCCTGTAGGTTTAACAAGCATGATGCTTTGAGGAGTGACTTGTGATTCAACCCAAATTTACAAGCTGATTGCTATGCAGACATTGAGTTGCAGAGAGAATAGAAATGTGCTCCTTATTTCTACCAACAATCCTGTGTCCAGAGAATCACATTGTATGCCTGTGCAAGTATTTAATGGTGTGTAACTTTGAAGTCATTGCTTGAAAAAAAAAAAGAAGCTGTTGCTCAAACACTAATGGCAATGTATCCTGTGATCGTTCACACTTAGACTTGCAGGGGATCAAAGAGAAACAGTTGCGCCAAGGGCAATAAAAGATGTATTAAAATGTGTTTGAAGGCTAGATTATCAGGTTAGAAATAATGAAACATATTCCTTTGAATGGCATAGCATTGCCTCCAGGTCATAGGCCAATTTCTTGGTGAACTAAAAAAATTGCTCTGATATCAACAGAGCAAACAAATTACACAATCTTAATCAGCGGTTTTTCAAAGTAAAAGCCTCTGCGGGTGTCAGATTATATATACTGTATATTTGAGTTTGCCCAGCATGTGGTGATTGTTAATCTGTTTTTTAGCCCAACACAAACACTTTTATTGCCTAGGCAAACAGAGTAATGTTTGATTTTAACTAGCTTGGATCAGTGGTGAGGTTTGCATTTATTGAACATTTTTCATGTCAAACCCTTGGCTGCACAAAGGGATGAACAAAGAAGCAATCCTCGTTGAAATTACCTCACTGCTTGCAAAGTAAGTGGAGATGCGCAGACAGCAAGGAAACAGAAGTGTTTCGTCAAAGAAAGGCATAAACCGTAATGCTGAGAAATGAAATTTGTCAAGTTTCCTAAATTCAATCCCTACTTATTGTACACAAAACTGAAGGATAGGTGTGGTCGGGTCTTTCATCCTACAGAACAAGACCTGCTGCGAAGTTGAAAATAAGAAGCACACCATTGCACAAAAGGCCTCAGAGCTGTCTCCTTTTTTTTCTCGGCCAGAGTGATTCCCGTGGCCGAGCAATAGAGTGAGACAAGTCGAGCTGAAATAGGCTGCTGCTCCCTCACAGGTGATATATAGTTTGTCAGCACCAATCAGCCTGGAAAGGGAGAAAAGTCTATTCATCTGATCGCCTTATTGAGGAGAGTGGGCTACTTTTGAATGCCCCAAAGCTCGTTCCGGGGGCACCATAGGTTGGAGTCTATTTATCTTCCATTTTATCAGATGTGAATGTAAAGAATGAAGAAATGAATAAGCATGAAGTGAACAACTCTTTGTGACATCCAGTAAATATTATCAGGACATCTAATCCAAAAAAGATATAAATAGAATCATCTTCTTTTTCACGGTGCATGTGATTAAAATATGACTTGACAAAATATGGTGCTTTAGCTTCTCTGAAATGGAAACATATGCATACATCACACAGATTTGCATTTAGACAAGGTATTCCAAGGGCAACATAGACTTCTACGATAAATATGTTCTTGTTATACAGTATGTGTACTGTGGATACCCCTCGGGATATTTTAGATTGCGAGAATTCCAATTTCTGAGCTTCAAATCCTAGCGAATATCCCCACTAATCTGGCTGCACATTCAGTTAAAAAGTGATACCTTTCATCATGTCTATAGTTACAGAGAAAGAAATGCATAAGGCATCCTGCTGACTCAAAGTTTGGTGTTAATACGCCTTTACATAATGCATAGTTTCTGCCAAGCAATTTGGTTTAAGACGTGCTCCAACTGAGCTGATAATTCCAATAAAGCGCAACAAGCCCAGCTTTATTAACTGCCACGTCAGAGAGTTTGTACCGACTGTTGCGTGGCATACTGTATGTATATGAGCTCTTCTAAAGAATAATTTCTGCAACAACTGGTTAAAAAAACAGTACATCTATAAAGCTGTGTACTGAGAGTATTTTCCCAGACCTGCAAATTTTAATTTTATCCTTTTACAGAGATGAGAATTTTCCGTGGATCCGCGGATTTCCGTGTTTTTTTCCGTCGAAAGTATCATTTTCGTGGATTGTGTAAATCCGTTGAGATTTTATATATATATATATATATATATAATCGCCCCCCCCGACTCCCGTCATCAGCCCCCCCAGACTCCCGGCTACTTTTCAGTGTTTTTTTCACATTTGCCATTCTCATCCCTGCTATTAAAACGATGAAATGGTTGTCTGAATTTGTTGGCTCTTATCTAATTTATTTCAATTATTTTTTCTTATTTGCTAACATGAAAGGTGCAATGATGGACGTATAATCCCTCTCAGTATTATACCAGTTCACCACTATATAGTTGGATAAATACCTGGCAAAAATGGAATAATGGGAGAATTGGCATTTATTTTTGCCATGTAAAGCACTGCATATTGCATATAGATTGTGAAAGGTGCCTAAACTTTCAGACTGCTGATCAAGCTCTCTAAGACAGATCATCTTTGTGATTGTGAAATGTTCTACTTTTTTACATTTGTGTAATTGTGCTTTTTCATATGACTCTCATGAAGCCAGGTTATACACTGTTAACATGCAAAATAAGTAACTCAAGAGAAATGTAAGGAGTCTAGTGGTTTAAATGTATTACTAGATTTCTTTGACCAACTGTAGAATTTAAATGTGACCATTTGTGCTAGCAAATCAAATGCCATTTTAGTCATCGCTCTCTATTGTGGGTACTTTTTCAAGCCAGAAGCTTTTTCGGTGACTTTAGTAGGCTGCTATGGTGACAGCTTCTTGGAGAGGACCCGCTTCGTGCTATTGAGCGCAGCTGTTTGCTGTGCTACACATATCAGGTGAATAAATCCCACTCAGCCAGTGAGTTGAGTGTGAGAGAGATCCTTAACATTCTTTGAACCCAGCAGTAAATCAAAAACTTACCAATACACCATCTTCCAAATTTAGCCTGCCCTCTGTGATGGCCTGCACCAACTTATTGAAGTAATTCAAGATTTCATCCTAAAAGACAGAATTTACTGCACGGCCATAAAAGCAAGAGGTACTACAGAGGCACAATGCATGTTCCAATAAAACAATATGAGATCATAAAGTGTGCACAATAATGCATCTCGGAGGCAGATTAAATGAAAATCAGGGAAGCAATAAGGCCTTTAATAATACACTCTGTCAGAGAGGCTGTATAACTGGGCAGACATTTTTATGTCTCAGTGTGCCAAATCATGATTTTTCATGAAAGCAACAAATCAAGTACAGTCATAATTTCATAGAAATGAATGGTAACAATTCTAAGAAAAATACCCTTATTGAAATGTATACTCAGGGTCCAGCGGTTCAAGCATTACAGAGACAATATCTACTACTAAAAGTGAGAGTCAACTTTTGTTGACTAGATAAACCAGATGAATATTTCAGTCCTCAATCTAGATGCATCTTTCTTCAAGTCCACATAAAGATAAGCCCAGTTCCCCAACTCCAAAGTCGGGAAATTACTGTCAGTATCTTTCCCCCAGAACAGTAATGCAAGGGGAAAAGACAACTTTGACAGATCTTGTGAAAGGTACTTTTTAATTTGGGGCAGGGTGAACAGAAAAAAAGTTCTCATTTTTGGCCCTTTGCACACATCCTTTTTGATAACATTATGTCTTAATATTAATAGGAAAATTAATAAGAGTGGGATAGAACTCAACATGGGTGGCAGAGGCTTAGCCAAGCCGGGGCGAGCCGGGGCGGCGCCCCGGTTAGGACTCCCTGCGCCCCGGTTGGAAAAAAAAAAAAAAAAAGAATCGAGCTTTTTCGATTCTTCATTTTCATGCCGTTTTTTTCTTTCGGTCTTGCGCGAATGTGCTTGCGCTATTCTATGTGCGCGATGTTATCATTCACCGTTTGCCTCCCGGACCCGGATGTTGTTTTAGCGATCAGCGAACGGCGTGGGTGATGTTCGATTTTTTTTTCCTGTGGGCGCGCGCCCCTACTGGAAAAATTCCTGGCTACGCCTCTGATGGGTGGCGACTCAGTGACTACGTTTACAGGGATAACATTTCTTCAGGGTTCAGATTAAAATTATGCTCGTATGCACTGTTTTCATGGACACTAAAAATATCAGATTAAGACTTGCGTGTATGTATTTGACACACTTTTACATGCGCAGATTGACCAAATAGTCGTAGCAGATGAATTAGCCGGTGCGACTTTCCTTGACAAAGCAAGAAAACAGAAACGCTCTGCATAGTTCATTCAATTTTTGTTCCGAATAGGTTTTGACTTGGTTTTCCTTACCACTTCTCACTCCCATGTGTCTATGGTGTGATATGTAATATCAATGTTTAGTGGTGTGCAGAAACACATCCTGTGTTCACATGTTCTGACTTTCTGGTTGGGGAAATCACAATTGGATGATGTTTTTTTTCTCTACCCTCATGAATGTTAAACGCTCCAAATAGGTAAGAATGGATCCAACAGACTCCTGTGTGTACTCTTCATAAATAAGTGAAATTTTCACAGGAAGACCAATGTTTGAAAGAGTCTGCGTTCCCAATCATTAGAAGGTCTCTACAGGAAGTGCCTTCATTGTTTGTTGTTTCCCAATGTATAGTGCTTGTTGTTCTAAATGAACTTGAGGCCAATGGATGGACAAGTGCATTGAAGGCTTGCTCGTTACCGTGGAAACAGTGTACGATGTATGTACATTAAAGCGGTGCCTTTTGGCCACAAAGACAAGCAGGGTCAGTTATTTCAGTTACTGTATGTCTTTCATTTGCATGTTGTTTACAAGTTGGACAGCATAAACTCACATTTTATCCAAAGCTTTCATTTGCATTTTGTTTTGATCATTGATTGTACTGTTTAATACAACGATAATGCCAGCGCACATACATGTACTGTACTGCACTATGGTTTAAAGTTTGGTTGATATAGTACTAAATGATATAAAAACTACAGACATCATTATGACTGGTTATTCAGTCTTCCCTACATTGATCCCTCCAATCATTCATCCATTTTCCTCATGTACCGCTTATACTAACTAGGTTTGCCGGAGTGGAGTACTGGAGCAAAGGTTTGGATCATGTGAGCATTGCTACAATTTTCACCTCTTCACTGAGCTCAAATGGCTCAACAGTATGTCTATTCTCTTTTTAATCCTAGCAGAGGCTGCATTCTGCTTGCTACATGCAGCTCTAAGTTCCCAACATCTGGCATGAGGCTCGGACAGTTTTGTCCCATGTCCTTCTGTTATGTTTATCTTGTTGAACCGAAGCATTCACAAGTCTTAATGTTGGATTCTCTGTTTGGCAAACTGCCCAGTCTTTGGGTCCTCATGGTCCTTGCCAAGTTTACTGGCAGCCATTTCTCTAAACAAGGACTATTCTCCAGTGCTTGGTGACAGGGCATCTAACTTTGTTTACTGACATGTATTAACCAACGGTGCCCCACAGTGTTGGTTGGGCCTGCTGGCTGAGTATATTACAGTGTGAATAAATATAACTAGGCCACAGATGATGACCCTAACACACTCACGTCATGTGTTTGTGAGATAAAATTTGTAAATGTGTTCTGTCAAATAATAAACTGTAAGAGTACACTCATTCACACATTCAAGGTTTTCAGGAATCTATCATATGTTCTTGATATAATACAATACACTCAGCCCCCCCTCCCACACACACACACACACACACACACACACGCATAAAAGCATCAGAAGTCAAGGGGCATAGAAGAAAAAAATTTGTCACTTTTAGTTTCCTCGGGGTTGTGAAAAAGGTGGACTTTTATTAGAATATAATATTACAAATGTATTATATGTTAAAATTATTTCTGTTAGTCAACATGAATCGTAACAGCCCTGCGAGTCGATTTGGGACCAGGAGAAAAATGTAAACAGAAACAATTAAGTCTGACCCAATGTCATGATCGTATCAAAGTGGGTTACACTGCGGTTAGAATATACCAGCTGAGGTCATGTGTCTTACCTATATCTGTTCATTAAATAAAAATAAAAAATACAGGCATCTAACCATACTTGCAAATGTCATGAGCTGTGAGCTTCATTGAAATTCCCTTCACATCCTCTCATCAATATAATATAAATTGAGGACAAAACTGAATTAATGAATCACAACATATCACAATGATCCAGATTTTACGATATGCGAGTAGAGTAGTGGACAGTTGAACAATTTGCATTTATGTCTATGTTGTCATATTCATTTAACTAATATTTTAGTAGCCTACAGATAGGACTTATGACTGGAAAAAATGACCCCTTATCTATCTTGATTGAACTGCAAATTGAGCAGTATAATTGAGAAGAAATACAAAATACCTTGATGCACAATGCATGTATTAAAACAGCCATGGTTTTATCAATCGCTCTATCTGTGAGATGAAGGTGACTTGTATCGGGATTTTGCAGCAAGGGCTTTGGAGAACTCAGCTGGCGGCAAGATGCAGACCAGGAGATAGTCAGGGGCAGGGGGTCTATTAACACTTTTGGGTGCTGGGCTTGACAGCTCCTTACTCATCTAAGCCCCACAGGGAAGCATATTCTTGCTCCAGCACTATTGCAGTGGTCAATACCAGTGTTACCATGCATACCACCTGGATGTAGACTTAAGATATTTTGTCGCTGAAACATTCTTGTTCTATTTGGGATTGGATCCTGGGTAATACTGGTGATTCCCCCCCCCCCCCCCCCCCCCCCCCGCTTCTTATTGCTGACTACAGACAATGTTGGCACTTGGTCTCTGAATCTTAATTCAGCCACGGTCCGAGCAATCAAGGCAATATTTTGTTTGTGTGTGTGTGTGTGTGTGTGTTGTGCACATGCATAAACCAGTAATCACAACACGATTGCAGCCATTGTCCTGGGAAACTGCTGAGCATTGTGAAGCTCTCAAGGCAATGAGGAACAACGGCACTAGCTTGAATAAAAGTGTTGTTTTACTTGATATGAAATATCACTAACGTTAATTTTCACGTCTTATTTTGTTCGGAATCTTTTGTTGTTTCAGTATTGGCAAATACTAGTGATCACCTACAGCCTCCATACATGTACTATATGTGTACTGTGCAGAGGTGGGCATTTTTCAGTACTGACGGAAGGTTCCTCAATCCGTCACTGACCAACGTCCGTTTTGCTGGCAAAAGACAAATGATGGAAACTAACAGACGAAGCACCAACAGAAGCAGCATTTTCGTCTGTCACTGAAAGCATAATCTTTAGTACCAATGGGCCTTTTTAGTCCGTAACTGCTGGACCCCCCCCCCCATTTTGCTGATGAAGAACAAATTGCGAAGTGGCTGGGGAGAGGGAAGTCTGGGAATCCCTCCTAAAGCTGCTGCTCCCGCAACCCGACCCCGGATAAGCGGAAGAAGATGGATGGATGGATGCTTCCTCTTCCTGAGACGTCAGATGGTGAACCAGATATTTCCTCGAAGCCGTCTGGAAGTCATTCTCCACGGCCTTGCCGAACTTCTCCCACTCCCGCGTTTTTGCCTTTGCAACCGCCAAAGCTGCGTTCCACTTGGCCACCTGTCGGCTGCCTCCGGAGTCCCGCAGCCCAAAACGGCCCGATAGAACTCCTTCTTCAGGTTGACGGCATCCCTTTCCGACAGTGTCCACCAGCGGGTTCGGGGGGTTGCCGCCACGATAGAAACCAACCACCTTACGGCCACAGCTCTGGTTGGCCGCCTCGACAATAGAGGCACGGAACATGGTTCACTCAGACTCAATGTCCTCCGCCTCCCCCGGAATGTGGGAAAGCTCTGTTGGAGGTGGGAGTTGAAGCGCTTTTTGACAGGGGATTTTGCCAGACGTTCCCAGCAAACCCTCACAGTACATTTGGGTCTGCCAGGTCGTACCGGCATCTTTCCCCACCATTGAACCCAACCCACCACCAGGTGGTGATCAGTTGACAGCTCCGCCCCTCTCTTCACCCGAGTGTCCAAAGTAAAATTCATTCATTTTATTTGTCTAAACAAAAGAACTGCCTTATATAATATACGGAGACATTATGAATCTTATCCAAATAAGTTGAGGAAGTTTGTTAATGCGGAAGTGAACCCAAGATGAAGAACTTCCAACTTCTAAAATCGGCATACTTAACTGTTTTTAAACTTTAGTCTAGCAAGGATTTATTCTAAGAAAATACATTTAAAAACATGGAAAGGTGTGATTTTTGCTCTGCCGTCGCAAGAATATGACGTAAATCTGTATCTGTTACCCCCCCTCCACCCCTACCCCAACACTTCTGCATTAACACAAGTGTGTTGCTGACATGGTTTTGGGTGTAATAACAAGAGTGATAAATGTTCAGGTAAAATTTTATTTCCAAATTCGAAATGCTTTGAAATATCCACGATGGCCGAATAAACTGGCGAAGTGGCTTTGCCGTTCTATTCCTGCGTCAACACACTCCGGTCATTTGCTAAATGTAGCGACACGACAGTGATCATTAATGTCATAATCTGTGGTGACTCCCACACACAATTTTCCCCTGTACGTCGGGGCGCCCTGGCACTCCATTTTTGTTGCACCCTGAATTTTCGAATGGCAAATTTGAGCAAACCACTGAATTTCCAGGAATTTACTGTTGCTTACACATAAACCGTATTCAACCTTCCAGTGGACTTCTGCTTTAAATTTCCTTATTTATAAACATCACTCATTACTAGTTTGACTCCAGGTGAGAGCCATTAAAATTCTGGACATTTCCAAGCGATGGTCATTGTTAATTAAGGCAGCTGTGTTCTGACTTAGTGACCCCCGTAGCTCAAGGGATTTTGATGGGTTATAGAAGAGCTCATGGAATCTGGCCTGTGGCCCAAGTTCTTTCCCGTTTTGGCCATCTGCAGTGCTTGATGCATAGCAATTTAAATCCTCTCATCTAATTAAATGTGATCTGCAGTTGTGCTAAATGACGTTTTTTGCACAGGGAAAGATATCAGCTGTCTCTCACACACAAGGTGACATTCCACATTTCCATTATGCAGGATTATAACAGGTAGGTCGGACTTGGAAGAAAGTGTATGGAGAAGGTCGCTAGCATGCTGGAAGTTCATCTTTTTCTATTTTTGGTGAATAAGTAATAGTGATGAGCAGACTGCCAGCCACAGGGAATCACAAGGCTTTGGGGCTTTAATCACAGCTTAGCTACCCCATCTCTGGTGTCAGCACAATGCAAAGTTCAGGGCTAAATCATTAATGAAATAATGCCATCAGTCAGCCAACAGTCAATGCAAAATGTTGAATTGTAAGACTGTGATCAATACTTCTGTCCACACATTCCCTCTCGTGTGTGTATCATGAATTTTGAAAATAAAATCAGTCTGTCATTGACTAATTAAAACTGAAATGGCTATGAGAATGAAGCACAACTTCCCGCGATTACTTCTCGTAATCCTAAACATGACAAAATGCGTGTGAACTGCCCAACACAACATCTTACTGCAACTATTATGTTGGCCCACTCCTCAACATGGTCCAAATCGAAGTGAAGTTTTCAAATAAGACTTTCTTATCTACTTGTATCCAACCATTCAAGCTTGTACCACCACCCATTAGAACGGGAGAGAGATGAAGAAATGTGGCTGGACAATGACCAGAAATAAATGCCACTGGCCCTAATATCACCTCGCTGATCTTTATTTCTCAAGGCATACATGCAGCTAATAAAATTAATCACTCTGTTTTTTGACAATCAATTCTGATTAATATGCCGATGTTTTTGGCAGTAAATTAATGTCACTGCATGTCAAGACACTTGGAATTAGAATCAAAGTTTTCAGGGTTGAGTCAGACCTCTCATTCTATTTTAAATTGTCCTTTTTGAATTGTTTCCTGCTATTTATTTAGACGAGCATGTCCTCATCCTCTCAAATATAGCTTTTTTTCTTCTTTTTTGCCACCATAATGCTTATTTATTTATTTATTTATTTGTTTGTTTATTTATTTATTTGAATTGATTTACTTACACTCGAATCTTGGGTTTTCTAAGTTTCATTTTTTTCCACTTTGCTGAATGATTACTTAAAAATCTGGCGAGGTCTCCCCATTAAAACTAACAGCAGCAGGTATAATTTGAAAAAAAAGGTGATAAGGAGTGATAAACAAATTAAAATCTTCCAAAAATAGTGATGATGATATCAAAACAATGCAATCAGCAAAAGTCATTTAATGAGTCACAAACATTTTTCTTGGTGCTCCACTCTCAAGTCAAGATTACGCTACTTGTGAATACATCAACATTCTTTCTGCTTGTTTCTGACAGTGGGTTTCTGTGTGAAATGTTTTCACTCACCCTTGGGTAACATTTTCTGAATGAATGAAACTTGTCCACAAATGGAGCAGAATATAGCATTGAAGTGCAGGTCTTCTGTGATCATGATTAAATATGACAAATGTGAACTTGCTTGTGGGCAGGTGCTATTCATCACGACAGAGGGATGGAGGGATTTTAATTTGCTCCTGTTACATCCAATGAGAGAGTCTGGTTGAAAATTAATGAGGGATTTCAAAAAGGAATTCAGAATTGGTGGTGTATAAACTCCATTTGTGGTCCTACACTCTTTCTGCTACTGCAGATGTGTGACAACTCAAGCAGCATCTGCTGCGGGGATAACTGGTGCATTCTCCTGTCAAATAACATGCATCAACAATGTAATGTTGGCATCGGGGCTTTGTGAAAAGAACAGCTTTTAGCAATCCTGTCTTTAAGCATTTGATGCTGAGTGTTGATAAGGCTGCACAGTGATTATCTTCTCTGTCCCTCAGGAGGCCTTGCCTTTGGGTTACTGTGGCCACTTCAGAGGAGTCTATCAAACACATTTGGGATATATCTGCAGTCGCTTTCAAATGGAAATACAGTATGTTTAGATTTTAATATGGAGTGATATTGTGTGAATTTAAAGCAACAATATGCTACTGTATGATTTTTGCTCTCCTTTAGTTTAGGGTTATTAAAAAAAGTCTGGAATTAAAATCAACCATTTTTCACATGAGATGACTGAGATGTTCACCAACAACCAGATGAATAAAAATACATAGTACCTACCTTGTGACCGACTTCCAGAGAATTCCTGTTGGCCAACTAATCAAATGTTTTTTAAAGCCATTAAACCATAAACTGTCTTGCCAGTTGACTATTTATAGTATAATTACTGGTTAGTTTAATGTTAAGTTGCTTTATGTATACGCACTCCGTTCATGCTCTATTTAGTATAGACTGACCAATAATTTTCAGTAATCCGGATAATCCACAAAAATTTCACAAATGTTAAATTGAAGGCAGCTGGATTCCTTGGTAATTAAAAACATTTAATCTTTAATCCAAAATGATTTTACCTTTTTCAGATATGAAGAAGCCCTTTGCCCACCAAGTTCACAGAAAGCATACTGTGAATAATTATGACTCATTAAACAACCAATAGTCGGATGAAGTTTGACTGAAAAGGGCAAGATGAGTAAGACAAGTGCAAGCCAAAGTGCAATGTCAGACTGCACCCTTACAGGGTAATTAGATGCCCCTATAAATTGGAAACTTAGAAATAGAGGACAGAGATGAGGCGACAGGATACGTACAACTGCACATTTAAAAAAGTAGGCTCGGTCTAAGTCCATCTCCCATTTCTAAGAGCATTTGGCTGTGGAAAGTAAAATGCCACCCACCTGGATGGATGACAGCCACAGTGACAGAGAGGTGTGTTCACGTGTCGGAGCATTCAAACTTGTTGAGTTTAACTTGTGAAAAAGAGATTTGTGTCCAATTCCTCTCTTCACACATCAGCTTTACTCTCTGCATGCTGGATGTGTTTCAGGCCTCATCATGATTGCGCTCGGCACTAAAGGATGCTAGATTTTTACCTGGGGGTGGGATCGTGGAGTTGGAACATCCTGTCTCCTCATACAACTTAATTACTCTAACAATTGCATTCCATTTTGCAGCTGTATGCAATGTACAAACGGATGCTAAATTAACAGACGAAAGTGCGCTTACAACTCATACGTGTGGTTAGTTTTCTGTACTTCATTAGGGGTTGGCTAACATTTTATATAAATATAGCAAACGAGCCACTACTGAGTTTTATTTGCAAGGATACCAGTTGTATTTTATTTGCTACTCACATGGCTGCACAAAATCAGTTTGCCAGTTTGGTTTGTGCTTTTAGTTGGTGCCTTCTACAATGGTTAAGATGAGGAACAAAAATGTATCACAAGAACAACCATCTTGGTAAATAGTCTCATCAACAATGATCCAATATCCAATGTCTAATATCTGAATTCTGCTGGTGACTGTGGCTGTACCATTTAGAGCAGTAACACCAACAATGTCTCTGCAGCTTGTTACCGAACCTTCCAAACTTTTCCTTGTTTTTTGTGTTTTTATTTGTTTTTAAGTTACTCTGGGTCATGTTCACATCTCTGGCCACCTTGAGGACAATGGTAGCGCTACAGTTCCCGCTGACCGGGGGTGGGATAACGACCTAAACCTGATCTTCGATAGATGTGACTCTGAGTCGTTAACAATCTCCCCCTCTCCCTTGCTACCATCTAACCACCACCGTATATTGCCTCCACCCTCTCCTGGTCGCTACCTGCACTCTCTGTTTCATCGCCACCCCCATCTCTCGCCTCAACACAGCCACACGTCCACCTCACGGCTTAACAGGTGAGATGTGAGCTCAGAAAGACAAAGATCAGGAAGGCAGCAGGACCGGATGGAATCAGCTCCAGAGCGCTCAGGTACTGCGCAGACCAGCTCTGTCATGTTGTCCTGCATATCTTCAACCTGAGCCTTAATCTGGAGAGGGTCCCTGCATTGTGGAAGACTTCCTGTGTGGTTCCGGTGCCAAAGATCACACACCCCAAGGAGCCCAATCACTTGAGCCCACCAACCTGTGGCCCTGACCTCTCATCTGATGAAGACCATGGAAAGGCTCATCCTGCAACAACTCCGCCCACTTGACCCCCTGCAGTTTGCCTACCGGGCTAGCATTGGAGTAGAAGAAGCTGTCATCCAAGGAAGACTTGCTACACAGATCCCCCTCTTATCTGGAGCAGGCGGCGAACACTGTGAGAGTCATGTTCTTTGATTTTTTTTTGATTTAGTGCGCTCAACACCATCCAGCCTGCACTGCTGAAAGGAAAACTGCAGAGGTCTCGGATGATATGGCCATCATTGGATGCGTACCAGATGGGAACAATCATGAATACAGGGGCGTCATCACTGACTTTGTGAACTGGTGTGGGACCAACGCTCTTAAAATCAATGCCAGCAAGATGAAGGAGATCCTCATTGATTTCAGGAGAAAGTCACCCCCGCACAGCACCAGTGAACATCCAGGGTAAGGACATCGAAACAGTGGTCTCTTACGAGGACCTGGGTGTTCACCTCAATAACAAGCTGGACTGGTCTACAAATACAGACGTCCTGTACAAGAAAGGCCAGAGTCGACTCGACCTGTTGAAGAGACTAAGGTCCTTTGGAGTCTGCAAGTCTCAGACTCAGCATCGGTCCCGTTCTACGCAGTGGTCAGCTGGAGGAGCAGATGCATTGTGAGAGATAGGAGCAGGATTGACAAGCTGATGCGGAAGGCTGGCTCTGTGTTGGGATGTCCTTTGGATTCTGTGGTGGTGGTGGGAGAGTGGAGGATGCTAGCCAAGCTGACATCCATCATGGACAATTCTCACCACCCCTCTACATGAGCTCGTAGGTGACTTGAGAAGCTCATTTGGTCCGAGACTAAGACATCCCCACTGCAGGGAAGAGCGTTTTAGCAGGTCATTCATCTCGACGGCAGTTCAACTCTACAACATATCGTGATATCATGGGCCTCTGAGTCACCCTACCTGATCACTCTGCCATCACTGTCCTCACTTTATGCATGCAGCACAATTTAAATATGTATACTACATATACATTAACATTGATGCTCATACCTCCACTCATAATGCATATCGTGCATGCTGTATAAAAAAAATCTTCATCATGGATATCTGTGAATTCTTTCATGTATATAGTTTCTCTTGGTGTATTCTTGTTTACTTGTGTTCTTGTTTACTTATTCTATTACTGTTCTTATTTATTTATTTATTTCCTATGCTGGGCTGCTGAAACGAGCACATTTCCCCATCGTGGGATCAATAAAGTTCTGTCTTATCTTATCAACATTGGCAGCATCACCACAACAGCTATAATGAACAGGTCATATCATTTGCATGGCCTTCTGAAATATATGTTGTACAGCCAAGTGAAGGAAGCACAGTTTGCCCATGAGGGATTAAAAAAAAAGCAGTGCAAAGTCATCATTAAAACATACATCTTCAATCTGAACACCTAGGAAGAGGCAATAAATCAGAAAGGTTCAATGAATGTACGGCACAGCTACAATAAGAGCTCCATCATGTTGAAGAAGCAAGAAGGCAATGGAGGAAGGAGAAATCGATGACTCCATACTACAACCATGACGGCCACTTATATATGCAGTGCAAACTACATGAAGACCAAACGATGCCCCATCAATAGAAGAACAATCATACTGTTCTTGAGTGATTGCCCATGATGATGGAAGGCAAGCAAAGGCCATCTCAGCTGACTCCTTCCATCCTCTGAACAAGTCCTTCCAGCTCCTTCCATAAGGACATCGCTACAGGGTCCCTCGTGTCAGGAAAAACGTCTACAAAAATTCATTTGTTCCTTCTGCTGTCACTGTTTTAAACCAACAGCATTTTCAGCTACACTTATTTATTGAGATTTTTATGTTGTTCTTTTAGTATGTGTGTGATTGTGACTGTATTGGTTTATGGATAACAATACAGTAACAATACAATAAAGCTTTTTGAATTGTTGTGCATGAAGAAATTATTCTATGTGTGTTAGTAGAAGAGGAAGGAGGACAAAACAGAATCGGTGGGTCTGATGAGGGAAGAGACCTGTATTTTAGGGTTCAAACACTACTTTACTTATCCAGTTCAGAAACTGTAGCCGATAGAGCACAGCTACCTACTGACAAACTCCCTTTAACTTGTGAGTAGAAACTTTTTTCTGTAGCTGAAGGAAAAAGGGTTTGGTGTATGTGACATTACAGTTGAATAAAAGGGACTCTGAGCAGTGAAATCAGCAAGGTCCAACTCCCTTTATTTTCTTATCAAGGCAGGAATTTCTAAACCCACTTTGGTTTTGCTTTTTGCAGGCTTCATTGTTGGAGTAGGTCCAGTGGCAAAATTAATGTGTGCTATTACTGGATAACGTAAAGACATCCTCTCAGTAATATCGTGTTTTCTCCGCTGCTGTGCATCCTACCCACTTATGAGTAGTAAAGTACCCTTTGCTTGAAGCATCATCACCATTGCTGCCAATTCAGTCATGAATAGCCTCTTGTCCAATACTGGTATTTCGTTAGCAAATTGGCGAGGAGGAATGAATAAAGTAGATAAACGTAATCATCAATTAAAGACTCTGTAAAGGGAATTGAGAGATTTGTCTTTAAATAAATTATATGTAGATAGTATGTTTGCCGAAAAAATGATAAATGATTGCTGAATACATGTGCAAAAACTGAGAACAATATAGTTCTGAGCTGTTGCGACATGTTGGAATGTTGCCCTCTTTTCCCAAGCCCAGATAGTGTACTGTAAGCAGATGGCTTTCTAGCAAAAGTCGGCCCTCCACCAATATCAGTGGTTATCCAGCGCAATAGGAAATTAATTAGGTAATAATAATAACTTTTACTCTTACTTACTTACGTCTCTTGAGATTTTTAGGTTGTTGTTCATTTAGTATGTTACGTTACTTACTCTTACGTCTTACTTTTTCCCACTCCTTTTCAAACAAGTAGACTCCGCCCATTTTGTGCAGATTGTTTTCTGTTTATACCTAGTATTTATACAAAGTCATAATTTAAATGACTTTCACCTTGTTTTTGCTTTTTATTTGTGTCTTCATTTGATTGATGATGTATAGTTTACATGTTTGAAACAAATAAAATGCATTCTCATTTGATTGATGACGTATAGTTTACATGTTTGAAACAAATAGAATTAATGCAAACAAGCTCTGCCTATAATCCCCAAAACACAACACAGGTCTTTGAAAATAATATACGGAAGAATATTGTGAAAAGTTAGATACAGCAGTAAAAGAACTGTGACGTAGCAACACTTGGGAAAATTTTTTTTCCAAACCACAGGCTGAGCCATATGAGAGGAAGTCGTAAAAATCACAAGGTTCACACTATGGGAGAATGTATTAAAAACTGGAGGCCTAGGCTTGGGGTCGAACATACAAAACTAGTTTGGGCTAAGAGAATACGGAATGGCCCAGTGGAAAACAATAGTAAAAAGGATGAGATTCGCCCTGTGGTCAAATATGGTAAAAACAATTTGCGCAGCCCTCTTGGAGACTGCAGTAAAAATGCTAATTATCCCTAAAGAAGAATAATGTAAAAACAATGTCCGTATAG
Source organism: Syngnathus acus (assembly GCF_901709675.1). Classification (NCBI taxonomy): domain Eukaryota; kingdom Metazoa; phylum Chordata; class Actinopteri; order Syngnathiformes; family Syngnathidae; genus Syngnathus; species Syngnathus acus. Next base: position 17,611,418 of record NC_051095.1, on the reverse strand, counting down.
GACAAGTCAAAACAAAGGAGTTCATTTTCTGTATCTCCAAGGCTTTTAAAGACACTTGTTTCTGAGTGGCCAATGTTGAGTAAACAAAAGCAAATGAGTACTTGCGTTGATTCTGACAGCATGTGATGTCCTCTGAAACAAAAGTGCTAGTCGCTCTCTGGAGCTTGATTAAACTTGGCTGTCTTGTGTGCATAGCAATTTGATGAAGTGTGGCATAGTGTTTATGTTAAAATCTCCCAAGTATAATAATTGCCGTCACTTTTCACACACACCTTTTCAAATGAATATTATGTTGAACATGTATTTAATCTCTATGTATAAATTTACTATGTGAACATTTGCAAGCACAGAAACTAAATCCGGTCTGAGAGCTCAGTGAGTCCCCCAAAAAGTTCTTCCTGGTGGTTCTCTTAAAAATTGGGCCAAAATGTGTCGGTAAGTCAAAGCATAATTTTTTTTATGGGACAAACTCAATGAGCTGTGTCCCGAGTGGATACGAGGTGACACACAAGTGCACATACAAATGCTACACCTGCAGAATTGTAGGCCGAGCTAGCTGACGCCAGTGAGACCGGATATAAATGGCCCATAGCGGAACAATTCCCAACAGGCAGATAGTGATAGTGAAGCAAGTTCAAGGTATAATCTCTGTTGGTGCATGAGGGGGGACTAATGAGTGACTGGAAAAAGGGGGGGGAAAGATGATTATACTTTACATACTAACCTTGGCAACTGAGCCTGTCCTTTAATGACGGCATAATTCAGTGCTCACCTTGGGAGACTGCCATGGGTTTTGGTTTATGAGGTCACCCAGGTAACCTCAATCATTCAAGTGTGAGTTCTGTCTTTGCTTCAGTGACTTCCATAAACACGCACACACGCACGCACACACGCACATGCATACACACACATTTGTACATGCACTGCCCCTGTAACATGACCAGCAGCATTACAGGTTTGGATTACAATCTTGCTTTAGTGCCTGTTTGAGATCCTTGTGCAGGGCAGACTTGTAGTTATGAGTCGATTGATAGCTGTGCATATAACCCCGCATTACTATTAGTTTGAATAACAAGGTTGGCTTTGGTTTATGGTGTGTAGCCTATGAATATAATGCAGTTATTTATGGTTGATCCATGGATCATTCTTTTACTTTTCTGTCAGCTCTTCTCTTGCAGACAAAATAAACTCCTCTCAATACTCATGTCAAAAGCTGGAAAGATTTAATTCATGTCAATACTGTGTTTACCGCTCAAGTTACACTCTAGTTGCGTTATTTACTCTTTTACGTATAACCTGATGTTTATGTTTCCTGTATTGACTTTATTGCTGTGTACCTAAAGGTAGAAAGTTGACAGTTTTTTCTTGCATGGTTTACTCCCAATCATCACTAATTGACACGAGAGCTTATTAAGTATTGATAAAAAAAAAAGACTGCAGCGCATCTAAAAGCATCGTCTAATTAGATCAGACATAAGCAACTGGCGCCTGTGGCCTTGCTCAGTGTGACCCATGAATTGGTGGATACCATGTGATTTCACTTTTAATGGTTTACATCTCACATGGAGATATCTAAAAACAGTGAAAGCTTGGAAACTACCTCTCACAGCCAGTTATTGGCCATGTGCTTGTCGGACGAAACACAGTTCCACGGTAGCAGATCTGTGCTCCTATCGTCCATGTATCCTACCCAACCACCAATTCAATTTTAGTAACTCAAAATTTGAGAAAGAAATCCCACCACATATATGGGGTTAGTAGGTGATAGGCGGTGCATGATCAGTGTGACAACCAAGGGCTATAGATAAAAATATGTGGCCTTTGCGATCTTCAAAGTTGCTCAATCCTAAATTAGATTATGCTTGTACTGCATATCGCTCCAATGCATATACTGTACTGTGTATATGGAATGGCTGTTTTGCAAATACTTCCTCTGCACAACAATGCATTAGAATAATACAATACCAAGACATTTAACTTTGGGTTTTTTTTCCAGTTCACTTTGGCTGCTATGATATTAAAAGAGCTGCATGTGATTTGACACAATTTTTGATACACTGTGCAGATGGAGTAAAGTGTCTCTCTTGCCTGCATTATTAAAAGCCTTAAATGTGTTTTTCATGTTTTCAGCTGATGAGAAATATATGATCGCAAAACCGTGGTAAGCTAAAACACCACAAAAATCTTCAAGCGCTCATGGTTTGCATCAGTGAAAAGAAGAGAGATGAGAATGCTTGTCCTTGCTATATATTTAAAAGAACAATTTGGCCGTCTGTGTGATGATCGGTACAGAGGTTTTATTTCTAGTAGGGAAAAAATTCTCAGTAGTTCCTGTCATAGCTACTTACATATTTGCAGTCCATGGGACTACTAAAGGGTTAAATGTTCGATAATAAGAGAGAAAAAAATACTGTAAAATCACACTGGAATAAATGTATTCTTAGGCAATTCCAGAGGGGAATAATGTGTTGCCATTTGCCAGTAGCATTTATGCTGCATAAAGCATTTCTTAACCGTAGACCCAAGACTAAAAGTGTATTGATTGGACACGTGTTAAATATTTCTGAGAGAGGGCGGGGGGGAGAGAAGAGAGGGGGGGGGGGGGAATAGAGGGCGGCGGAGGGGGAAGAGAGGGCAGAGGGAGGGGAAAACTTTATAGTAGTAGCTATATAGACAGCACTTAACAAAGGAAATTGTAATCTCAATTGGTTCCCTTTAAAATCAATGAATCAAGAAGGTAACTAAATTATTTTTTCAAGGTAACTGGTATTGCTGCTGATGAGTCAAGAGTGTAACATCAATAGCAATATTGGTCGTAAATTGAAATTATTTCTCCAAGAGTGAGTTTTTAATAAAAATGAAAAGGTATTCATCATATTTTAAGAATCAATAATAGCTTCAGACTTATTATATTTAATTTCATAACCAATTCCAGAAGCACTTTTATTGAATAACACTTTCTTTGGCTCTCTTTCGACTATTATACTCAATGTTGAGTTCTGTCAGAATTGGCACGAACTTTGTGTGAAGGATAATTTTCAGCTCATCCAAATAAGTTCCTGGTAGAGATGGTGTGATTTTCAGATTGTATATTTGAGCACCTGTCACTTTTCCACATTGGAAGTATGCCAGATTGAAAAGGAACAGAAATCGACACGTGTGTGCTGCTCCTACCTCACAAGATACTATGATAAGACAACAGTCAGCACGTGATAATTGTTGGTGAGTTCCACTTCTCACCTAGAAGTACAGCACATCTATTTTCGCTTTGGTTTGGTTAAAAGTGGAATATCGATCTGCCCAAAACATCCATATAAACTTCAAGGGTGTCTCTATATGCTTCAATGAAGCGAGACAAATTCTAAAGGCCCCTCTTTTCTGTCAAGCGCAAAAGTGCAGTCCATGCGCACTGTGAATAGGTGAAGTTTTCTTACTTTTGGTATTTTTGCTGTCGTTTGTCGTTGAAATGGGGATTTGCACCTTTGTGGTACTGAACGCAGCTGACTTGATTCTGGGCCAATCGAAGCTGATTCCCTTTAAATTCAGCGCAAGAGAGGCATGCACTCAGCATGGCACAAACATTACGGACTCGCTAGAGTCGGCGCAGGAAATTGATGCGCACAAAATACGTTGACAAGGAATTGCAATTTGTCCACTTGCTCATGATGTTAAGTTGGCCACTACATAGTCGGAAGTTTGACCTTCTTCAACTCACATTCGAAGCATCTATGTGTGCCCCCCGCCCCCACACAACAGTTGTGCTGTGACACAGGGGGGCTTTTAAAAATATATAGAGGATAATAATGAATAAAAATAATGATGATGATGATGATGATGATAATAATGATAATAATTATACACCTACATTTAGATTTTACGCGGACTTTGGTGTCCAGAATTTGGGAATTGCATAAACCCCGAAAGCACGTTGTATGGAAAGTCTTGTGTTTTTAGAAAGGCATGTTTTTAGACAGCCAAAGGGATCCTTTGCTACGTTAATTTAGTTAAGGCATGTTGTTGGGCAGCGGAAGGGGTCATTTACAATTGGGGTCCATGACTAAACCACGTTAGAAAGTCGCGTAGGATAGAAGTGATTAAAATCGAGATTTAGGTGTAATAATAATAATAATAATAATAATACGACAACTACTACTACTACTACTAATAATAATAGCAATAATAATAACAATGCATTAAGTAAATTGATTCCTACAATAGTTCAGAGCGTTCGATACACATTGAGGTCAGGTTTATGGATGGAATTTGGTGACATCCGCTTCACATAGCATAGCACAGAATCTGTCTGCCTGGCCAGGATCAAATCTAAAATCACATTACACTGCCTGTGCCACAATCTGAACCTGGTGTTTTTTTAAATCTGGACTACTTTAAGTCACCTATTAGTAAGGTGTGCCGGGGGCACGGAATAGAAAACGCCTTTGTTTTGCTGAAATGCCCAGCAAAGCGTGACGGACGCAGTCTGCCAAATTACCAAACACAGTAAACTAGATTGCCCTACTACAAAAATGAAAATAGTTTTAAAGATGAGTGCATGTGAGCCTGTCTACAAAAATAGGACCGTTAAGTGGAAGAAGACCATTTCTGTCCATTTCTTCTGCCAGTGCTTCTGCATTGAAAAACAATGCAAGAAATGGATGTTATTTTCTGTCATTCACTTTTTAATCTCACACACTGCTGGGGCCTGAATTTCCCCACCCCTGGGGATCAATAAATATTCAATCAATCAATCAATCAATCATCACTTTTATGTTCATACACAGCAATGATGTAACTTGTACTATATGAGCTCATCGCCCTGTCTTTCCACTATCTTGCAGGCGCCTATCAGCCAACAAGGGTTTATGTTACTTGACTGCCCCCCAGTGAATGCTCATGAGGGGCTCTGTTTCTGTGAGCAACTGATGGATGCAGCTACTTTGAGCATGACATCAGTTTTAAAGCTCCTTTGATGGCCACACATTTCTTCGTCTTTAATGTCAATGTGTTTCTTGCTGGGAATAGTATACAGAATTGATGAGTTCTGTTAAATTTGCTGAATAGTGATTTTTATCATTATTTCTTTCTACTAGTTTTACATCAAATGTTGCAAAAGTAGACTTATTTACAGCATTTCATTTGTAAATTCTAATCATTTGCTTTTATTTTGAAATGTATAGAAATAGCACCCTGCAGCAAAATCTTCCATTGTTGCCTTAATCCCAGTTAACACGCATTAACAGCGTTTTAAATTGGCATTGGCAGCCGAAAACAAATATCAGGTACCGGCTTTTCAACTCATGATCTATCAAAGTCACTAAGTGGCCTGCTTAATTCATGATAGTAGTCTAATTTTTGCTTTAATCATAAAGCTTTGTCTACTGTTGATGCAGATACCTTGTTTGGGAGGGAAAATGTTTCACTTGTCAGAGTGTAATACAACTGCAAGAGTTTTGGTTACAGTGGTGTGAGTGACGAGTCTTCTCTTTAGCAGATGGTGTGCTGTCATTTTCAGATATTCAGCTGAGAACCTCCTGAAAGGAGCTCATAAAATATGGATCGTTAGATTTCATAAAACTGTACTGTCAGTGTAACGTGTATATTTAATATACATTTAAATACGTTTAGGCACAACATAACACTTCTATAGTGGCTTCTAGCTATTGAGGATCATAGAAAGAAAAGGCCCTAATCAAATTAATTGCAATCCTATGCATTGTACCGATTTGAGCTTTTTTCTTTGTTTTCAAATAGTTAAAAAAGGAATAATCTATTGAGGTCCTGCCTTTCTCAAATCCTGACATGTACAAGGTGTGTCAGGAAAATCCCAGGACTAGTGTCACAAAACGATGTACTTCAAATCCAAACTACACATCCCAAGTTTTCCTCTTTTGTAAGGATTCCCTCTGGAGTCACAAACGTTTTCACTTCCGCACGTTCATGTACTCCTAGAAAGTTTAGGGAAAGGTTTTCTTTGGTTTCTCCGCAGCTCTTTTGTGATAATGGATAATGGACAACAATATCAAAACAGGTCTTGTTGACCTGCTTCCGTTCCAAAAAGAAGGCGGGGGGGAGGGGGGTTAGGGTTAGGACCTTGGAGCGCATTGACCAGCGCCTCAAAGAATACGATCGACATGACTGTGTGACTTTGGACTTCTACTGTCTTGCTGTCTTCAGCTTTGGTGACATTGTACTTTTCCATTGAAGGTGTAACGTTTCATCTCTGAGTCGTATTTAAAATGTTTATGACTCTCACTGATTACACTCCTTAGTCAGCTCTAAATGTGGATGTTTTATATAAGATTAAACACTTTTTTTTTCTCACGTCATATAAATATGTATTTATTTATTATATAATCTGCATGACCTTTTGGTAATTTTAATAAGTTCTTTTCTATACTTTGTTCTTAAATTTTCAGTGTTAAAATGCTTTTAAATTATGTACTTTAAATCACATAAAGCAGTTGAGTTAACATGTGTACGAAACACGCTACGGAAATAAAGCTGCCTTGGATCGGCCTGCAATTTGTTAGCAAGTTAGTCCAGTCTCATTGGTGCCATCCTTACACACGAACGTAGATCATTCTCTTCACACAAGATCTTCACATTTTCAAGGTAACAACATGGATGGTAAAGTAGCCAAAGCGTGGGATTAGATATACTGCAATGCGGTAAATATCCCTACTCCTTGTGCTAAAGTAACAATGAAAACAGATGTACCCTACTGTCGTCATGCCCTTTACTTTCTCTATGCTTTATCTACTATTTGAGGTCCAGAGATGTGTTGGCTTGGTTAAAATCATTAAAATAGAATACGAAGTAATGCGTATGAATGTGAGAGGGACAGAAGAATGTGTGCGGGGGGTAAAAAGGATAAATTAGAGCAGCAAATGTTAAAGATTCTTACCAAATGTAGTGTCAAGTTAAAGATTTGTTACTTGATTTCTCAAGCTCATATCTGTAAAAATGGGGACAACAAAGGTTGAACGCAAGAGTTTTTTATATCTCTGCAGGGATTAGTGCCTGCGCTCACAGGCGATTATTCTGAGTATTGCTTCATTTATGTATCATTTATTATTTAGAAAAACAATACCCTTAGATCCCTTAGTTAAAATTAATGACTTTGTGCATGTTTCATTTCAGATTTAAAAAGAAATCTTAATGACTTAATGAGTTAACAGATAGAAAAATATATACTGCGTTATATAATAAAATACCAGGCAAAAAAAAAAATTCACATTGCCACAGCTGCAGTAATTGGTTATTTTTGCTGTCTTCCACCCATTAAAATGCTTAAAGGGATGAATTACTTCACATTTTACTGGAAGCATATATTCTGGTAATCTATTGAACAATGGCTTTTGTATAGACATAATTTAATGAACATCTGGTTTTTAGAGGATGCCTAATGAATTCACATTCATCTTTCTCTAAATGGATAAAGTGCAGGCAATTACATTTTTAATGTGACTATGTTTCTGTCAATTGGATTGATTCACTGCTTCAGCATGGAACACGTGATTTGAGAGAGGGTGTAATTCAGGGTTCTTTGTGGAGAACAAGTGCGTGTCTTCTAGGCTAAAGATGATCAAAATGGTGTATATGAGGGCAAGAGCTATATGTTCCCAGATATTGCGTTCTTCTGCTACCACAATTTGACAATTGTGCAGCAATACTCATTATTTCCCCATTCGCAGAATAGAAAATGTTATGACAGGCTACTATTGTGGCTACTATTTGACGCTTGCTGCCTGTCACTCATGTACAGTTCAGAAATGTTCCAAGTTCTTTATGATGAAGACAGTTCCCAGACGTTCCCAGTTCGAGAGAACGGCAATGTGGTGCTGACAGTCATTTTCAGTGGCCTAATTTCTCATTAGAAATGATGAGCTTCTTAATCATCCTTGGGCAAAGGTTAGGCTACGGCCTGGAAGAAAAAGGTTGGAGTCCTTCACTCCGGACCTGATGGAAAGCGTTACAGGCCTGCAGCTATCGATCGAGGCCTTCAGGTTTCCTTTCCACCAATGTCGGGTCTGCACTGCAGCATACTAAGCTGATGAACAATCAATGCTTCATACCACAGCTGGGCTCTGCGTACAGCCCCGTCAAATTATACGGTTGCCATCCAATATTTGATGTTTGATTTAATATGATGATGTTTTTAAAACTGCCCTCTGGAAGAGTGACACACACAGTGCACAGATCAATGCAAACAAGTAAACTCTTGGATAGCACGCAATTTGTTACGCAAAAAAATTTGAATGTGTTTGCAACACCCAAAAATAATTTTGTCATTAAAAGAGACCTGATGGCCTACGATACCTCAAATTTTCTTTCTTAATTCACATGAAGCGTATATCATCTTAAATGCTTCGTGAAACAACAGAAAACCCAATCCTGGATTGCCTTTAGACTCTGCAAGTCCAGCTGTAAAATGTACCCTATCCGTGCACTATGCCGAGAGAGAGCTCCGATGCTGCCCTCCCTTCCCCTTTTCACAGAGACTTAATGATATGCACAAGCACACTCCGGGGCCAGCTTCCCAGAACATTAATCCACAGAGATATGATACTATCCTGGATGTTGTCATCCATCACAATCCTGCTGCTCTCTTCTTTGCCTCTCTTCCTCCATATCATCATCATTTGCACCCATTGTTTGATTGGGTGCTCTGTTGTTTATCCATCTGAATGTCCTTCTCATCCATCTTTGTACTGATGGAAGCATCCTAATTCTTTTTAAATGTAAATTAACGGCATGTTGTTTTACTCGGTCTGCATGTCGTTTTATGCTGCTGAAATCTTCAGGATATTCTCTTTATCACCGTGCTATATTTTTAAACTGTTTGTATGAGCTGACAGTAGAATATTATTAAAATGATCTTTTGAAAAATCATCCATCTCTGGCCCCAAATTTTTTAAAATATTATTTTAAAACACATCATGCCGTGACAAGAGTAAAGGCCAAAACGTGTCAATCAATCCTGCATTCACACACACATACAACAAATTTCTTGGGCGGATTATTTAACTCCAGTTAGCAAAACACACCGCCAATGTCACCGTTCCCACCGGGTTGTTTCTCAACATTATAATATTTGAATTGGTTGATTGATTTTTTAGCTATTTTTTTTAATAAGAGAAAGCTACTTTATGTTGATGTACATTTTTGGGTTATTCATAGCATACCTCAGAAACACTTCATTCCAATTTCCCTGAAAAATGTTTCAGCATTTATTTATATATATATATATTCCAGATCAATATTGTTAAGTCAACACATGCCCATAAATACAATCCTTTATCCATTACATGCTCCATTACATTTCCCCATGGCATACGGACAAGCCATTAGGTAACAAAATCTCTGTAAGGAAACATAATATTTCACATCGCCTGACGGTCACTTTGGTGCCTTCCACGGAATGTGTTGGCATGCCTTCCTCTCAGTTTTACTGTGCAGTGTAGAGGACAGATGGAGGGCTATTAGTAGTGTATTAATTGCACGCAGAAAAACACTGTACATCAATCAAGCAATTTTCTCTCCACTTGTCAAGTGTAATTTGGTGACACAATGAACAAAACCTCGGCGGCCCAGCTTGTTCTTATCTCTGCTGTTAACAGCCTGTGTAGCTCTGACAGAATGGAACACTGAATACATCCTCTTGTCTCTTCTGCTGTGCATGCCGTCGTGCCACCCTACTGAGCAAAGGTTCACGAAAGCGCCTCGTTCTGAACGGATGCAAATGATCATGTCAAGATAGATTAGCCGCAAAGATCAGGCAAAGACTAATGATCGTGACTGTCACAATGAATAGATGCACACAGATAGCGGATACACGCTCTTTAGTGGCCATCATATACAATTATCTTTTCTACTCACTCGCGAGAATTAATGTCACAAGTAGCTCTACAACTCAATCCAAATGCCACAAATGATTATAATGTAAATCAAATTACCATACGTGACTCAGACAGGCCATTCCATATGTGTGGGTTATGTTAAGTATTTTGACATATACAGATGAATTGACTTGCTATTACAGTAAAAAATGTGGGCTTCATTCTACTTTTTCCTTAAGAAAATATATATCAGCTTTTCAAGAGGTAACATCAAATGTTGAGTAATCAAATACACTGCTGGATAACTCACAAGTTTAATTCGACCATGCCTATAACCCAAAACACAAGTACCTCAAATCATCTTTCCACATTGAAATTAATGGAAATGCTATTGATCTATTCCAGCCAACCATACAATTCCTACAAAAAATGGTATTGAATTTTATAAAAACATCCCCTAATAACATAATTCAACATGACAAAAAGATCATGGACATGGAGCCTTTTCTGCTAGATGCAGAAAAAGGTCTGCCCTGTCCAAAATAATTAATTACTGTATTTTCTGGACTATAAGCCTTCACTTTTTGCACAAGCTTTGAACCCTGCAATTTATAGTCCAGTGCGGCTTTTTCATTTTTTTATGATATTTTATGATTTGTGCATATTTTCTTATATATGAAAATTAAACATTAAAACACCTGCGGTTTATAGTCCAGTACGCCTTATATATGAACAAAACAGGATTTTCCCCTAATTTTAGCTGATGCGGCTTATATTCGGGTGCGGCTTATCCAGTCCAGAAATTACGGTATTCTTTATTAGCCGCACCCATACAGCTAGGCCATTTCATTATCCAGTCTATGACGTTTTGCATTGTGTGTCAGCATCAAACTTGCAGACTTGCGTTGGACAAATCCCCCAGGTGTTTGGGTAAATACACAACACATAATTCTCTTTGTTGCATGTTTAGTATTCCAGTTAACTTAAATTGTGAGTGCCAGTAAATAATTTAAGGACTTGGCCAGCTTTTTGGAGATCTGTTCTTGAAGTGATCCTTTGTAAAATTTGGTTAACAACTCAAAATCATAAAAATTATCCAGGCGACAGATTATATCTCAAAAAAGCCTGCAAGTTGAGGAGTTGTAGTTTGAATCGCAAAATATGCCCAAGTGTCCTATTGGATGTTTCCAAAGTTTACTCCGCCGATCCTGTGCCGGAGCGGACTGTTGAAAGTAACGCTATGATGCTTTGACAAAAGCCGCAGCCGATAATATATGATGAAAAATCCTTAGCTGTGTGGTCAACAAAAGGAAAGCTGTAGCACAGACATGAATAAATAACTCAAATAATTGAAGGATTTTGAAAAAAAGTGTTCCTGTTAACCACTGTGGACAGTGCCATGAGCAGTTAGGATTTGACCTGATCAAACCCTATTGAAGAAGATTAACACATTCCAGCATTTGTGAATTTATTTCTGCTCCACACCTCTTTTCTATGAAAAGAGATTTGGGAGCATGGTAAGCTCTGTGGAAAGCAAAGCAGAATATTGGATTGTCTGCTCCTGCAGCCTATGAGTAACTGCTGTAGACCCTGAGGCACAGGTATGACAGGAGAAGTAAGAACAAACATTTTACCTCCTCTGAGCCGCTACACTGCAATCTTGGCCAGTTTAGTGCGTGCAGAGCCCCTCTGCGAATACACCATGTGATACCATTGACACAGATTATAGATTTTCACCTGCTTAGAAATATGCTATGTGGGAGTGTGAAAATGTCAAGGAAGGCGCCCAGGATCTGAAATTGACTGGAAATTTATAAATCACGCAAATGCTGCGCTCAAAACGACAAGGGAGGGAAGGTACTAGTCCATGCAGCCAGATTGTCTGAATGTAACCAGTTTCCTATTCCACCCCGAGCAAGAGCTGATATCAAGCAAATTTGCATTTACATTTTATTTGTACCGATCCAATCAAACATCAAGGTGCCAACACAATTGTGGGATTTCAGACCGAATACCAATCCACTGTTTCAACTGTAATTAATACCCCTGGCCCCAGGAAGTGAAAGGGAGGTGCATTATCTTTCAAACTGATAACATTTAAACCACCAAGAAGTTTTAAGCAGACGGTAGAGGAGGCTAGGTCAGGTCACTTGTTCTTGTTATAACCACAGTGTGTCATGCAAGTAGAATGAATTCAGGGTTGACATGTTACACTGTCATGGCCCGTTCAGTTCAACAGGGCATCTATTGCTGTTGAATATTACATTCTTTAGAGAGTACACCACCCACATAAAGTATTACCTGATAAACAGGGTTGTAATACTATATTATTTGTGGCTGTGTGGACTGTTTGGGTTCAAATTAACGTCACCAAGAAACCCCAAAAAGGATTTGGGGGTAGTGGTTTGTTTTGCATGAAACAGAACAGCCCTTTAAAAACCTTCTGCATCTATAGGGCTTTAAAAGAATTGGGCCAAGTTTGCTGAAATCTTAATCAGAAACATTATCAAACATAATCATAAAATCTTGGTTTTACTCTCACAATCACACCTCTGACAATTAAATACTATCAACCTGAAGAGAATGTTGTCATGTTGGAGTGAAGTGAGGAAGCCAGAAGAACATGCAAACGCCGCACAGGATGGCCAGAGCCCTGTGACGTTCCTGCGTCACCTGACTTCCAGCCAAGCCCCAATCAAGTACCGTATTTTCCGCCCTAAAAGGCGCACCTAAAAACCTAAAATTTTCTCAAAAGCCGACAGTGCGCCTTATAGGCCAGTGCGCCTTATATATGGATCAACTGATGAATTTGTTGATCCATACTGGTTGTACACAGTGCTCTGCCAAAATGTTTCAGTACGTTTTAGTACGACTAGTAAATTACAAGGTCGCATCGCTTCCCAGCATTACGGCAACTGTAGTCAGGGGGCGTCACCGAATAGCTGTTGTACCCGCGAGGCTATTTCATGTCAAAATAGGCTGCTCTGTTAATGTTTCGAGTAAATCTACGGATCGATATGGAAGGGAAACATAGGTAAGTAGTACCAATGCGTTAGATCGAACTTTAGTCAGTTCCGATCATTTTATAGGAGATCGTTTGAGAAACGCGATTGTTTACACTTTGCTGAGGCTCATGGGAGATTGCGAGCTGAGGCTCGTGAGACTTTGCGGATGGCTAATGCTATTGCGATAGCTGCTATACGTACCAGGCTATTTCATGTCAAAATAGGCTGCTCTGTTAATGTTTCGAGTAAATCTACGGATCGATATGGAAGGGAAACATAGGTAAGTAGTACCAATGCGTTAGATCGAACTTTAGTCAGTTCCGATCATTTTATAGGAGATCGTTTGAGAAACGCGATTGTTTACACTTTGCTGAGGCTCATGGGAGATTGCGAGCTGAGGCTCGTGAGACTTTGCGGATGGCTAATGCTATTGCGATAGCTGCTATACGTACCAGGCTATTCATGTCAAAATAGGCTGCTCTGTTAATGTTTCGAGTAAATCTACGGATCGATATGGAAGGGAAACATAGGTAAGTAGTACCAATGCGTTAGATCGAACTTTAGTCAGTTCCGATCATTTTATAGGAGATCGTTTGAGAAACGCGATTGTTTACACTTTGCTGAGGCTCATGGGAGATTGCGAGCTGAGGCTCGTGAGACTTTGCGGATGGCTAATGCTATTGCGATAGCTGCTATACGTACCAGGCTATTTCATGTCAAAATAGGCTGCTCTGTTAATGTTTCGAGTAAATCTACGGATCGATATGGAAGGGAAACATAGGTAAGTAGTACCAATGCGTTAGATCGAACTTTAGTCAGTTCCGATCATTTTATAGGAGATCGTTTGAGAAACGCGATTGTTTACACTTTGCTGAGGCTCATGGGAGATTGCGAGCTGAGGCTCGTGAGACTTTGCGGATGGCTAATGCTATTGCGATAGCTGCTATACGTACCAGGCTATTTCATGTCAAAATAGGCTGCTCTGTTAATGTTTCGAGTAAATCTACGGATCGATATGGAAGGGAAACATAGGTAAGTAGTACCAATGCGTTAGATCGAACTTTAGTCAGTTCTGATCATTTTATAGGAGATCGTTTCAGAAACGCGATTGTTTACAGAGGGCTCGTTGGTTATTGGCTAGTGGATGCATACCGCAACCCTAGTCAACCTCAGTTTGATGCAGTATAGCTTCTATTTTATGCGCCTTATAAGCCGGTGCGCCTTATATATGGACAAAGTTTTAAAATGGGCCGTTCATTGAAGGTGCGCCTTATAACCCGGTGCGCCTTTTAGGGCGGAAAATACGGTAATTGCCAGCACCTGCTACAGCTCGTTAGGTCCCCTACTTTAACTCTGTGTATTCTGCCAGTGGTTGTCAGTTCGTCTGCTTACCCTGCTCGTGACACCACTGCTTTTTTTTGTCCCCGGAACGATCTCTGTTGCCAACTGCTTCCGTAAACTGACTGACCATGCTTTGATCGCCGCCTGCCCCGACTACTGGCTCGTCCCTTGACCACGCTTCTGATCGCCGCCTGCCTCGACCACCCATCTGCCTGCCTCCGACTACGCGCTGAGCTCTGCTGCTCAGCCACGCCAGCCAGATCGCAAGTCCAGCATTCCACTTCCCCGTTCCCCCTTTTCAATAAAGGATTGTGCTGCATTTGGTCGCCTTGTCTCTGTTCCGTGACAAGCCCAGATCTGAATCCTAATCACAGAACTGTGAGTGATGCGTGCTAATTGCCCTCCGCCTTACCAGCGATAGAAATAAAATAAAAATAAATAATTCTCATTCGTTGCATTCCGGATGTGCGTATTATCAGGGAATGATTCCAACAAGCTCCTAGTAACTCTCATTAGGCGTGTTATCTAACCAGAATAAAACTCACTTCTAACTATGTGGAGGAAGTAAATTGGAAAATTAAATGGGGAGAGGAAAATGAGGGAGCAGTGATTGCCACGATCTTGTTATTGTGTCCCCGTTCCCGTTAACAAGTCACACTGAAAATCATTCACTTGATCTAGAATTTCACCTCATTGAATGGAATTTAAAGCCCCAGAATATGGCAGGCATTAAGATCATCTATTCGCTAAAACGGGTGCTAGACATTTGTTTTAAAATTGTGTGTCAGTTGACAGAATTGTCATTTTTGTTGGATGCCCCAAAAAATGCTTGAGAAACTTTACAAACTAAAGCCGCACTCACTGCAGGGTATCATATAAGTGACTGCAGACATTTTTTTTTTGTAAAGTATGTATTTATATGCTACATGCTGTAGATCAATAAAAGCAACATTTCATTAATCTTGACAAGCTGTTCCTGCCCGATGCCAGAAGCTGGGGACACAAGCTGTCGAAACAATAGGCATGCTCTTTTTTGCTTACTCCCTCTTTGCCTCTGCTTCTTTGTTTGCACTTGAGAAGACGGCATTACATCTGTCAGCAAGATGTGATTTACATAAACATCAAACTATACTTCAGAGTATCTGTCAGAGAAACTCTTGAGACTTAAAAATATTAGCATTTCAAGGTTGCACTTACACTATGTTCAGAGCTTTGCATATGTACTATTTAAAGTTTATGTGGTTGTTTTTTTAATCTCTTGGGAAGAAAAAGGCTTCGGACATTGTCTCATTTGTGTCGCTGAAGACGGTGTTTTTGTCTGACTGTTTTTTGTATGCAAAAGACTTAGAGGTAAGAGGCATAATGGAACCAAGAAAACATTTTTATCCAAACCATATCTACATGGTGATCAGGAACCAGTCATGAAAAACAACATAAACAATTGTTTGAAATCATGTAGCAAGTGCATGCAATCACATCCTGAATGGAAATTACACCTCACAGTAGTACATGACTATTTCATGGATTACTCCTGATTTTATGTCACTCCTACAGTTGCACGTCTTCTGTCGGATAAAAACAGTGTTGATGACAACTATGGAAATTCTGTTTACTCGGTATGTGTTTATTATACGCTGATGTGTGTATGTTGTGTGGGTTATTGAGTGAAACAAGTGTTTTCCAGATGCAATTTGCATGATTGGCCGTTGTTGCTGATCTTGACTGAATAGCTGGGCTTGAATTACTGTCATACTGAGAGTGGTATTACCATTTTGATTGATGTTTCTTTTACTTTTACACCCAAATTACACAGGAAACGAGAAGAAACTAAAAGTTAGAGTTCAAACCATCGCCATGGATGGATGGAGCTCAGATAGCTTCAAGATACCAAAATGGAGTGTCAGAGCTCTTTAAAATATGGAAGAAATGACAGCTATAGAGCCGCTAATGGAACCGATGAATCTATCTATCTATCTATCTATCTATCTATCTATCTATCTATCTATCTATCTATCTATCTATCTATCTATCTATCTATCTATCTATAGTGTGTGTGTGTGTGTGTGTGTGTGTGTGTGTGTGTGTGTGTGTGTGTGTGTGTGTGTGTGTGTGTGTGTGTGTGTGTGTGTGTGTGTGTCTCAAAAATGTGCTCACAGGCACGGAGCCAGATTCAGGTCCGTTTTAGCAAGCACCCAATGTCCTTTATGAATAATTAAGCATTCGAGCACTGCACCCACTCCAAGTGACAAAATATTAAACTGAAACATATGAACTCCACAAGTGAGGCAGGCAGTCGGAATTCCAACCGGAACTCTACAGAGCAAAATCTTTTAGATCATTTTTATTTGAAAAGCTTGAGTTTTGTATGTTGTGTTTATAGAACAGACTCAGAATGACTCAGCTTTGTGACAACACAAAGGTAACATTTTACTTGAATGAGTCACAAAGAAACTGGAATGGCAGGCCACTGTTCATCCTCGGACACATTTATTACTGTTACCATGACAGCCGGCCTGTGGTGTTGAACCAAGGACTTTCTTTTTTGCTCCGCTAACAAGAATGTAATCAAAGTCTTTACACACGAGGAAAGGCCACTGTGGATCATATGGTCATCATGGGGATAAAGACCTACTGCATGTTGTTTTGGTCTTAGGATACAGAATGTATGTTGCAGTTATCACGCTTATACTGCAGCTTGTGTGACAGCTAATGATTACTCCTGGGGGGAAGCTTTGTCAAGTGCAAATGTACCGTATTTTTTGGACTATAAATCGCGTTTTTTTTCATAGATTGGGTGGGGGGGCGACTTATACTGAGGAGCGACTTATATGTGAATTTCTTAATAAATTTTCCAAAAAAAAAAAAAAAAAAGTGAAACCGCAATAGACGAACCGCGATGTAGCAAGGGATTATTGTAATTTGAATTTTAAGTGACGTCAGCAGCGCGGCGCGGCGGTTGTTTACATTAAGGACAAAGATTCGATCACGGGATGACGAAGATGACGAAGGGCCCCACGTACTACCGGCATCATTCGCGGCTTTGTTTGTAAGTGACACGGAGGACGAAGAGTTTGAAGGATTTAAGGATTTGGAGTGACACAGAAGGTTTGAAAAACTATTATGGCTTTTACGCACGCCCGGTCCTACTCTACGGAGCTCTCTTTCACCTCCGTGGATGGAAGTCGGGGGCCGGCGCTCGGCCGGGTGGCTGCCCGGGGACGGTGGATGGGGCTCTGACATGGCTTTTACGCACGCCCGGTCCTATTCTATGGAGCTCTCTTCCACCTCCGTGGCTGGAAGTGCCACCTCCGGGGATGGAAGTCCACGCCGCCACACGACTGGAAGTCGACGCCGGTGCTTGGTTCCTTGTACTTTGTTAACGCTACAATATAGTTATATACTAGATCTGTGGAATAACGAGAAGGCTGACGTCAGGGCGCACGCGCGCCGTTGTTGACAAAGGACGAGGAATTTGATCGATGGATTTAATGATTTGGAGTGACACAGATGGTTTGATAATATTATTGCTTATATAATAGTTATTTGATATATAATTTATATATCGTTATATGGGCCTGTGGAATATTTTGAAGTGCAAGCGCCGTCAGCGGCGCGCACCCATTGTTGACAAAGGACGATCGGTGGATTTAATGAATTGGAGTGACACATGGTTTTATAAACGTGTTATTTATGTAATAGTTTTTTGAATAACTCTGAATGTTACGTCAGGCCCGTTCTCAGCTCCTCGTTTGTGTTTGTCACGTTAGGATACCTATCGTTTAGCCTGTTGTTGCTCGTTCATGTCTGTTCTTGGTGTTGGATTTTGTTGAATAAATTTCCCCCAAAATGCGACTTATACTCCGGAGCGACTTATATATGTTTCTTTTCACGTTATTGTGCATTTTATGGCTAATGCGACCTATATTCCGGAGTGACTTTTAGTCTGAAAAATACGGTATTAAAACCTTAACTGACATTAGGAGGCACCAAATATTGAATGCTAGGTTCAAATGTTATCTGTATTCGTACACAATGTGATATGTAAAGCACATAAAAAAAGTTGTACAGGAATTCAATACAATTCGTAACTGGCATATTTGCGTTTGCTGAGAAAAAGATTTTTTTTTTCACCAATACACAGCTTTTGAAACGAGGTGCAGCCAATTCCTTTATTATTGCTGTATACTGAAAACATTGGCGTCAAAAGATGAATGAGAAATGTTTAACAGTGTAGCGTGGAAAAAGCATGTGAACTTTTTGTGAACGTTTTCAATAAGTGTTTGACCCTTGTCGAGCAACAACTACAACTACAACCAACTGTTTAATGTGGTTGCTGATCAGACCGGCAAAATAGTGAAGAGGAGATGATTCTAATTCTTTCAATAAATTGATTCCTACAATGACACAACCGCAGAATGCCTAATCTATCTGCCTGTTTCTCAACCAAACACACCAAAATTGCATTACGCCGCCTGCACCTCGAGTTAGACGCGTTTTTTGGTAATGTATGATTTTGTCTGCTTTTTTACACCAAATTTGCAGATTTGCGGGAAGAATGTAATGAAAAATATTCTTGGTCCGCCTGAACGCCTCACAACACGCAGATCGAATTAAAAAAGCAGAAAAAAAACCAGACTTGCTCCAGCACAGAAAGGGAGTTGGCCCGGCCTACTTTCTCTGACCAAACTTTGTCAGTGCGTCAAGAGCACAGCAGCTTGGTGTGCCAGAACGCCCAGTGAGTCGCAGCGTGGTCCCAAACACGAGACTAGACTTGCCCGCCACCAAAACGTACACTTTTTATGGCTGTACCTGTCAACCAAAAGAGGGCCCTCATTATCCTGAGAGCTCTGTTGCGTGAGGCTTGATTCACATCAGGCAATGGCATTCGGGGAGGGCAGCTTTAACTAATACGTTCAATCTGGTCACTTTAATTGAAGTTTAGATTGGCTGATGCCTGATTCAGATTAGCTCTTGAAGTTCGTGAAGTGCTAATACACTTTTTCAACCTGCACTGTGTGACATTTTACATTGTTTCAATTAAACCATGAAAACATTGTTTGTGTGGTTATAGTTTAAGCAGAATTTTCTGTTGTGACTAAGCTGAAGATCAGATCACATTTATGAGCAATTTGTGCAGAAATCCAGGTAATTCTAAAGGGTTCACATGCTTTTTTCTTCTTCTTGCAACTGTATTTGACTACAAATGACTAATATTTCTATTTGATTGGAATTCTCCAACACAGGTGGTCTATACGAAGTACTCAGCTCAACATTCTCTCAGTGGAGCGTTAAAACTGACTCAGGCGGCTTGAGCGGTAATCCCTGTGGATACAGTGATTCCACATTGGCAAAAGGACAATAGTAATGATATTCACCTAATCTTCCTTGACAGATTCAGGACATGCTTTTCATTAAGACAAAAGTGGATAAGAGTGCAATAAGCACTGTTTGAGAGTTTACCTGAATCCTTAAAATATAGCTACGACGCACATTGCGGTGGAGCTTCTTGCTGCTGCTACTTCTGCTTAAACCAGTGCAGGTATTAAACATACTTGGATGAGCTTTTTGTCTTCAGAAATAACCTAAAAGTTAGTTTGTAAAACTTGACAATAATTGTTTTTTTTGTTATATAAATTGTGCTAAATCAAAACAGTCCATAGGCTCTGGAAGAATTCAAATTTTGCTTGATACTTATTGAATAAAAGTTATCTATGATGATCAAACGGCATTTTATGAGGACGTGATGTGTGATGATTCGTCACAAACATGACATACAACATAATATTTTACCTCAACCTGCATCAACTGTAGGAGTTTCTTGCTGTTAAGTTCACAATTTTCAACTAATTGTATGTCAACATCGAGAGTTACCTTTCAGTGTCATAGTGTCAACTCAACTCTGTGTGAGATCCAACGCAAAATGTAAGAAAATAAGTTTGTTTTCAAGACATGACTTTGATAATAGCTAGCTACTCAAAATTAAAAATTGTCAAATTGTAGAGATTATGAAGTCAAGCGATTGAATGAGAATTGACACAAGCTTGGAAGGTACCTAACTATCTAACTAAGAGTGCCTTATTTAGCTTGGGTCGAAATTTATGACATTTGTTTCAACAAGTTGGATCAAATGTATTGTCTCATGTGACACATTATATCCGCGATTTCTTTAATTGGATACAAATTCGGACTTGTGCAGAATGTTAACCAAATGTTAGCCATATTTGTTTTAAATAGTGCAAGTGTATCTGGAGAATTTCTTTTCTGGTTACAAAGAAGGTACTAATGAGGAGGATAGTACTTATTTTTTCTTTTTAATTAGCTTCATCTAAGGAATTATCCTGCAATAATGTAATGGCTCGATTCATCTCCCAAACCATCTGGTATGAAAGAGCTGTACCTCTGGAGTTGATTGCTTTCCCCTGGTGTTATGTCCGGGTAATAGGCTGTTCAAAGGCTGCTCTGGGCTCGGACAGCTGAGCGGAGGTGGGGAAGGAGCAGCTGGCCATGGCGCCATTGGCTGGTGCCTGTTGGAAGGCTTCCCAAAGGGCTTCATGCGTGCCTATAGTGCATTTGCAGGATAGGTGTGTGCATGTGCACTTGAGTCTGTTATACATTCTCCACCAAACCCATATGTACATGGTTTGCAGCGGCACCACAGTAAGTTAGTGGTTGGCACATCTGCCACATAATTCGAAACTGTGTGGAGTTTGCATTGTCTTCCTGTGCTTGTGTAGGTTGCTTATTTACACAGTATGTGCCCTATTATTGGCTGCCGACAAATCCGGTGTGTGCAACTATTCTCATCTGAAGTCCAGTGGGGTAGGCTCCAGTTGACCATTGACAAGAAGGACAAGATTGGAAAAAAATGGCTGGATGGATGGATGGTTTGTACGTAGGTGTTAAAATGAGCCACCATCTCATAGACATTTGGGCCTGATTCAAAACCATCACTCTTGACAGCATTAATATTCACAACAGTGAAAGAAGAAAAACTATGTAACCCATTCATCCATCCACACTAGATGGTGGGTCATTTTAAGGTAATGTGCTTGGTTGAAATTTAACCACAGAAATTAGCAGCTTCTCAAAAAAAAAAGAAAAAGTTGACTCAATATACTGGGTCGGTCCAATTTTTAACCCAGCAGTTTTAAGGGTGTCAGGAAAGTCAATGAAAAGTGCAGTACACATGAAAAGAAACCCCCCCCAGAAAATAACAGACTGAAACAAAGTTGTGACTTGAATCATTTAAGATATAGTTTGCTTCATTGCGATGTTTGTAAGATCAGCATAGCAACAATTGAAGTACACTTACAGTAAGTAGGTTCCCTTAATATACAGCAATGTCTGACTGCAGGCAAAAAGCTTGTTTAGTCACTCTTAAGCTATTAGCCACCACAAATACAGGTGACAGGTGAAGTAGAACAAGCATGTAAAATAAATTGAAATACATAAACTGCAATGTTAAGCACATCAATTTAAGTGTGTGTGTGTGTGTGTGTGTGTGTGCGTGTGTGCGTGCGTGCGTGCGTGCGTGCGCGTACGTGCAGGCCTATGTGTGTGTGCAAGGAGGGTTATTGAGGGTGTCTTAACAACAGTTGAGCAACTTTATGGCTTCTAATAGGCACCCTGTCAGATTGAATTGTAAATGTATGGTACCATTGTGCATTCAAAGGGTCCTATGTCTCTGCTTCATTTACCAGATGCGATTACATGACCAAAGCATTTATTACACAGTGCAATCCACTCTGAATATGAGAGGAGTGTCTCATGAGGAGAAGGGCTGCCATACCTTAGACCAGGGGTCCCCAAACTTTTTCCTGTGAGGGCCACATAACTTTTCCCTTCTCTGATGGGGGGGCCGGTGTCAGTTTGTAACAGAAAAAGTGTGACGATCGTAGGGGAGCTTAAAAAATTTATTGTTTTCCAGAAAGCCGCATATAACCAAATAACGGTTATTTAATAACCCTTTCCAGGTTCTTTACAGAAAAAAAGTCAGGAAACAAATAATAACACTATTAATGAAATAAATAATAACTAAATAACCCTCTCTGAGTTCTTCACAGAAAAAACAGGAAATAAATAATAACTAAATAACTCTCTCTGGGTTCCTCATAGAAAAAAAAGCCATGGAACATGAACTTTCTGTTGTGCCATGCACAATCTTAACAGATAAAAGTTCAGCTCAGTTGTCAGAGCAGAATCTCTCTGACACATATGAGCAGTCTCTTAAAGTTCTTGTGTTCCTTCCTTATAATCCTTTTGTAGGTTCCAGTAGGCTTGTAGACACCGCTGTCTTTTTTGTTAAAGTTTGCTAGTGCGTCATAGTCTGGAGTAAAATTTGTTGTGGCAATTCTTAGGTGAGATCCGAGGTGTTGGTCCGTTTACCTCGATCTGTGACGGTTTGATGTTGACGTTCATGTGGCTGAACGTCACGTCGCGTACGTCGAGCCAAATTGGCCACTCTCTTTTAAACGCTCGGCACTGTGTCCACCTTGCTTTTCCTTGGGCGACTCATTTTAATGGAAGGATTCCAGGGGAAGGTTTGTGGGTGGCTTTAGCGCAAAACTGCATCTGAAAGCTCAGCGCGCGAATTACAAGAATGCTGTCGTCACAGCCCACGCTCTAAATTCGGGACTGATACAAATAGAGCGCGAGTGCGCCATGTCCGTACTACTGAGTACGTACACGCACTTGTGAGTGTGCACCGAGCTTTCTGACACGGCTTCCGGTAGTAAATGCGCAGGCGAGCGCTTCCCCATCTACTGGGGAAACGCAGTCATTGCAGGCAAAATGACCAAAAAAAAAAGTTTAATAATACAATTTGTTCAGGGTTGGCGGGCCGGATTAAACGGTCCCGTGGGCCGTATCCGGCCCGCGGGCCGTAGTTTGGTGACCCCTGCCTTAGACCATGCTGCACACAAATCTCACAGTGACTTGAAAACTTTCCATGCATACAGCACATTACCATTTGATTTTCATCCAAATTTCTCAATTAAAATTATATGGGGCTTGCATTTCACTACCTGAGCCTGGGGCAATTTGCAGGTCATTAAGCCCCCTACCTGTATCTGGAGATGTTTTGGAGGTGAACATCTGGGGTTGAGGAGGCAGAGCATGAAATGAAATGCCCCTGGCTCACCGTTATGCCTTTTGTCCACAAGGGCTGAGAGTATTAGAGTGCCATGCATAGCAAAAGAGGGTTTGTGTGGGCCGCAACCAATTGCCTTGTGATCAGAATTGAAATAGAAAATCAACCATGTCCGTTGGATAGCAGGCACTGCTTGTATGGTACTTCACAGCAACACGACACTGGGGTTGTTTTCTTCCAAATGAATATTCTTTTCAGTCTAATGTGGAACTTATTGAAGAAAGCGACATATGTTCCGTTTCAAAACACCACGAAGGGCAAACAATTCATCGACATCTAAATCCTGGAAGACTTATGACTCATTCTCTATAAAACTCTGATTCCTACGCAATGCAATAATAAAGATACCGCAAAGGAATTACTCCCGTGAGAGCTTTAAGTAATTTGATCTCATTTCAAGATTGATTCATTTTTAAATAATTACAATTTTACCAAATAAACATCATGCGCGTTGGTGGGAAACTAAAGACTGCTGAGTCTCCGAATTGTAAACCATTTCACATGTGAGCAATTGCTTTTAAAGTCTGCCCATGGATCAATTCATAAAATTTGTATCATGTTTCAGGCACTGTAATGGTATTTAAATTACTTCATGGATATCAAAATAATATGTGTGATTATCAATATTGATCAGCCTGAAATGTAATTCATTATTTAAGTCATGTCTTCTTCAATTTTAATGGTATACTCTCACAACGCTACCATTTACATGAAAATCCCTGACAGAAGCGACGCTTTGTGTGAATAAATGCGCATCTAAATATTCAGAATAATTAGTGCATGCCAAAGGGTGCCAATCCCATTTACGGAAGGGTTCATACAAATGGATTAGTGCAAAAGGGTAAAAATCTCATTAATGGTTTCTCTAGATCTAATTTGTCATTACATTTGGAAGATTGCTGTCTCATGTAAAAACGGGCCCTTGTAATAAGTAATATCAATGCAAAGAAGTGTTTTATAAAAGGTTACCTCACTTCCTACTGCAAACGATCCTTCAGCCCGTATGCGGGAAAAGTGAACACACAAAAAAGCAACCTGATGAAAAATGCAGAGGAGAAATATGGCAAATCCTCACATTTAGAGAAGCAAAACTTTGGCGGGTCTCTTCTTTGCAAATAATAACATTTGGTAGTTGGGGATTATGCTTTGCCACGGGGTCCTCCCATAATGGCTTTCTGCTTGTCAACTAACTGCAGTGAATGTTTCGAAGATCACTTTCCATTGCAAGCTCTGACAGAGAAAGCTTTTCCTCTCTGTTATCATGCTGGCGCAGTGTTGGGATCTCACTGGAGATTTGCACGGTACAAGTTTTATTCGAGATGATATGCGGTAATCAGGCCCGTTGAGTCCTTCTGTCTGACTCTCCCCTGCTTTCTTTTCTCTGCCCTGACAAAAGCGGCTTGTGCTGGTGCACTCAAGTTATCCAGTGTTTAAGCGTTGCATCAGTCCGCGCAGCACACTGTTAAGCTTTGGGGGAACTGGGAAGACAGCACAGTCCTTCAGATTTGTCATTATAGCCAGCTCGATGTTTGCTATGCACTGATCAATCCCTTGTTGACCAGATGAGGACTCAGGCACATTTTCCCACCCTCTCTAAAACAAAATGTGAACAAGTAGCGAGTGGTCATCAAATATTCTCCTTTTTGTGTGTGTGTTTTTTTTTGTGTGTGTCGGCATCAGTAATGCGTATTTGTTCTGCAGAGGGCAGCCCCCCTCCGCCTCAGTTCACTTATATCTTATTCCATACAGGTACAATACGATGTCATGGCGACGCTTGGTTATGCGGCGGAATTTATTCTCTGCACTGCAGCAGATTACCATTGCTTAACATGCCACACATGAGAGTGTAAGAGGCAGTACCTTTCACAGCGTTGCATCTTCCTGGCAAATCTGTGGAAAATCTCGAGGCGTGCTGTAAAGCGCAGTCAAGGGTTCGTGCTCTGCGACACACTGTAGCCATGCCGCACCTCGGTTGGACGATACAATGAAGACAATAAACAGGGTGACATTCATGGCTTGGTTTTGTATGCCCTGGCTGTTTTACGCTACTCCATCCCCACAAATGCTTCAGCCAAATAGGATACACTGCAGAAACAGGTCAACTCGATCAATATTGGGGCTTCAGTCACTCATAATCATAGATGTATTCTTCCTCCAAACTCCATCCCTTGGTAAAACGCAGATTCCACCTAAATAATTCAATGCTGCAGCAAGTCCAACTGGGGTATCAGGCAGGCATGAGCCTCAGGATGAATTTGAAGGCAAGGCTTTTTTTTTTCCCAAGCTAAAGGCTGTGTAACAAAAGACATGGGTTTTCTTGCAGACACTTTGTAGTAAGACAAGAATTAATCTTTTGAAGTTGTTATCTGCATACACGGGTCCTCAGATTCTGGCACCAGGCTATAGGAGGAAGAGAAAGGTACGGATTTTGTCTACCATGGGCAATCCTTGTGGCAAAACGCAGTGTGGGTTTTCGCCCGTGTGATTCCGATTGCCCGGGGTTAAGCAAGAAGAAAAATGTTCAAAAAATTTATTAAATCAACCCTAGTGTGTCTCTGCTCTGATCTCATCTGTAGATAATTATAGGCTTGCCTACAGCAGAAATGCTGTGGCAGTAGGATTTCTGCAATAACACTTCACTGCACTTACGTATTGTAATACTTTGGAACTTAGACTTTCTTGTCACGTAGCTGTCAATTCATTGCACTTGTGTCATATCTGCACTGTCAAGGGAGAGGTTACTCCAAAGTAGCTCAACAAACCTTTCTTTTTCTTTCATTTTCTCTCTCTTGAAGGATTTGAAGCAATTTTAAAATATATGAAAAATGATAACTCCTGACATAATGGAAAGGAATCTCCTTATTTCTGCTGAGGTCCCACTGGTCTGTTGAGACTTTCCTTCAATTCTGACGTTGTTTCAATATGTTTGTTGTAAAAGTAGTTTTTTAGGGTGGATTCACACCAGAAAAGTCCACTGTTCCACGAGTTTGATCCGGCTTATCTTTAGATGGACAAAGCAACAAACCAAATCAAATTTATTTACTATATAGCCCTTAATCATAGAAATGTCTCAAAGAGCTTCATATTTCCACAGCTGACACATATAAACAACATTCCCTGATCTTTACCCGCCGGAGGGTAAGGAAAAAGTCAAAGAAATCCAAACTGGGGTAAAACTGAACAAACTTGAGAAGGGACCGCAGATGGTAGGAGGATCCCCCTCCCAGGATGACTATCCTCCAATGGCTGCAGAGTGGGCAATATTTAACACATAATGTAATACAAAACAACATGAGATAAAGTCACGTAAAATTCCATTCAATCAAATGAAGCGTCGCAAAACACCTTCGTTCATCATGGCAGCACCTGCGAGGAGGTGGTCCACCTCAGATCTTGTCCCATTCAGTTGAAGAATCCAGATGCCAACTTTCAGTTCGGTCGTCTCCTAGCCCCCTCTCCAGGCCACATCACTGAATCACCAACTGAAGTGCAGAAATGTGAAATCCCGGTCCAGAAAGTAAAAACCCTGCCCCAGTTTGTCTTTAGCCCCAGGTCCTTCTATTCAACAGAGTCACAAGTAACGGCACCCCCAAGCCTCCACCTATCATATTGTCATATAGCACTGTTGCAAACATTACTCGATTATTTGAATGCAGGACTGGTGTAAACCTATTTTGAATTTTATTGAATTTAACGACAATATGTAATATTAATTTCTAAATAAAATTTCATTTGTATTTGCCTCTGTAGCATAAAATTTGTTACTTGCAGATGTGTTAGTCACAATTTGTTGGTTTTGGATACTTTATAACCCCCCGCCCCGGAATTCCCCCCTCGGCTATTCTAACACATCTCAAAAAGGACTTTCCACTGATCACAAAGACAAATTAATTAATCCCTCTATTAAACCTCTGAGACTAAGTGGTCTCATACAGTTGTGAATGAACATTCACTTACTTTTTGCTGTCACCTCACAGGCTTCCACTGTGAAGCGTTGGTGTGTAATTTCACAAAAAGTCATTTTACTGACACAACACAACACAAACAGTTCAAGTGGTCTGACAAAACTGTCAAAACTATTCATGATGGAGGTCTTAAGTATTAGCGGATTGCTGCTATACTAAGTTGAACGCCTGAGATTCAATGCCCATTCCCTCTGTATTGAAAGCCATCGTTACCTCTGTAGAGTTTTTCAAAAGACTGCCTTTAAAATTAATTTACAGTCATGTATTTACAGCCGTCTGCTCCCAGCTTCACACAATGAACGCCACTTGAGTAGCACCGAACCGATCAGAGGACAGAAATGATGACAATCAACCCAGACGTGTTCTCGTAGGATCTGTACAGTCAAATCGGATTGGCTCACATTCTTAAATTTTTTTTTATTGTTTTGTTTCAATTATACAGCACCAGCAACCCTGTGTCTGAAGGCCTTGTGATGTTTACAGCGATTAGCAACACAGAAGCTGAAATCTGATTGGACACAAAACAATAATTAGAATATAGGGGTGTAACGATTCATCGATACACATCGATTAATCGATATAATGCTCTACGATTTATTGGCATCGATGCTAAACGGAAACATCGATTTATATCGCCGTGTTTGACCTCGGACATTAGACGCGACTTTATTTTGAAATCCAGTTCATTGTTGCTTGCTTCCTCTTTCCGGGAGCAGACGCGGCGTGTTGCGAGCAGAGCAGAGCAGAGCAGGCACGTGAAAGGGGAGCCGACAACTACGCGGCTCCTGGGCTGGTGCTATGGCTAGTGTCCAAGAAGACGAGGAAATTCGCTCCCCTTTGGGCTTCAAGTCATTCGTTTGGAAGCACTTTGGATTCCAAAGAAAAGATGGCTCAACGGAATTAAAATTATTGTAAATAAATAGTTCAGTAATGCACTTTAAAGTTAATGGTATTACAAAAAAAGAAAGAATATTCATTTTTCTTGAGAAAAAATATAGGA
The DNA here is from genome assembly GCF_901709675.1 of Syngnathus acus. Lineage (NCBI taxonomy): Eukaryota > Metazoa > Chordata > Actinopteri > Syngnathiformes > Syngnathidae > Syngnathus > Syngnathus acus. The sequence continues at coordinate 17,583,120 of NC_051095.1, read as the reverse complement.
ATTTGATAAAGTTCAGTGTTAAAATAAGCACTTTGTATACTACAATACTCTTGTAATTTCCTAAATAAAGAGTTTGCAGTACCTTGTTGATTTTGCGTATGAATTGTTATAAATCAGGATATTGTTCTATATTTTTTATTTAAAAAATATATATATATATATATCGATCGTGGAGCACTATATCGTGATGTATCGTGACTGAATCACAGCAGGCTTTAAGATATCGGCAAATATCGTATCGTGAGTCTTTGTATCGATATGATATCGAATTGTGACAAAACCCGCGATTTACACCCCTATTAGAATACATAATAACCCACAAACGACGAAGCTGCGCACCCAAGACAAATGCTATTAAATGAAGACAAAAGACTGTTGGAAATAAATGTATACAAAATTTTACACACTTTTTACACGTTTTGAATACAGGTCAGTGCTTTTAATAATTTTTAGGCCAGCACAGAAGGATTTTAAGGCCATGATGGCACACCATTGCCTTTTACCTCAACAATTCTCACCCTGAAAAGTAACACACATTTTCTATCGATCTTTCTTTGTTTGTGTGTCTTCCACGCGGTTAACTAGGAATCAAAATTAAACAAATGAATTCTACATTCTAAAATCTGAACGATTCTGGGAGAACTGGAATAAGGGTTCTGGTTCCACTCGATTCCGAGTTTTCAATGCCCGACCCAATCACCTCTAACCTTTTCTTTTCCCTTCAGATATCCGTTCCACCCTGCCTTCCAAGATTAAGCTATTCCATATGAATGCAAGTCTGTTCCAAGTCTGTTAAATAAGTCATTTCCTTAAATCTGTTTTTATTTTTCAAACACAATTATACAGTAATGCGTGAAATAGCTGGCTTTTTTTTAAACGAAGGCTTGAAAATGTTTCGTGTGGCCTAAAGAAAACATGAAAGCTGAGACCTTGTAAAACATTTTTCCTTGAAATACAAAAGCTGCGTACTTGTAAAAGAGGATGTTTCTTGGTATCCCTGTTAACATGAACATCAATGGTAAACATTAAGATGATACAAATGGAACCTTTCATCCTCATCATCCATCCTTTTCCTCCCTCCTCGCTCCACTATACTCCTCCCTTTCATCTATGTATCCCTGGATACGAATTACATGTATACGTCTTGTCCATAGATCTATTTGCACCCCTGCCGAACAGGTGACGTACAGTATTGTGACAATGCACAACGATGCCGTCTATGTTGGAGTTTGTCGATAACGTTGCTGTACAGCCTAAATATACATATAATTTTGGGTGCAATAAAAAGTATGTATAACCACTTCCCCCATGTGGCTCATACCTTCACAGATTCAATGAAATCGAGTGGTCCCCATAAACCTTTGGTCACATGCAATTTCTTTAATGGATTCTTAGCAACAAAGGGTGGGTCAACTTGCCCCTGTGCCCAATTGACCCTAGTAACCCCTATTTTCTTGAAATTGCTTTGAAAATCTAAGAAATCCTTTCAATACCTGAAATTCAAAGACTGAAAAAATACAGGACTATCCAGTGGAGCTTTAACAATTGAGTGTACCTTCGGATGACTTTTCTAAGCATCAAGCTGTTGCCAAGTCAATCTTTTGCTTTGTGTTGCATTTTAAAATTTGAGGTACGTGCTTTATCCTGCACGCAGCTCACCATTCAAGAAACAAGTAAACTGAGTAACGAGCAGAGTCACAGAAAATATTAAATTTGTAAGTCAAGGTCGAACTTATCGTTTGTTAGTACATAACATTTCCGTATTTTTTGGACTAAAGGTCGCTCCGGAATATAGGTCGCATTAGCCATAAAATGCACAATAACGTGAAAAAAAACATATATAAGTCGCTCCGGAGTGTAAGTCGCATTTTGGGGGAAATGTATTCGACAAAATCCAACACCAAGAACAGACATGAACGAGCAACAACAGGCTAAACGATAGGTTTGCTAACATGACATAAACACAAACGAAGAGCTGAGAACGGGCCTGACGTAACATTCAGAGTTATTCAAATAACTATTACATAAATAACACGTTTATAAAACCATCTGTGTCACTCCAATTCATTAAATCCATCGATCGTCCTTTATGTCAACAATGCCGGCCGGGTGCGCGCAGCTGACGGCGGTTGCACTTCAAAATATTCCACAGGCCCATATAACGATATGTAAATTATATATCAAATAACTATTATATAAGCAATAATATTATCAAACCATCTGTGTCACTCCAAATCATTAAATCCATCGATCAAATTCCTCGTCCTTTATCAACAACGCCGCGCGTGCGCCCTGACGTCAGCCTCGTCGTTATTCCACAGATCTAGTATGTAACTATATTGTAGCGTTAACAAAGCACAAGGAAAGACGTGGGTTTGGTAAACGGCTCTTTATTTAACAAAACAAACTTCCAGGCGTGTGGCGGCGTGGACTTCCAGCCACGGAGGTGGCACTTCCAGCCCCACGGAGGTGGAAGAGAGCTCCATAGAATAGGACCGGGCGTGCGTAAAAGCCATGTCCGAGCCCCATCCACCGTCCCCGGACAGCCACCGGGCCGAGCGCCGGCCCCCGACTTCCATCCACGGAGGTGAAAGAGAGCTCCGTAGAGTAGGACCGGGCGTGCGTAAAAGCCATAATAGTTTTTCAAACCTTCTGTGTCACTCCAAATCCTTAAATCCTTCAAACTCTTCGTCCTCCGTGTCACTTACAAACAAAGGCGCTAATGATGCCGGTAGTACGTGGGGCCCTTCGTCATCTTCGTCATCCCGTGATCGAATCTTTGTCCTTTATGTAAACAACCGCCGCGCCGCGCTGCTGACGTCACTTGAAATTCAAATTACAGTAATCCCTTGCTACATCGCGGTTCGTTTGTCGTGGTTTCACTTTTTTTTTTTTTTTTTAAATTTGTGAGAAAATTCACATATAAGTCGCTCCTCAGTATAAGTCGCCCCCCCACCCAAACTATGAAAAGAAAACGCGACTTATAGTCCGAAAAATACAGTATATCAGTAATGCCCAGATACGGTATACTTAAGGTCAATTCCATGATCACTGGATTTTTATTGCCTTTACAGTCGCTTTTAGTTGTCAAAAAGTTGTTTTGTCTTCTATTTGCAATTGATTGGGCTTGGAATAATACAAATATTGTTGTTCTTTATTTATATTTAGTTGATGACTACTTTTATTTAACGCAACAGCATGAGTGTAAATGTCCAAGAGGTTCAAGTAGATTGATTGGACAAATTTTCTGTACTGTACATGTGTTACAAATTGTTTTAATTTTGAGTGAGCAATAATGTAACCCTCCATCTATCAGACCACTCACAATGGAGCTAGCCTAATGCACATGCCGCAGTTAACATATACTTTAGCAGCATTTCTTCAATTCTGCCTGAAATGCAGACAGCGCAGTGTTCTCCTTTGTGCTGAAAAGCATGGCACCTAACTTTCCTTACAGCTGAAGGTAATGGTCCACACCTTTGATTATCGACGGCCGTTCATCTTCAACAATAGCAGGGTAGGGTGAGGGGAAAAAAAAAAAGCAGTCGTGCTTGACAAAAGAAACAGTTAAGTCCTGCAGGCAATCTATACACGTGTATTGCAGGGACAGCAGTAATGTGCTGAGAAGGATGACACAGGATGATAAGCATACAGCCAGTACAATTGTAACACAAAAGTATTTTTCACCTTTTCATTGCAAAGGTAAATCTGAAAAATACAGCCATTGAATGTTTATTGAGTGCCTTTCAAGGGTAAGGCTTTTATTAAACATACACTACCATTCAAAGGTTTGGGGTCACTTAAAAATGTCCTTATAAATCAAATAAAATTGATATTTTTCATTGAGGATAACATTAAACTAATCAGGAATGCACTCTATACATTGTTAATGTGGTAAATGATTATTCTAGCTGCAAACGTCTGTTTTTTAATGCAATATCTACATAAGTGTATAAAGGCCCATTTCCAGCAACCATCCCTCTAGTGTTCTAATGGTCCGTTGTGTTTGCTAATTGTGTTAGAAGGCTGATGGATTATTAAAAAACCCTTGTGCAATTATGTTACATTTCGTGGAAAACACTTAATTGTCTGGGTGACCCTAAACTTTTGAACGTTAGTGTAAGTGGACATGATGTTATCGTAATACTGGATAATAGAAAGTCATTTTGAGAAGAGAAATGAGGAAAATACAGAAAATGTAAACCTTTAGTGCAGTTGGACATTTTCTGCGTGCAGGTTTCTATTTTCTTATTGGTCCATATATATATATATGTCCAAACTGCCTTGAAAAGTGCACTTTTCTTAGAATTGCCAAGTCTTTCAAGGAAGCAGAACTGCTACATAAAATGATTGCCATTAATGGAGAAAAGAAAAAAAAGAAAGAAGTGATAGACAAGTCATGAAAGTACGTTCAGGCCCATTAAAATAAAAAAATTTGGATGCATGCAAAGGGATCTGTTACAGCCACAAAAGCATCCTAATTGCATTCGTTCCTCTGAGAGCTCCACAAATGTTGAACCTGGATTCTCAAGCATGTTGGCAGCAAGCTGTGAGAAAGCAGATGACTGGCTTCAAACAAGTAGCCGTGGAGATAGGATGTAAAATCTTGACAAACACCGAGAGAGCTACAATCCACATCCTTGTCGTCTCACCACTGACAGGCTTCCTCATGCATGAATTCAAAGCTGGTAAAACCATGACTGGATTCATTTTGATCTGACGTGTGTCATGTAGATGAGTGGAGTGGTTTCACTGTACTGTGTCCACCACAAGATGTTTAGGCAATTGGCCCGTGACATCCTGGGACCAAGCTGGCTTTTTTCTTGAAACACTTGCTTCTGAGTTTGGGTGCTAATTGTGTGAATTGAAATAGCAACACAAGTACCAACATTAAAATACTTCACTTAGTTTTGTCTTAATGTTGCGGAGAATGCAAATTAAAAACGATAAAAGGAAAGCAGCGGATGTGTTTATAGTGTGAGTGAGTCATGTTGAGGTTCTGCGTTTGCGGTGAAATTGCATCAGATTCTGTAATGTTCGCTGTCTGTGCAGTTTCTTTACCCTCAGGGAGAATTTGCAAATTGGAAAATTGGAAAAAATGCAGGAAGGGATTTTTTTTTCTTGTCTTCACTTGTAAGGAGGAAAGAGAAGCCTCTAAGCCTGTTGAGCAAGGTCCGTCGCACATAGGTTTGCAGTTGAAAACCACACCAAGACCTCCAACCTTTCATTGTCATGAATACACGTTAACATTCATTTCACCATAATTAACATCAGCATTCAATGTATTGAAAGACTAAAGCAATGGACAGTAGTGGTTAGGATGGTCATCTTATAGCAAGACGGTTGGAATCGCAGTCTCAAATGCATGTTCTTGCATGCTCGTGTGTCTTCTATCCAAGTATTCCAGCTTCCTCTCACAGTCCAATATTTATATAAACCTTTCAACAACCAACCATTTGCGGACTGAGAACACTAACAGTTTGACCACTAAATATATCCTCTGTGTAGTCAATTTCATTGAATATAAGTTGAAAAGGATTTTCAAATCATTCTATTTAGTTTTTATTTACATTTTACATAACGGCTCGACTTCAGTCAAAAGTACATACTATTTGTATTTTGAAAAGCCTGTTTACAATATAGTCCAAACACTGATCGGTTGAGATGATGTGAGGCATGTGCCCCCCCAAAATGGCATGTCTCTCATCGCTCCTTGGAATCAAACTGCATTTATACGGTACATTTCATACTGCGTTTTGACACAACAGTGAGATGGCGGAAAATAGTGTCAGTCCATAATTGAATGACAAGTCAAGATCAATTTTTATTGCTATTTGTCAAAAGATGTCTTAAAATGCTGTTCTGTCTGTACTGTGATATTGTGAAATGGTGACATCGGAGGAAAATGGTACTTTTGGTTAGAGAAATCTGAGGTAATAACAAATAAAGACAAATTATTATTATCCAGCTGCAAGTGCGAGACTTATTGACAGTAAAACATGCGTTACTTTGAATACGAGCTCTTTATTTACCCCATTTAGCAATGAGCAAAGCAAGCGAACAACGACACATGGCGAGTGCCTTGCTCGAGAGGATCTCTGTGATGGGGGATGCAGGCGTACCCGTATTCCTACGTCCAATGGTGCAATCAAGAACCAACCACTCTCCACCTTTGCCTCATGTGTTGCAACACTATTGATGCATGTCAAGAGCTCTTTAGACCACCCGCTGTTCAAAGGTTTTCTTTCACTGAGAGTGAGATAAACAAAAATGCAGTGATTTAGCGTCCCAGCCTGCTCATGGTACCAGCCTCTCCTTGTTACAGATGGGCTGTGTGCAGCATCTCCGTGTCGGCCCGTGTGACTCAAGCATGACGGCATGTGCGTGAAAGCGTTGGGCAGATGGGACGTGTCTGATATCGCTCACTCAATTTAATAAGATGAGAACGCGCTTCAGCAATCCCACGGCCCGTCTGATGGCAAGAGACATGGTGCCCACTCGTACGGGAGGGATCGCTCCCCTCTTCAAAGATAATGAGATGACAATGAATTCAACTATCATTAGATAGAGGCAGGCTTCCAAGGGGGAAGGATGGCGGGAGGAAAGTTCGACAGAACTCGTTTGCCGCCTTTGATCAGCCAAGAGTAGCAACTGTCATTCTTTGTATGTGGACTCATGAAAGCTCTGCTATCTACTTTATCGCCGCTAGTGTGGCTTAAAGGCTGGAGTTGCTTTTGTAGCTCTTGAACCCATTTCAGTGTAGATAGCAAAACAGGAGCATGCATTTCGAATGTCAGTGTAGTAGAAATCTATGAATGCAGTCACATTGCCCCCCCAAACACGCACAAATCGGGGGAATAGTATAAAATCAATTTGCCAACAGCCAAAAAGAAAGAGGCAAGCATACTGTATCTTTTTTGACATGGCTCCAGTGCTGCACGTCAAAAGTGCTGTGTTATTGGGCTTACTTTGGCTTGCATGACACTGATTTCTTTTAGCTTGACAATTTCTTGAAGAACTTGTACAAGGATCTACCTTGTCTTTTGTCCCTGCGGTGAAGATGATCCCCTGCATGCAGTTTATTTTCTGTGACATATAAACCCTTCTTCCCCACAGTCGTGTTTTTGTAGCTTTTAGATTTGGTAGAGGAAGCTGAACGAATGAACGGTCATCGTAAAGTGTTTCAAGACCCCCCTAAGTGACACAATTCAAATTAATAACAACATTTGACCCACTCCAAAAGTTAAATTCATAAATACATTTTATATACACACTGAAATGTGCGAAATTCACAATTAGTCAATTAAAAGCCAAAAAGAGGTAATTGTATCTGACAAGCAAATGTGTTGCAATTTGTACATGGCATTTGAATACTCCCAGCAGCCTGAGCTCCCTTTGCTCTGCTTCTGTTTGCTAGTTATATGCCTGTAGTTGGCAAACGAGTGATGGCTATTCCACCATAGTTTCCGTAAAACTTCTGCAGCCCTACATAACAGCTCAGCGTGAGGGTGGCAGTCAATGAATGACAGAGACTATGTGAAGCACAATTCAAATCAGACCCGCGGCCCTTGTTTGTATGTGGATCTGTATTGGGTATGTATGAGATGCATCTGCAGTATGAACACTCATAGCTATACATCATCAAAGCCCAAATGCGGGTAGGGCAGATTGCTTAGGAGACATACTACTTAAAATTTATCGTGAATCTGCAAGGTTGTTTTGAGTAACAGCGTTGACTTCGTATTTGACTTTAATTTAATATTACTTTTGACAATTGTGGTGACAGTCGTAATTCAGCATTTATTATACGCGACAATGAAGTCAATTTTTAGTAGACATCTCCATGAAAAACGAGAATATCAAAATGTGTCACCTCATTTCCCCCAAATATTTCCAATATTTTCACTTCCTTGTGCCTCCGTCGATCAGAGATGAGCCCCTACCTGCAGGAACATTTATACTTATGTCATTTTTTGTGTGTATCACTCTATCTTGTCTTTTGTACGCATGCATGTCACATCACAAACGTGTTCCGTTCACATTAAAAGTTGTTTTGGGATGTGGATGAGAACATAAAAAGATTGGATTTAACAGGAACAAAAAAAATCCTAATTTGGCATCACGCCCTGAAGTATGAATGCAGCAATAGTCAGGCATGCCTTCCTTCTGTCTCTGACTGGTAGTTTTCACAGGTGGGCAATATACAAAATTTTGAGATGTACCATCATTCGTCAACGGCCTGGGCACCCATCCATCATTGTCAGTCCGTCATTTCTTCAAACCGAACCAAACTGTAATCGTCAATCCGTCAGTCTTACATTTTATTTTCAATGCATTTTCATTTTTTTTAACCTTGCATGGAATAGCTTTATGTTCTGCATTCTTATTCCCTAATGGACCTGTTCTCAAATATATTCGAAGATGGGATGTCTGTTTATATGAATTTTCTAACCCCAAAGAAAAAACTTTATGTAAATATAACCCTTGTTCTTTACTGGAAAAAAAATAAGACACCACATAAGCGACTCCAGGGCGGAAAAGTATACGGGCACTCTGATGCATTGGTTTCTTGCGAATCAAATGGAAGGGGAAACATGAAGCCAGGCAGTTGATTTTTTTCCCACATAGCGTTTTACTAATGTACTAGTGTCAGGGACAAACCAACTGAAAGTTTTAACAAGTAGGACCAAAAAAAGTGTTGTTTGGAGGAACAAAATGAACGACTCCCCATTTAACTTCTTTTTACATTTGTTAAACAGTTAAAATCGTACCTAAAGCGAACAACGGTTCCAAGATGACCCTGGAAGAAATGATTTATATTTTCCATTCCAGTTTGTTTCCTATTCAACCACCGCCCCGAAATGGACTGTTTGACTGTGCTTTTCACAGTAGGTCATTAAAGGAAACCCATACTCAGTTTATTTTCCTCATTAATTATTCAAATAGACAAAACACAAGGTCCACTTTAGCAAATCTCCCACTATTAGCCGGCTGGCTAATTCTGCACTACAGGAATATTTAGTTTTTAATTTCTTCCAAGCTCAAAAATATGTTGTATAAATAAATAATCTTGCAAGACTCGCTATTGATATAAAACAGCTTCCGACTCGTGGTGTCTTGTTGCTTATTTCTCACACCTCGTTTCATCCCTGCAGCTCACTGTCACACAAAATAAATAAACTGAGAGGTAGACAAAAGAGTTATATATAAGAAGAAAAGTCTGGGAACAGAGCTCCAAAATAGCACGATCTGTCTGCTTTTGTCAAGCAATTACACACGACTGTTTCAAAGTCTGTGATATCACCATCCCTTTAAAAATTGACAAATCATCTCTAGAGTCGTTTTGCTTGTAGGCTTCTCCTTAAAACTGAGCAAGATGTTCATTTGAAAGAAGAGAGAGAAGACACCTCTGCTTCCAATTTCCTGTCATTTCATCATTTTAATATTTTTGCGGGGTGATTAACTCAAGTATTCGTCCTTGGCTTTCTTAATGTCACTTGACGGTAATAATCGCGGTGCTCTGGTGTGCGTCGTGGGCAAGCGTGACGCTGTCTGCGGTACAACAGCACCCTCTCTTGATCGTTTACAATATGGCAATGTCACCGTGCAGAAGCGTGCTCAATTAATGAGTGATCGTAGTCTAATGCTCCTTCATTGTAAATGTTGCAAGGCAGAACCCTCATGGGACGTTTGAGTTTAATGCATGCACTTTTTAATCATCACACTTCATAATGCATTACAGCTGGGGTGGTACAGTGCCTTGGGGGATGTTGTGCGACTGTGTGCCCGTGCGTGCGCACGCCCATATGTGCGTGTGACTGTGATTCTCCCCCCTCATAGTAATGATAAAACCAAATATCACATTGTGTGCGTGAGCGAGCGCGCGCGTGTACGCGTGCGTGTGTGGTGGGCTTTAAAGAAATTAAATAAAAATGAAATAAAAGTATAAAAAAACAAGAAAAGAAAAATGTTATTAATAAATTTCCCTTGTTTTGATAATCTCCCTTTAAAAAGTAGATTTTCTGCCACAGGTATTTTGCATGCGTTCTCATCTTCTTGAAGCTGAAATGCAAATTTCTCTCTAGATAGGCTGGTTTCCGTCCACAAAAGCGGCATGAACACACTGTACCAAAACACAATGTAGGCTGTGTTAGAGATTTTGAGCTTTATTTTTGGTTTGGTCATTGCAAGTTTCAGTAAAAATGTCAGCCCTCCTCAGCTTCACGCCAGTCTGTATGCTCAGAACACCATGTTATAGTAGTGTGTCAGGAATTTCAAGCATGCAAACTATCAATCTGTCTGGATATGTCCACTGACACTCTTTCAGTCAATATGTACTGTTTATCAGCTTGATGAAATTTCATGTGGTTCATCACACATTATTCTTTGAATTCTGCTAACTGTGTGTAGCAGTGCTTTCATGGGGTTCCTGTAGATCTAAGAACGTGTTATTCAGAATCTCATCGATATTGATAAATAATGAGCAAAGCTATTTTAAATGTTTTTATACCTAATGCAAACCGCAGTCTAACTGTGCGCATGGGTGGACTAATGTTTCTTTTGATATTTTCATAAACAAGTATAAAGGGTCGTTTGCGCCATTGTGGGAGTGAACACAGCCGGCTTACCGGCCATTGGAAGCGTCTCCTCTCATTCCCTTAAAACTTTTGTGCAAAAGAGATGCGCACAGTACGCAGTACTTTTATAAATAACAGCAAGGTGATATATAGTTGATAAGAATGTTCACATACTACCACTGTGAAGTGGGTATATGAAGCACTTTCTACAACAATAATTCAGGGGGTTCAATGCATGCTGTTATATTTGTGAATAGAATACGATGACATCCACCACACTTGTCTGCGGAACTCTGCGGAGCATCTGCCCGTGCCTCAATCAAATCCTCCAAATTTGTGTTAACACTATCGGCGCCATAACTTAGACCTGCTTTTAGATGGCTTAAGGTCTAGTCTATGCTCAGCAACCAAATTGTTAAGAAAATGCCCTCGGTGCATCGGAACGCCCACCGAGGTGCACAAATTTCCCAAAGACACTGAACTACAAAATTTCAAAGGCAAAACTGTCTTACCACTTTCAGTAGTGTCCAATTAGATTGACCTGATAGAATTTTCCTGATAGATGCCCTTAGAGACCATATTGAGAAGCTCGTGGATTGTACCATTATGCTCTGAGGTAATAATCAACTTTACAGTTCTTAATTTATGAAATAACCAAAAAGAAAATAGACAAACCAGTTTGACTATTAGTTTGTCATGGCTTGTAAGTTGTGACAATAATTTTTTTTGTCACGTTGATACTTTGTGTATTTAATAAGAACCACAAGTTCACAATTACATTTTCTTTCTTGACACTTAAAGTAGTATTTTGTATGCAAAGTCCATTTCCCCCAATCTTGAGGAGGTTGTTTGTAGCGGAGCTTTGAAAACTTTGGAACATAAAGGTAAAATTTGGAAGGTAAATAATGATTGAGGGAGAAGAGATAACCAGGAGGAGTTGGTTCTCAGTGTCTTGATGAGACACTCATACTTGGTTTATAAATTGCTGCACCAGGAACAGAACTGACATAATAGCTTCTGAGGCCGTTTGGGTAAGTATGTTTAATTTGTTCCCACAATAATCTTTCCACATCCACCTTGAAACATGGATTTGAACATGTAGTAAACTTAAACGATTGTATTCAGATGCTAACTTGCTGTACAAAATTATTAAAAACATAGTAACATTTGCTCTAGGAAGCATACTATAATAATAGAAATTCTTACTTTTATTTATTCTCGTGAGTGGGATATATAAAATACAGTAATAAAAACATCCCAGTTTTGGCAGTCAGGCCTTGGATATTGTATCATAAACTTGGACTTGGACAATAAGCGCTAACAATATGTGATCCTAAATGTCTCATACAGAACACAATAAACTTGATATTGATATTAATACTTTCGCCTTGTGCACACAAAAGAAATAAGAAATAACTGCAGTAATCTGAGCACACAGCTTTAAACAGGACTCATCAACACAACTGTAGCAATGTGAAATATCAATATGATATATTTTGTGTAATTCACAATTGTGTAAACTTTTATTCAATCCGCCAGACTTTGAAGGAGAAGCAGATGACTTTGATGTTCTGTAATGCTACAGGCTTGACAGGAAGCAACATATTTTAAAACATTAGCCACCAAAAAAACTAATACCATCCTTGTTTTTATTATTCACAGTGACGTGTTTGCTTGAATTGCTGTAAAGGGAAAAAGGTAGCCCAAAAATATATAGTCGAGACAAGAAACATAAGAAAATGTTCACGTATAAATCTGTAGTTCAGATGATGTGACCAAAATGTCGTCTTACACAGAGCTTTCTTTGCTTTTTTGTAAAACCAGAATAACAAAGCAATACATCAACTTCTTGGCAAGCTTTTACAGCTTGGCCAAGAATATGAAAAGTGTTGATCGGTTGAGAATGTCAAGAATGCACATTCCAGTTTGGGAGCGGGTCCTCCCGAGTGGGCCCACACATGCACCAATGATGGATGGGGGGGGTGTAGACTTGGTCATGTTTTTTATTTTCTCAAAAATCTGGAAAGCAGTAAGGATAAAAACAAGTGTCTCTCAGAGGACGTGTCTTTGTTGTTTTGGTGAGCCGCTCTTCTTCATTTGTTTATAGTATATCAAGCGGGCGTGGGACAAATAGCGCTCAAGGCAGTTTCACCACCACCACACAAGCACCTGCCCTGCCAATGTTTAGAGGGACCTCCTGCAGAACAAAAAAATAGGTTAACATGCAGTTTCTCATTTCAGGAATTCAAATAGTTCACTATGCCTCTAGCGTGATGAAAACAAGATTGGAAAAACACAGTTGATAATTAAAACAAGCCTACAACAAATAGTCATTCAATTTGCTTGGTATAAAGAAGTATGTGCATTTTTTACTTTTCTTTATGATTTCAGAATTATTGGTACCGAGCTTGTTATGGCTACAATGTAAATTCGTATAGTTCAGCATAGTACCTCGGTCCAGTCATTGTTCTGCGCATCGTATGACTCAACAGTGTTAAGGTACGCTTGCCCATCATATCCGCCCACAGCGTACAGCCTGTCACCCAGCAGGCAGACGCCCACTGCATCTCGAGGAACACTGAGAGAGGACACAGTTGTCCACGTGTCTGTCTTGGGGTCATACCTGTAATTAGACAAATGTTGTTGTTTTTTTAATTACGTTCTAAGCGTTGTGAAATATACTGAACACAGTTCCCAAAATTCTGGGAATTAAGTATACAAAATTGTAATGTTTTCAAATGTATCCTCTCTTTAATAGCTCAAGTTTCTTTGCAGTGATTTTCAAAGTGTGGAACGAGTATCATGTGGGTTCCCTCTTTTGGAGTACAAAAGAATAACTGAATGAATATTCAACTTGTGCATAATACTGTCATTCAGAGGATTTAACTTTTTTTAGTTCAGTATTTACATTTGTTTCTTACAGATCGGTTGTATAAGTACAATACATTTTGTTTAATAATAAACTATTTCTTTTCAGGATTATCAGCAAGATACTTTGTGTATCTACTGCTACAACGGAATACTTTTTATCATGTCAAGGGTTTCAGTGAGCTGAGCACCCTGGACTGGTCACCAGTCACTTGGTAGGTACACATCGAGACAATCAACCACTCACACTCATAGTGCAAATTGAATCTGCTCTGTCTGCACCCAAATCAGGGGACTATATTGCTTCACCATCATTGACTGGAAAGCATTATCTAAATTTTAATTAATCCCTTTGCCTTAATCGGCAAACAGCAAAACAAATGCGTAATTTGTTTTTTGCTTTTCTCTTAATCACAGAGGCCTTAGGATTCACTAATGGGTCTTTTCGCTCTCAAAAAAGTGAAACTCTTGGAACTAGCAGCTGGCAGACGATAGATCCAAAAAGAGTCAAATTAAATATGGGAGCATCATATTGACGGTTGTTTTTTTCCGGTCTAAAGTCCTCCCATGTGATGTGTCATTGATTTATGACTTGAACTACATTTAATGATTTTAACTTGTGAATTGGAGCAATGCAGTTTGCTTTGTTGTATATCTAGTGCTGCGTGTTCGCACTGTAAAATCTCATTTCACATATACATACATTATGGTACTTATTTTATTAATTAGTTAAAGTGACTCACGATGTTCGATCCATGAAACAGTTACTAGAAAAACCTCAGCTTTCAATTACTTTCCCAATCTGTGGAGATCACTCAAGCATTCCATTATAATTAATAATCAAGATGATAAATGGATTTTCAAAGTGCAAAGTCATAACATTTAAAAAGTGACAAAGAATAAATGCATACATGCCTAAAATATTTGTGTTTGGGCAAGCCAAATGGATAATTATAACAAAAATAACAATTTATAGCTGCCATTTGCCACTCAAACAAAACTGAAAATTTACTTTGAGTCTGTCAACACTTCATTTCATATAAACCATACAAGTCCTACTTGGAGAGACCCCAAAAGCAGGTAATATAATTCATATTTATTCACTACTTTAATGCATTATTACCATTATTTTAATAATATTGGATATATGAATATTATCATATATCATAAATAAGATTTTCATAAGAGGGGCTGAGCAAGGAACTACTACTACTGGTATAAGCTCACTTATATATCTATAGGGACCAACAGGTGGTGCTAGACACCAGGAAATATACGAACTGATGGAAACCATGACCTCAGCTGGGGAAACAAATCATCTTTTGTTCCAGTGAGAGAAAGTCATCAGTGTCCACACCCATGAGTGAATTCCTCGCGCAAAACCAAATTTTGTTCGTGTAACATTTCTCTGTGCATGTTCTCCGGAGGAAAATAATTTCTCCCACCTCTCAACACAGTCCGAGAGTCGGGAACAGTGGTTGGAGGCCGGGGCGTCGTGTCCGCCCACGGCATAGAGAAAATTATTGTAGGTGGCCACACCCACTCCCCCTCGCCTCTTGGTCATCGGGGCGCACATGCTCCACTTGTTGGTGTGAGGGTCGAAGCATTCCATAGATCTCAGACATGAGCTGCCATCCCGGCCACCCACTGCAAACAATCTGGGAATGTAAAAGCACAAATGTGTAATGATCTCAGTTACTGAAAGAGATAAAAAAATAAATAAAAATCAACAGCGCCTTATGTTTACAAAACTAACTATAATCAGAATGAAATTGTACTTTGGTTGTGTCTTTGTCATTTTGAATGTATTTTTATTTTTTTGGTACTGCTGTAGTACATCCGCATAGAAAGAGGATCAAACAGGTATTTGAAAATTCTAGTTTGATTGATTTTCTTTTTATCTTGCACTCAACAAATATTCCATGTATATTCCATGTATATAACATATTAAAACTAATTCTAAAACTAATAAAAACTCAAACAAATGAAGCATTTTTACAAAAATAAAAACTAACAAACTTTCTCTAAAATGGGTATCACCACCAGGTAGCCCTCAAGGTTCGCATGAGTAGCCCACGGGCTGTTACAAAAATAGCCTACCAATGATGGGGCATTGTGATTTTTTTAGGATTGTTGTAGAAGTGTTCATTTGAAAATGTAAACAATGGAAGAGGTTTATGGAAATAAACCTTTTCATACTGGTATTTATCTGGTTACTAATTACTTTAAGAGTATTTGGCGAGTGCAAGATAAAAAGAAAACTCACTATGAATTGTGTAATAATGTAAACCGCAATTCAGAAACGACTGGTTGACCTTCCTTCTGTATAAACATACATCAATACAAAAAATACATTATTGGATAAATCTTGATTTTGAACTGGTCCAAATAATCCATGAGACACATTTGTGTCCAATTATGTGGTATTTTTGGATCGTACTGATGGCTTCTATTATGGAAACATTAGTAGGAATACAGTATTGAGACACGGACTAAGTTGGTAAGACCCCACTGAGGGCCCCGGTACCAAATGCAAGTCCCACCACTGATATTAAGAAAAGTAGCGGAATGATTCAAGTCTACCGTCCCACTGCCAAGAAGCAGAGTTTGTCGGCTATGTTTCCAGCCAGAATCATCACGAGTGCTTTAAGAGCCGGGAGCCCACAGGCCCAACAGCAATAGAGACTTGGAAAACAGTTTCCTTGTTGTCTTTTTTGACCTACATTTCAAAATAACTCTGCATTTGCTCCAACAGAACATCTTAGCATAGAAGCCTCGTTTCTTTCTGTCTTTGTTTTTTTGGTTTTCAGCACCAATATATTTAAAGTCACATGAGAGCTTTATTGTTACAGTCCTTTTCACAGACTGGGGCTGAATTGTCAGACAAAGTACTGATTTGGATTAAATGTGTCATTAAAGTCACGCATCTAATATGTATACTGCTGCATCATTTCCAGTATTTCACATAAAATTGTGCAAATACTGCATACTCGCATTCCTGAAAGTAGACTACAATCTAAACCAGCGCAGTCAACCGATGTGGTACAGTCCTTGTTTACTTTTGTAACGGTTTAATATCTGATAATGATTGTTATTGACTGACTAGATTTTGGTAATCTGGCTAGAGCAGGGGTGTCAAACTCATTTTTTTCACGGGCCCCATTGGAGGGCCCTTTCGGAGGGCCATTATGACTGTCAACCCAAACAAATGTATGAGCATCTCATATTATATACAGTAAAAGCTACAAAACAAACTGACAAATAACTCATTTTCAAATCAGACGAGTAAAAACTGGTCAAATATTTAAAAAAAAAGCTATTATTAAAAGTGAAGACAATTAGCAATTCTAGTAATGACACACGAATTTGATGCACAATTTGTCTTCGCGGGCCACATAAAATGATGTGGCAGGCCGTATCTGGGCCCCGGGCCTTGAGTTTGACACCTGTGGGCTAGAGCATCACAAATTAGGCTTTCTGCTCACACAACACATGCAGAACATACAACAGTCACTTTACGTGAAGCACTTTCAGGGGCCTCTGAGTGCTACATAGAAAAACATTACTCGGACCTACATACAGACATACAGTGGATATAAAAAGCCACCTGAAGAAAATCAGCCTTGCTCCCTCACTCACTCACTCACTCACTCACTCACTCACTCACTCACTCACTCACTCACTCACTCACTCACTCACTCACTCAGTTAATTGATCATTTACTCCTAATAATGCATCATTTTATTTGACACTATCAGAGAGCTTTTTATTTTTCACAATATGTCAATGAATGTAATGTAGGAATTAGATTAAAATCCTTGTCTTTGTAAGGACACGATATTTATTACAGCTCTTGAAACTAAGTAGTAGCTTCTTAAGCCGCACTACGTATTAATAATTTACAAGTGCTGTTCGAGTCCTCTGAATGTGGTATGTTTTGGGGGGTTTTAGCCCCCCACCCCACACACACACACACCTCCCAGTTGTTTTTTCCCACCTCACATTTCCATCAATTTTGTCCCAAGGCTCGAAACAAAGCAGCAGATGGTCAGGAAGTTTTTCCTTACATATTGCATAAATCAGCATTTTGCCCTGCACAGGCTGTCGGCAAGGGTCAGAAAAGGCCAAACAACGTACTTCCCATTGAGTGCGGTGACTCCCATGGTGCTCCGTGGTGTCGACATACTGGCAACATAGTTCCATTGTCGGGCCTGCGGGTCCCAACGCTCCACTGTGTTGAGATAGCTCCAACCATCATGACCGCCTACAGCATACATGGGGCCCTCCAGCACAGCAATACCTGCACATATTGAGCCAAGACAGATGCTGTGCCTAATAAACTGAGAGCTGTGCATGATAACATGCATGTACCTCATACTTGCAAAACTTCCACTGCAATGGCAAGCTACTTCTTCAATTACTACTACTATTACAAATATAATCATAACATTTTATTTAGTAGTGGCACCTATCTGCAGTGACGCTTGCTTGGCATCCTAAGTCAACCATAAATCACAGAGGAAATCTAAACAATTGTGAGCTGCAACTGGGCAAACCTTTTCAAACAGGAAGATAATGAAACCGCCTTGTTTTTCTTTGGTCTCAAATCACAGCGGAAGACTGTTTTACAATAGCGCACAACATATTTCTAAGTGGTGAAAGTTTAATTATTTTGTGGGAGGAACCGAAGGACAATGTTGCACTAAGAGAGGTCTGAATTAAATCAACACTGTCATCAAGAAGCAATTCTGAAGGGTGAAGCTCTCTTTTAGTGTGGTTTGAGAAATTAAGATGAATTGTTTTTTCTTGTCTTCCCCTGTAAGCTGTGGGGACACTGGGAAACGTACAGCGCAAATATATTTCCACTGAAAATAAGCATGGCACAATCAGAGCAGGCAGATATTTGGGCTGAACGAAACATCAAAGAAACACCTAGGTGATGTGTAAAGTGTGCTCGGGTTTACTGAAACCCCAGGCCCCACGAAGCTTTGACAAGATCTCGATGTTCTGTTACCCAGACCTCTTTCAACCATGAATCAAAACGCTTCTGATCTGAGATTTGTCGGGCAGGGAGGATTGAGGAAGATCCGGGACAGCACTGCCCACATTGCTTTGATCGGGCAAATAGAATATATCAAAGGTGTATCTCTAAAGATATGTTTAATTTCAAATTCACAGCATGTTAGCAGGTACCGGTTGGAGCATACATCCAGAAAATGTCCTGTATCCCTCTCAAACTTTGTTGACTGAACAAAAACATGACATGAAAAAAGGTGTGTTTTTAGTTTTTCTATCTATCTATCTATCTATCTATCTATCTATCTATCTATCTATCTATCTATCTATCTATCTATCTATCTATCTATCTATCTATCTATCTATCTATCTATCTATCTATCTATCTATCTATCTATCTATCTATCTATCTATCTATCCCAATGAAGATGGCTCACTGTGTAAAATGTAAAAACAAAATATAATGGTATAACTGAATACAATAGCAAGGCCGATGAACATTATTTTTATTTAATTTTTTTTGCAAATACTTTTGAATTATTTTGAATTTGATGACTGCAACACGTTCCCAAAAATGGACGCTAAATAAAGGACTTAAGTTGATAAATGCTAAATAAATTTATGAAATTAATTAAACTAAAATTATTTTTTGGAACATTGAACAGGTAAATTGAAAACAGGGGAGTGCCATGATTGGGTTCCTTAAAGGCTCATCTAAAATGGACTGCCACAAAGTGGACAAGTGTGACCCAGAAGTGGTCTGGTGAGCCCACATTTCAAATTGTTTTTGGGAAATCACAGACAACGAGTCAATTGAGACAAGTTCATTGATTTCATTTCATACTTTTTTTCTAATGTAGAATGAGTGTCTTGGACCAATAACGGTTGTAAAACACTTTGACCGAGCGACCAACCAACCAGACCCAACCAGACAGACGTCCACTCACCTAGTCCATGTCGGTGTGTTGACATGGGGGGCATGGTTGACCACACTTTGTTGACTGGATTGTAACACTCCACCATGTTGGAGGTCTTGAGCCCATCTCTTCCACCAACTACATACAGCTTGTTTTCTATAACAGCCACACCAAACTGCAGCCGGCGTCCGTTCATAACTCCAAGTGGGACCCAAGTGTTGGTGCGCAGGTCATACTTCTCGATGGTGGTTGAACCTAAAAGACACAAATCTCATTGTAGATCGACTGCTTTGCTATGTGTGAATATCTGGTGTAAATGGGTCATACTGTACCCTTGGTAGCATCCATCCCACCAACGGCATAAAGTGCCCCCACTGTGGACTTTCTGGGTTTGGTTCTTGGGCTCTGAAACATGGGACGGCGCTCAGGCAGAAGATGATACTTCATGGCCTCCATCAACAGTTTTTGGCATTCCAGATCATCAGAGAACATCTTGTTGTTTTCCAGATCAGCAATAAGCTGCATTTAAAAACAACAACCCATAAGTGCACTAAATCGGACAAAATATCTATTAATCTCGGTGCGCAGCAGAAGTCACAATTTGGTGGCAGAAAGTCCATCTGAAGGATTTAATCTGATGCCCAAAATAATGTGCGCAGTGTGGTTAAAAAAGATCAATGACAACTGATCAATTTAAGTGGCCACAACTGAAAACATTGAATATTAAATATTTAAAAAGCATGAACATGTTGATTTAATCCTGTTTATTCAAGAAATAAACTGATCCAATCGGGCCAGTGTCCCTGAACTTCAGGTGGCTCGATATAGTCGCCACCCGGACATTGTTAATGCAGAACACAGTGCCTGAACTCGCTAGACCGATGTGACGTTTTCATAAATCTATGAACAGCCGTCATCAAACCCTCTACATAATTGCAATACACACATATCATGCAAATGATCGGTGGTAGGGGATAGTCTCCAAATTAGTCCTAATGTTGCAGTGATGATAAAGCGGAAAAGAAAAAATATCCACAGTATTTTCACATAACTTCAAGTAAGAAGACATGATGTGTCACCTGTGCAGGAAGAAGAGGCAGGCGAATGTAAGACAGAAGGACTCCGAGGTCCTGTTGTCGATGCTGGACGTCGTATCTCACCCACATCATCAAGGCCTGGAAGATGGTCTCCTCATCAGGCACGTTGATGTCATCACTGGACAGCAGCTTAACTATCTCAGTTGTGGGTAGCAGAAGAAACTCCTGGTTCTGAATGACCTCCAGAAAGTTTTCCTGGTTTTAGAGATCCCAAAGGGACAGATAACCATCAGTCATTAGACCAGAACTTCGCCTGATGCATGGGTCTGTGTGTCTATTTTTATTACTGCAGCAAGGAGAGCAACGGCATGAAAGCACAGAGAGGAGAGTTCAGGCTTCCACAGTCTTCTCATAGCCGATAACAGCGATGACTTATGCTCCGTTGCTTCAAATTCCAAAGGCGTAGATATAACTGTCACTTATAAAATAAAATGATGGCGGCAGCAAGCAGGCCCAGCTGAAAAAAATTCCCTTGAAAACCTTCATCAGCTTACAAAGCATTTTTGCCGCTGATCATACATGACACCATTAAGTCTTTTTATAAGCTTTTTTAACGAGCAACAGAAAAGCCCTGCATTATCATCACGGCGCTGCAACTTTTGATGTGGAAGCTCATCGCCATTGCCCTCCTAAAGATTGATCTTCATTTTCTGGCCTGCAGCCAGGGCCATGTTACAACACTGTGCGGCAACCTTTTCAAGGGCACTATCGCAGGGCACTTCCATTAGAGATGATGTGATATAAAACGCCGCGCGTGCACGCCCCTGTATTATCTTAGCACCATGCCTCAGTCCAACCGGGAGAACCGAACATATTTTCTTTGGAAACAAAGCATTCATTGTTAAGATGCCTTAGTGGTTGCTCAACAGTTATCTAAAACAAGCCCACTATTGATCATTAACGTCCAGATTACAGTGTTTCGCTCGGCTCCATTACCAGAGCAGGATCTGAGAGCTCTATACCACAAGCTTTAATGAAAAGAAG
Source organism: Syngnathus acus (assembly GCF_901709675.1). Taxonomy (NCBI): domain Eukaryota; kingdom Metazoa; phylum Chordata; class Actinopteri; order Syngnathiformes; family Syngnathidae; genus Syngnathus; species Syngnathus acus. Next base: position 17,561,661 of record NC_051095.1, on the reverse strand, counting down.
GATGTGCATTGATCAGCTGTGGTTACACTTGATGGAGAGACTCTTTGACGTTGCTTTAGGACCAGTAGGTTCTAATTACCAGGCTGACAAGACGATTGAAAGCTAAACAGTGTTTGTTTCATAATCATTTTAAAGGATGTGATTTCATTGGCTTGCAAACTCACTGGTGGGTAAAACAAGAGTAGCGGGAGAGGATATGCATCGATTAAAGCCCTGCAAAAGAGGAATGGAGAAATAAGCTTTACTTTCTATGACAAGTCAATTGAATTAGAATTTGTGTTGTTTTTCCATTTAGCTGGTTGACTGCACCGTAGACATTACTGTGTAAAAGTAATGGATACTGTATCACCATTTGCTTTTTTGTCGCAAGACTTCTTACCATATCAGTCATTTTGATATATAGTAAACAGAAGTGGGGGGGTACACCAAAGAAGATGCTTAATTGTCCCGAGCCTAATTATGCTATCTACTGGAGATTGCCTTCAGATGTAGGCTTTGACTGGTGTCAATGTTGTTCTTCTTCTTACCAATTTGAAAGAATTCAATCAACAGTGCCTATGATATTTGCAGTTAAGTGGGTGCCTCAGTTACTCCAAGACTGATTATTTAACAATCAATTTCATGTTTAGGGATAGAATTGAGTACATGTATTTAGAATTTAGCTATTCCAATTTCATTATCAATACTGCGTTTCAACACAATTATTGATTCTTGTCTATTTTCATTGGGTGAAGGAATGAAATAATACAAAAATATTTGTTTGCTTTAACTCTTTAATATCTTCTGCTTTGGACAAAAGATACAACATAGCCAGTGCACTAATCATAACTTGTAATGTATCCTTTAGGTGAAAAGAAGAACAAGTAGGCGACTTGCTTCTCAATCAAGAGGCATAAGTTACAGGTAAATACAATAAGTTTCATGCTGATTTTGCATACCTTAACAGATATCAGAGCGCTTAGGAAATTGTCTAATTACACTCGAGAGAAAAATTAAATATTGTATTTAAACAACCAACTGATGTAGTAACGTCACCATTCACCATTGACACAGAGCTAGGCTTTCTTTTTTGCCCCCGTATTAGATAAGTTTTCCAATATATGAAATTTTGGCTTCAAATATTTGGCAATATTTGGAGTGCTTCTTTAAAAATCGAATTGTTCCAGACTCATTCGGACATGAAACAAATAATTGCTGCTAAGAAGAACATATTTGACTTTGTTTTGCAAATAGCATCCACACCATTACTATAGAAACCCAAACAGAGAGATTGGGGCTTCTCCTCAGAGCACAATTGAGAGGTGAGAATCAGAGCAACCTCACCAGGCCAAGCTGTAGTCAGTCATGAGGCTAGCAAGCCACAATTTGTAGGAATCAAATTACCGCCTCTAATCACGCTGTTTATGAATACATTAAAAGTAGTAACAACAGCAAATTCTAAGGTTAGAAATTAATTGATGAGTTTAGATTTCATGAACAACATGTATTTCAGTGTTTCTTTTCTACTTGGATACTGATTTAGGATGCCTAAATGAAGTGAGAGCGACACTGCATTGCCTTTATCTCGTCTGGCACAGCCTACTAAGTAACTTTTAGTTTTGATAACGCACTTTGTATCACTTACTATTCTTTGTAATAATGTGAATAAGGCTTATAAGTGTGACTTGTTACACCATAATGCTATTCCACTGTTTTATTTACTGTTTTAATAGCATTTTTATCGGCGGAGTTTAAAAGTGGTTTTCACTCTCCAATTGGTCGGACCACTCACAAACTGTTAATTATTGTCATGTATTTTATGTCTTCGACATGCCGATAAATACCTGCTCTTGAGTAAATCGCCTTTTAGATTATAATAAAGTTAAGGTGCATGAATTAAGGCACAATTAAAAGAGCATTTCTAAAATGAGATACAAACTTTATCGGTCAGGAAAAAACAAGCTTATTAAAACAAAACTATCTTCACTGCTAAAGTAGGATACAGACTTCCAGGAAGTCCACAGATTTTTCTCCTCATTACCAAAGCAATTGAACAGGAAGTTCAGCCATCCTGTGCAGTTTGATGATTAGATTAACCTCCTGATCCCGGAAGCCAGCTTTGTAAACAGGCTGAGCAGATGTCCTTTAGGAGATAACAAATACCCAGCTGTGTCACTCCTGCATGGCCAGCCAAGACCTTATCTGACAAGCATGTGTATGAATCTTAATCGAATGCAAATATTTCTTTCTAAAATGTAACAGGAATTCCATTTCCAGGTTGAGCTGGTTGCACTAATCAAACGTGCAGCTACATGGTATCTCTTACTGGCAGCTGCTGAAATAAATTAGATCAACTGAAGGCATCAAACCTTTCATTTCTATTCATATGTGCATGTCAACCAATTCTCTTCACAAAACAATAGATGATAAACATAACTGAGACATCTTCATTTCATTTCTTTACAGGTTATGAAAGGTTATTTGAATGCAACTAGTCTCAAAATAGGGGATGGTAACAAAGAGGATGAGTGCTCGACTCCAAAGGAATTTGCAGCATTGCATGACATCCAACCATCTTCTGTACCGCTTGTCCCCACGGGGATCGCGTGGGCATTCCATGACATTTATTTCAAAAAGTAATTGTTATGAAAAGACTATGGAATTGACAGTAGTATTTTGGGGGGTAGACTGAAAACAATATATGGTAATTTATCAAATATCCCAACTCAACTTCTAGTACACTTTAGCAACATTCACAGTTGTAATGAAGTGCTGCATATAAAACATAAATCTCAATTATTAAAATTAAAATATAATTCAATAATACATGAATAAAATGCACTTATTTTATGTTGCAATTTAGCATTCCGGAGGTACACTTTTATTGTTTCCTTGTTGCAGAGTCTACGTACTGTGTGAAACCGCGATTATATAATATAAGACATTTATCTTATAATATAAGACATGTATCTACTTAATCTACTATGAAGTAAATGTATTTTTTTTTCATCTAATTAGTACCGTAATTTTCGGACTATAAGTCGCGTTTTTTTTTCATAGTTTGGGTGGGGGGGCGACTTATACTCAGGAGCGATTTATATACATATATATGGTTTTTTTTCACTTTTTTGGGCATTTTATGGCTGGTGCGACTTATACTCCGGTGCGACTTATAGTCCGAAAATTACGGTAATTGGGGAATATTTGCACATTATTTTCTATGTTTTTAACATCGGATGTATATAGTACAGGAATGCTGTTTAGTCTAGACAAACTTCTTTGTGTTTTTTATACGTTAATATATTCTTATCATACCTCGTTTAGATAATATCCGTTGTATACGCAGTTCTATTTAAATCTGATTTCACCCCTATGTATGATTTATGAGAGTCTAGCTAAATCACCTGTCAGCTGCAACTATTTTTGCCCCAATGCATTCAACCAATTTGGCCTGTCTTTGCCTCTGATGTTTCCTCACCTTGATATTTGTCCTTAGCCTCTCTGTCTCCATGGCCAACCTGCAAGGATGCCAAAGGAGCTGCTTGACACTGAGCTGTCAAATGGAGACTGTGGCAGAATTACAGTGGGGAAGAAAATAGAGTGTCAACTACTAACTCTCACTGGGAAGGACTGTTAGGTGGAAAGGAGGTATGGTTCCATGTGTATGTTACTATTTATCAAGTACTTAATAAATTTGTCGTAGAAATGGAAAATTGATTGGATTACATTTCATTTATATAAAGAGCCATTACTTGAGTTCACCATTATTTTAAGAGTTTGAATTGCATATTTTCATAAGCACTATGAAATGTCATTATAACTATACATTTTATTTTGATATGTTGTCTTTAAGATCCTCCAATACTTCACGTCTGACAGTCCCAAAATCCAAACTCAAATCCTTCGGTGACAGAGCCTTTTCCTGCACATCACCCCAACTCTGGAACTCTCTCCCCCAGTCTGTCTGTGACTCACCCACACTCCCCATATTTAAGTCCCGTCTAAAAACTTACCTCTTCTCCCAAGCTCATGACCTCCCCTACCCATAACTGGTTTCCTCTTCTTAAGTTTACCCGATTGTTTCCTCCCCGTCCCCCTCCCCTCATGTATGTCTTTGCCTTGTTCCCTGTAAGCGTCTTTGGGTGTTTGAAAAGCGCTATACAAATTTAATAAATTATTATTATTATTATTATTAAGCATGCATGCACTATTTTTTACAATTGTATTGAAGCACAGGATGTACGATTCACTCAAGCAATGCAGAGGGTCTCATGAAACGCTCACTTGTCGTCATTCATACGCAACACCAAATTGACATTATATTATTACTGTGACTGAAATAACGTAAAATGAAACGTGTGGTGTTTAAAATGCTATTATGCTCCATTTAAAAATATATTCACCACACCTGCTTTTTTAGATCAATTCGAGTATTTGTGGTTAAGTATTCATTCATACCGTACACTCGCCAATATTTGGTATCATTGGTAGTTCTGGATCCGTTTTACGGAGGTGGTCAGCATGTGGCTTGCGGTTTTTCCGTAGGCACATTCAACCTGCTTCTCAGTCACATTCGTTAACGTTACCACAACACAAAAAGCAAACCAGCAACAGTAGCCTAAAGAACATTGATTTATAGACGCACATGTTGTGAATATCTCTCCATTGATTTTTGTCTATAGGTAAAATGAAGAGAAAATAGGTATAGGACAACATTTCTGCACCATAAAGATGAATAACAATCAGACAGACAGTAAGACAGAGCCAGATGAGATGATGATGTTGCGAGAGCTGGAAGAAGCAAGTTGAGAGCACCACACAGAGAGCCAGAGGACTTGGGCGACACTAGTTGGACACAGAGCAGGACAGACAGACAGATGAAGATCCTGAGTGAGAAGGCTGAATGAGACATAAGCAGAGTGTACAATCAATATACCACCAGGTTTGAGAAATTTGAAAAATAAATGTGCCTGCTAAATGTATGATTTTGACTCTTATATTTTATGAATTAAAATTAATAATAAATTAAAATGCTATTTTAAAAATGGGGAAATGTGATGCATAAATATGTCTATCATTGGCTAATTTGTAGTCTTAGTCCCTGGTCAAGCTTCAGAATATAGTGAAATAATGTACTGAATAATAGAATAATAGTATAAATAAATAGCATGAATAAATACACTGAATCATTTTAGACAATTGTGCATGTATGTCTCTTCATTTTGAACCACAGACCAAAAAGCAATGGAGAGGAAGACAACATTTGCATTTCAGCTGTATATAAATAACGTTTATTGAAATTGGCCACGGTCTCGAAAGGTATTCATTTGACAATGTTTCTTGTTGTAGTTGTAATTTAAAATGGTTTAGTACCTCACTATTTCATACTGAGAGCTGCTTCTAACAAGTTGTCGCCCGATAACTATTGGGGTGTGCATTATTAGACACACCTCTGCAAACTCTAATCACAATAGTAAACATTCTACCTATCAAAACCTGTCAATCAAAACTGAGCATTATTTTTAGCATTGGTATGGCAAAGGCAATGCGTATTTTGCAGTATATATATAAAGCATTTTGAGTTGAGAGCCTGTGCATTTCATTTTTTTATTTTTCCGTGTTTCCCTACCATGGTGTAGTTGTGAGCCACGTTAAGAAGGTCCATGCAGCCCTGCGCGTCGGCAAAGGAGCGTATACCCAGGCAGTTGGAGGGATGGAGCTGCTTCATCAGGAAGTTGCAGCAAACCTGGATGACTTGTGAGAGCTGCAAGAGGCAAGCTGCCGCCAATAAACTCTCAATGGTCTCCTCTTTCAACTCAAGGACACCTGCAATGTCAGAGTGTACAAGCTACGTTTTTTATGTGACAACTAAATGTAGCTGCGCCGACAAAAAACTGTCAAGGCGATATAGTTCACTCGTAATTTCTGCCATGCTACCACGGAATAGATAAAAATGAGCGTAATTCCTTTTCCTGGGTGATAACATTCATTGACGTAATAAACGCCAAACTGTTTTTTAAACCCCATCATATAAGTTGAACAAATCATCATAATAATATTCTGTTTTTATTTTTTAATACTACTTAAAATACAGTCAAAAAGTATGCTTAGTTACATACGGAAGAAGAGTTGTGCTCATAAAGTAACATGAAGTAATGAGGATGGCCAGTAATTGAGTGAGAGGTCCATTTTAATCACTGTCACGTTCCAGGGATCTCATAGTGACTTGCAAGAGCCTGTGAATGTCTTTATGAGCACTCACCAGTGTAGGCAAATTGAACTAGGGAGGTGAGGGCATCCGGATCCACCCCCTCCATCTTGATCTCCTCCTGTTTGGCCTCCCTCACATCGCTTGTGAACATTGCAGCAAAGTAGTCAGAGACGGCGCTCAGAACCAGTCTGGTGCAAAGAAAATTCAAGGAAGGCTCAAAGGCAGCAGGTCAGCAGGCATGTATTGTGTACTTAAGGGTGAATATTGGTTATGCATTGAAGCACAAGTTGGAGTACGATTACACCATGTACTATGTGGTTTTGAAGTGATGTTAGTTTACTATGATAAATTAAAAACCTGAACTATATGCAAAGGTGATTAAGACGGCAACTAGTTGGTTTTAGATGTGCAGATGAGACTTGTGGAAGCGGTTTGCAGAAATGGACAGCCAATACTATATATGGCATTCAAAATACATAAAGTAGCACAATGATTCATCATGAGTTTCAAATTGTGGCGCATTCAGCCAGTCAACCGAGGGCAAGATGTCCACATATTGACACGCCTGTGCTTTCGATCCCTGTGTGCGTCTGCGTCTCAAATATAACACGTCAATGTGAAAGGGCAGAGGTGTAATTAGATCACAGCAGTGGGTTTTATTTGCGCACTGGTGAACAATGTGTTTGCTCATCTATTGGCTCAACTGTCTCCTAAGGATTATTTGATTAGTCCTCAACAAGGCTGGCCGGTAAGCCGAACATTCACACTGGAAATCTTAATGAAGTTTGTGCATTTCACATCAAATGTAACAGAATAGTACATCAAAGCCGGTAGGAGCGCCGACCTGTGAGCTGGTATCTTGTGATCGCCTGCTATTAGGAGCACATCACAGAGTTGCTTATGCTGCAGGTAGCTCTCCATCTTGCGGAAGGTCTGCTCGGCGTGATTTGTGGCCTGGAAGAATTCGTCAGAGGAGTTGGTGTTCATTCTGGTGAAGGTACTCAGAGCTAACCTGGAGAAGACAAGATGAGAATGATCTGGGATTATGGAGTCTGATCCTCATTAGTGTTCTTTCAGTCCTTTTGTTCCCTTATTAAAGTTACAGTAGCCCTCTATTGTTAGAAAAAGAATTCCACTTTAAATCACATGGATGTGATTTTTTATAGTCCTTGTCCTAATTTGTCTCAACGATGATCTTGAGCCTGTCCCAGATGACTTCAGGCCACCTTGATCTGTTTCTACTATATAGACGAAACAACCGATTCCTTTCATATTCACACTAATGATCATTTGGAATCATCAATCAACCCGACACGCTCAAGTTCAGGGAATATATAGTAAATGTAAACTTCACACTGAAAGGCCCAAGATGAGATTCAAACCCAAATCGAAACCTCAGCAGACATGTTATCCGCGAGTCCTCGGTGATAACCACTGAGCTGAATGTCAGTTTCAAATATTGAGTTCCCCTCTCCTATCCAAGACACAAAGAGGCAACCATAGGAATGATGGCAGAGGGGAACAATAGGGCTTATTTGGACATGTGGCACTCATAAATTAGCTGTCCTTTGTGGTGCTTTTGCATCTTTCCAAGCAGAAATCAAAACTGTTGTGGGCTAAACTCCGTGAATAAGTGGATAACTAAGTAGCCCAGTCCAGTGAGACACACAGTGAGCCTTCCCTTTAGAACAGCCCATGTTTATCTGTGTTCACACAAATGTGTGCCAATCACAGGGAGAACTCAACAAACGTAGACGCCTGTTCATCGCTGCATTGTGAGAAAGCACATTGGCGTCTCCGCGGGCTGCAAGATTACACGCTGCTTCACCAGTAATCCCTATGATGCGTGCCGAACAATGCAACCCGATCACTTGGTACCCTTCACAGAGCTGGTCCATTCTGACATTTGGGCTTGTTTATTTCCTTGCACAAAAAGAACCACATCATGTCACAGAAGGATTTTGCTGTCATCAGGAACACGCTTCTGCTGTGTAAAGAGAGATAATGCTTGAGAAAAACAAAATTGTTGCTATTTAACTTTATAACTATTACAGAGCGTAACCATTGCCATCAGAAAACATTACTAACTGTAGTACCGTTTGAACCCTGAGGTATTGTAACAATCAGTCTGATAATATCCACACAAAGAACATGCACACTCCACACAGGAAAGCCAGCTCAAACCCTGCACTTCAGAACTGTGAGGTGGCATGTTAACTGGTGTTGCACTGTGCCACGCATTTAAATATTTAATTAGTTTAATTAAAAACAATCTATAGAAGTAGTTGGTTTGAAATGCACAACCCAACCAACACCAGTCACAGACCAAGTCCTCTGTCCACTAAAAGCTGGTCAGCAGCGCTTTAAATAGTTAATACTGTACTGAACCTTATTTCCATACAGCTTGTTCACTTGATTTGCCTGATTAATATTTATTATGCTGCCACAAGACCAACATAATTTAGACAAGTTACAGATTTGTTCCAATAAATGACCAATGACTCCCATTTTGGTTGGCAGCACAAAATATTGACATAGAAAAATTGATTATGCAAGGAGAATGGAGAGGGCGGTCGATTAAACATTGTGATCAACACCCAATTATAAAGTTAAGCCTAGTGTTTGACTTTTGTCTCTGAATTGTTTGTTAAAGTCGTGAAAATCTCTTTGCTGAGCTTTTTAACATTGCTCAAACGTCTCTTCGGGTCAGTCTTTATTGTCTATATGTTATGGTGAAGTGCAAAGCATAATACATAGGGCTGTCATAATAATTCCCTAATGACTGCTTCATCTTGGATAGAAACACCAAACAAGCCGGAACAACAATAGAGCCATAAAAGCATTCCCTTTGTATCGGCTCTAAGGCCTGCTAAAAAGGGTTTTTCATGCATGCTCATCTCTCCGACACTAATTGCTTTGGCATCGCATTCCAGAGGACGGTAAATTTCTCAGAGGTGTACATTTCCCTTGCAGGAGTGGGTGGAATCATCAAAGGTATACAGCCCAATTTTATTGAGGCACTAAAGCATCACTGCACCCGACTCAGGGAAATTACTGTGGCCCACTGCAATGTATCGCATATAACAAACCAATTCACTCAGTCACAAATGATATCGGGGCCCGGCGAGGTCTTTTGTGGTCTCTAAGAAAAGCCATGATTTGCTTGCAGCACTGTAAAGTTGTCTAATTAGGCAAAATGTTTCAAAAGTCTTCAAGATCTTTGAGAGCACTGCTTTATTTTACAGCCAAAGAAAGCTGATATAAGCAAATAATCTAGGACAAAATATTTTTCATGAACAATCACCACCATTTTCCACTTTTAGAATGCGGGAAAAAGTATGTACATTTATGCTAGCTATTCGTTTTCACATTGGTGTGGTTATGTTGTTTAGCTCCATGTGGGGGGTTGCATTATTAGAAACCTACCTCAGTATAATGGAGTTTAGTTCTTGGCTAATGCAAAAAAAAAAGTTACCCTGGAAGTGGTTTATATGGCTTTTAACCACCTTTTCATTTTCTCTCTTGACTTCATATCAAACCTCTTCTTAGCCTTCATGCATTTGGCATGAGGTCTGTTTAAAGCTTTCTCAGCAGATAACGCACAGTGATATCTAATCTATAGAGAGCAGATTTAAATACCCACATCACATGTCCTTCCTATGCTGCATCAGTGACTGTTCCCCAGATAAGACCTGCTGGGTAAAAAAAATTGAGTCAGTCATGTTACTGGGGATCTCAGTGAAGCATCAGATGCTTTCCAGGCAGCAAAGTCAAGCCATGATTATTTGCCACTGAGGGCTAGACAGAGATTGGTTTGAGCTTACGAAAGCCTCATGCACTTTTATACTGTATATATTTCATGAGCTCCTTCCACCTCGGTGCACTAGCAGTCATGCATGTTGGAGTTGGGTGCATGTGGAGTTGGGTGAGTGAGAAAAAAACAATACATACATAAATACAGTGTATTTTTATTAATGAGATCCAAACTGGGAGGCTGCAATGACGAAAGTGGTCTTTTCTGTCTGTAATCTCTTGATTTTTCAGTGGTTATAATTGCACTGGACGTTTTAAACCCTTCTCACTTGGTGGTGAACATGAAAAATATCCATCCATCTTCTGTACCGCTTGTCCGCTCAGGGGTCGCGGGCGTGCTGGAGCCTATCCCAGCAGTCATCGGGCAGTAGGCAGGGGACACCCTGAACTGGTTGCCAGCCAATAGCAGGGCACACGAACAACCATCCGCACTCGCACCTACGTGCAATTTGAACGGCTGAAATTCTGAACTTTTGTCCCGTTTTCATCGTTTGATCTGAAACACAAATGTCTTCAGCAGACAACAAAAACAAAGGAATTGACGTTGCTGTTGTATTACTTTTAGTGGGGATTAACTACGATTGCATACTTTGCTGCCTGTTCCTAATGTGCTATGCCATCATGAGAAATGTATGTCTTTAGGCAGATGTTAATCATTGGGGCTATTTTAGTTACAAACCAGCATTTAAAAATAAGTTTAAAAAAATTATTATAAGAATCTTGCTTAAATATGTGCGATAAATTAAATTACAAGTCTTCAATATATTCATTTATTTTCTTTACAGTTTATTACAGTTATCTATGACAGTGATTTTTAATACAAATGGCTGGAAATGAGTGCCTCGGGATACTGCGGAACAGAGTCATGGTGTTTCCTAATAGCAGCAAAAAGTAAAAGAAAGGCTGTGTAAGGGATTATTTTCTTTGAATTAGCTCAATGTGCAAGGTTGGAAAAAGAGCAGATGCTGATTTGCACGGAAAGGGAATGTGACCAGCATATAATTTCTCATATGTACGTATGTGTGTGTGGGGGGGGGGAGTATTTCGCAGAATGCGATCGATCCTTCTTTCTGAGAATCTACAAAGTGCTACTTAACGCATCCACAAACATGTCATGTCTGAGAGGACACCTCTGTATGTGCCATACATAGTGATGCGTGTGGTGTTATTAGGCATCCAAATATCTGACTTACTGCTTTTGACATGGGAATGGTGGTGGGATTTCTTCTCCAAGGTGGCGGAGAGGGAATTGAGATATCATTCAAACTAACAACTGCTGACTCCAACCTCTGTTAGTGTTTATGTGCAAGAGGTAAGGGTTTATTTGTGTGTGTGTGTGTGTGTGTGTGTGTGTGTGTGTGTGTGTGTGTGTGTGTGTGTGTGTGTGTGTGTGTGTGTGTGTGTGTGTGTGTGTGTGTGTGTGTGTGTGCGCGTGTGTACACACACATATATATACGTATATTCTATATATTCTATATACTATATTTACTATATATATATATATATATATATTCCTTTCAGGTTAATATGGGCTATATATTCTGTGCCATCTATGGAGCCTGTTTGGACAGGGACAGAACAAATACTGTATATATGTGGCTGCATTTGACACAAGGGTGGGAGAAAGGGAGATTGGTTGTGACTTAACTGTTCTCCCCAAGTTTGATTGAGCATACACATACCGCAGGACAGCAGGCCTATAATTATTCAAAGTCATTATGTACCTAATAGAGCATAAATAGAATGAAATAGGTGATTCACAATCACAACTTGTTTGAAAATCAGTGCATTAAACTATGGCTGGACAATATGTGAAAAATAAAATCTTAACACTAATGTGATACTTTCCAAGAAGAGAGAGGAGGTGAATGCTATTTTACTTTTTCCACATCCGACATAAGTCATTTGTCGATTTAACCTGAAGATTTGTGACAAATTATGTGTCAAGGACTTATGATGCGAGACGTAATAGGGGCATCAGGCTGGTGTAGTAAATGAATGTGCACATCTCAGTGACATCTGCCTCGCTCTCCTTGTGTCACACAGTCACTGGCCTACTTAGCCTCGTAACTCTCCTCACGGACGCCCCATTCAGATGTCAGTTCCAGCTATTCCTGTGTAACTTTAAATTGTTGAGGGGTTGCATTTGTTCTTTTTTTATTAACACGAGGCTTGTTTGAGAGATGCTTGTCAGTGTTCTGATTTGGTGCTTCATCTAAGTGGGTGATGCTTAAGCTCTATGGACTGAGCAATTGACATCCAGTTACAGATAAGTGAAAAAAGTATGAATTCTTGGTAAAAAGCAGAATTTATGGTGCCATCAATCACAATAAATTATTTATGGCCTGAAGTAGCAAAGCAGCCCAAGACCATCTCACTACCACCATCATGTTTGGCTGTTTAGTACTTTTTTTCACATAGTGTCATAGCTTTGAATAATTTTGTTTTCCTTAATAAATCAAATCACATTTTAAGAACCATTTGATATTTATTTAGGCTATATTTGGCTGATGGTTCGATTTTTTTTTTATCATCTTAAACATTAACGTAAAGTATGCAAAAGATTACGTTTACAAAATGGCAATTTTTTTCATGGCATTGTCAAGTGCATGTACCAATTTTAACATCTCTACCAATGTTTAAAACATGATTACACACAACACTTGACAGGGAGAAAAAAACACAACCTACACAGTAAACCACATGCACACGCAACGGACTCCATCAACTTCAGTCTCCTTCCTTAAACCAGATGTATACCATAGTATCATGAATGACTGACCTGGAAGAGGTAGCAAGGTGCCACAGAGCATCCAGAAAGAAGATGAAGAAGAAGTAAAAAATAATACAATGCATTAGAAGAAAAAACTGAAACTGAAAACTAACTGTTAACTTGTCTGGGAACTACCTGTACATTGCACACAACCAGTTCCTCCTACATTAGTGTCTGGCCCGAGAACAAGCTTTGGGCTCCTTCTCTCGTTCCTGATTTTTTTGTTTGTATTTATTTACTCATTTATCATCATTGTAGGTTGACAGAAAAGTACCAATGCTGTTTTCTGTCAGAGCCCAATTAATTTGTTAGGGCTTTTCTGTTTGTTTGCGGTGTAAAAAAAGAGCCTGATATATGTTCATCAAATTCATCATCCGTTTGTTTGTAAGATTACAGCTAAAACACTTTTCATAGAACATAAGGCATTTAATACAGAACAAATCTAGGTAAAGGTGCGGCTCCTCCAGTTTTCATTGTTCATTCAGTCAATCATTCATTTCTACAAGAAAGTATATGTACAAGAACTTAAATTTTCATCCAGATGCGGACATTTGGGGTATTGGAAAAGGTCTGCACACTGCTGAGGGTCGTTCTAGTTTACGTTGAACTCATAATAGTGAAAAATCAGTGTTGACGTTTAGCAATTTAATGTGTGCAGAGGAAGGCGTTCTCATTAAATTGACTGTATATATCAGATTACTTTGCTCGGTTATGAAGTCCATAAATGCATGTCACTAAAACCAGGCAAGAAGGCCAAGGGCATGTTTTATGATCCCATGGAGTGCAGCCCTTTTAATATTTCACCATCGTTGTCAAATATGATGGTGTGTGTGTGTTACATGACCAACATGAACTCACGGTCCCCCTGAGAGCAAGTGAGTAGCACACATTTTTTCCCCACTGTGGACACATCTCTTATGCATGCACTCTTCACACATAGGGACCCCCCCCACCGCCACACACCAAATATGGATATCTGCCAATTATGAAGAGCAGAATGTTGAACTGATTCCAAAACTGCATGCTAATTTGGAATAATTCCCAGTCCATCCTGTTATCCCTGACTTTCAGTGAACCCCGCTTGACACGTAGTATGCATTCAGTTTGACCCTATTATAAAATAAAGCAACTGCCGTCAATTTTTTAATCCTCACCAGGTACATGAAGCAAACATAGTGCCAGGCTCCTCAGAAAGTCACAGCCAAAATTAATTATATTTCATCTTTGAAATGAAGGTCCTTGCCTTTTAGCATGCAGCCAGAAAGCACACAAGCAGACAAACAGATTTGATAGTTTAACAGCCAAACTCTCATACAACATTAAATTATTTAAAAAAAAAAAAAAAAAAGACTAATATGAACATGTGGACATTTGAAACCATGGTTTGGAAAACACTTTTCATTATGATAAATCAAACCATGAGCTGCAGCCACTTGCTGTGATGGCATTTGCCTTGTCAGGTGACTTTAATGGGCATCGGGGTAATTCATGTGATAGCGGTGCTTTCTGTTTAAAAGGCCCACTGACAGTTAAGTGATGTCACGCCTTTTTCTCGCCTAATACATTAACCCCATGAAAGTTGGACACCGTCGGTGTAAAGACATGACATATTGGAAGATAGCAAATCTGGGCTCAAAAGGGAATGAACTTGAGGCTTTATGTCTACTGAATAATTAAAACAATATGTCAATGATTTACCCTGTCCAACAAGCTGTGGAGCATGAAAGTGAGTCCCGAGGTCAGTGGCGTCTCCTTGCCTTATTCATTAGACGTACTTTGCCAAACACTTCAAAGCAAAGCTAACATGCACAGCATACACTCTTCAGTTAATCAAAGTTCCCCAAAGGCCCTTTTTGGATACATTGATGCTTCGACTTAATCAGCACAGTTCAGAAAAGCATTTTCATTTACAGTACAATATTTTGCCATACGTAGGGTAGCTTGTGGAGGGATGTCAAAATGAAGAGGCTGCATTACTCAAGGGGGGTCTCACAAAGTAAACTGGCCGCCCTCCACCAACCAGTCTAATTTCCATATTTTTCTATCCACACCAGATCTTGAACCTGTGACTCCAAACAAACAGGCTTACTGTACCACTTGTGTTTGTGTTTGACCGTGGTTGTAGAGAGAGAAAATATTAGAATTAGCTTTCATTGTAAGACAGTGCACTTCTATCTACACCGCTCCACGCAACAACCACAATAAGAAACATGTTTCTGAATCTCAGTAATGTCAGATGTTTTTAACTGCGCTTTTTTAACCAAAATGCATTAGATTGTGCAGGTGTTGTGGAGTGAGCGTATGTAAGTGACTCAAGTTGCACCACATGAACACATGGGCTGTGAGGTCAACAATGGTACCTCTCTCTGGCCTCCATCTCTGCAGGTTCTTCCTTGCTGCTCTTTACATCTTCTTTGCCCGTGTTGGGGTCCTCCTTCCTGGTGGTGCTGGGTGAGGAAGCCCTCTTGGATGTGTCCTCATTGACTTGAAGGCCCGGCACGGTGTGTTGCTGTTGTTGCTGCCATGAATGCTGACCCGCTCTGACACTGATGGGAGTGGGTCCCGGCGTCGGCGCCAGGATACTGTGGGCCGGGCTGCTTGACTTCCTAAGTCCTCCTCCACCCCTTTCCCGGGAATGGCTCTTGAGCCGGCCCTGGACCGGGGTCCCCCTGTGGTCGGTGCCATCCTGCTGAATGTAACCTCCTATCCCGCCGACACCACCGCTTCCTGCCGAACCTTGGGACGAGTGGCTGAACCAGCGCCAGCGGAGCCTGAGGATCTGCTTCACATCAAATTCCTTCTTCCCCGACATTCTCCCCTGGCTTTGGAGACGAGGGCAATGGTACGGTGGGTGCCCAAAAACATGGAGAGCAGACAAGACAGGAGCCTCGGTTTCAGTCCTCACTGACTAAAGGATGCCTCTTCTACTCCGTTATTGTCTCACTCCACTCATGGCCACCCCCCAGCTCCCTCCTCTCTTACACCTCTATTGTTCTTTTAGTGATGTGCAGCAGTCCTCTGCAGCTTTTATTCTAAGCAGCCTCCCTCCAACTCTCCGCCTATGCCTTCCTCTCTCTCGTTGCCTCCTGTGCTGCTGCTGCTGCTGGTGCTGCTGCTGCTGCTGCGGCTGCTGCTGCTGCTGCGCCGCTGGAGCTGAGTTAATGCACATGCATGATCCATACTCCCTCCCCTTTACCACCCATGTTTCTCTCTCTACCCCCTTTCTCTCTCCTTCTCTCTCTCTGCATGTCTGTTTGACACACACACACGCACGTAATTACCGTATTTTTCGGACTATAAATCTCGTTTTTTTTTCATAGTTTGGGTGGGGGGGCGACTTATACTCAGGAGCGACTTATATTTGTAATTATTCACAAATGTTTACTTGATCATTAACACATTACTGACTTACTAGTATAGTTGATCACTTCACATGTTATTTTCACTTTAAACCGCATGAGGGCGCACTATGGCTGTGGAATAATTGAAGCCTCACTGAGTTCCATTCACTGACTTCCGGAGTCAGGAAGTGATTCGTTCACTCTTGTTCACTGAAATGAGTCGTTCTTTTGAACGAATCGTTCACTCACGAGCCAACTCACGAGCCAACACTACCGTCTATGTGCCCAGCAGCTTGGCCATCGGTGCTTCGAAATAACTTCGTTCTATGACTCCGCATGTCCTCAGCACTGCAAACTTTTGTGCCGGTACACCACATGAAGTAAATGACGGGATTTTTTTTTACCTCATCTAATATGTATCAAGCATACGAGCTGGTGTTTTAGAACAGCCTAGATGAGTAAATAAGAAAAAAGAAAAAAAAATGGCTAATCTTCTAAAAAGGTACTGCCTTACTTTTTTCTCTGTTGAGAGAAGTGCGCAATGCAAAGCGGATAGTGCTGCGAGGAAAAGTTTGACAAGCGTTAGTACATTCATGCTTAGCACATTTCGCAGGGGTGGGAAGTCGAACCCTAAATCCGAGGAGTTCCAGCGCAGCGACGGAGCCACTCGTGGCCAAACGTGGCGAGCTCGGCGATAACTCTGCTTTCACTTCGAGTCATTCTTATCCGTTCAGTATTTCGTTCCGCCCGCGTTGAGTAAATGGCTGGTGTCATCACAGACATTTTTAACATCTCGCTGGACCAAGCCAAAGTGCCAGTATGCTTCAAGGCTGACTCCATCATTCCGGTGCCGAAGAAACCTCAAATCACCTCATTGAATGACTACAGACCTGTGGCACTGACTCCCATCATGATGAAGTGCTTCGAAAGGCTGCTCAAAGAACACATAGTCTCCAGACTCCCCCCAACATTCGATCCGTTCCAGTTTGCCTACCGGCAGAACCGCTCTAGTGAGGATGCCATCTCCTCCGTTCTTCACCTGAGCCTGGCTCACCTGGAGGAGAGGAACACCCACGTGCGGTTGCTGTTCCTGGACTTCAGCTCAGCGTTTAACACCATCATTCCACAACATCTGGTGGAAAAACTGGAACACCTGGGCTTCAGCACCCCCCTTCGAAACTGGCTGCTAGACTTCCTCACCAACAGACCTCAGTCAGTCCGGGTCGGACAGAACACCTCAGATGTCATCACCCTCAGCACAGGCTCCCCTCAGGGCTGCGTCCTGAGCCCCCTGCTGTTCACCCTGATGACACACGACTGCGCCCCCAGGTACACCACCAATCACATCGTGAAGTTTGCAGACGACACAACGGTGGTGGGCCTCATCAGGGACAACAACGACCTGGACTACAGAGAGGAGGTGGAGCAGTTGGTGGGCTGGTGCAGAGAAAATAGCCTGATCCTGAATGTGGAGAAGACGAAGGAGATCATCGTCGACTTCAGGAAGAACCAGCCTCACCACGCTCCACTGATCATCAACAGCTCAGCTGTGGAGGTGGTCAGCAGCACTAAATTCCTGGGAGTCCACATCACAGACGACCTCACCTGGACTGTGAACACCACAACACTGGTCAAGAGGGCACAGAAGCGCTTGTACTTTCTGCGGAGGATGAGGAGAGCCCACCTGCCCCCACCCATCATGAGGACGTTCTACCGAAGCACCATAGAGAGCATTCTGACAAGCTGTCTCTCGGTGTGGTGTGGAGGTTGCAGCGCCTCCGATTGGAAGAACCTGAGGAGAGTGGTGAGGACAGCAGAGAGGATCATCGGGGCTCCTCTTCCCTCCATTCAGGACTTGTCATCCCAGCGCTGCGTGTCCCGAGCCCGTAATATTATCAGTGACCCATCACACCCCCACCATGGACTGTTCTCCCTGCTGCCCTCTGGGAAGAGGTTTCGCAGCATCCGCTGCAGGTCCACCAGGTTCTGCAATAGTTTTTTCCCTGCTGTCGTCAGACTGTTGAACATTCAAACGTAGCATTCCTCTGCACACTTGTAAATACTGCTTTTGTCTCCTGCACTGTTTACATACTTTATCACTGCTGCACTTTGTACTTTATAATTATCTTATTTCATATTTTTATATAGAATGTCACTTTTTAACCAGCCGAAATACCACTACATTGTTGAAAGCCGTATGCAACGAAATTTCGTTTTGTGTACACCTAGTGTTGACAAAATGACAATAAAGTTTGTCTAAGTCTAAGTCTAAGTCTAAATACAAGTGTTGGCTCGAGAGTGAACGATTCCTTCAAAAGAACAATTTTTTTTCAGTGAACGAGTGTTTTTTCAGTTCATATGACTTCAACCAGTAGGTGTCGGTAATGCGCATTGAAGCTGGTGCCACCTCGCCGTAAAACAAAACGAAGAAGGAAATTACGTAACTTCCCGTTCACGAACGAGTCGTGAATTGCATTTCCCGTTCCCAACCGAGTCAGTGAGTGAGTGATTTGCATATCCAGTTTATCTCGAGAACGGATCAGTGCGGGAACGAATCCTGACTTTCCCGTTCGCGAACGAGTTAATCGGTGAACTGCCTTCTCCTGCATCAACGGATCAGTCAGTGAACGTATTGCGTCTCCTGGCGTGAACTATGTAAGCCAGAATGTAGATTTACGATTTGCCAAGGAGAGAAAGAACCACTCACTGAAACACCACTTGTTTTATGCACGTTTTCTCCAAGCTAACGGCTAACTTTATTGCATGAAGGGATGCACCGTTATGTAACAACGGGGAGATTATGCTTCTCTATGGGTAATCTTGATTTTATAACACTTATAGTAGTTTTTAAATAACGTGTATGCATATATACGCTTAAATATTGTTATCCAATATATCTACTGCAATTTCACATTAGATTGCTGGTTTGAAATTTACTTTTATTATTATTATTATTATTTTAATAAACATTAAAACCTGTTAAAACTTGTCTGGTGTTTTATTCCTTGTTTTTATTTTTTGGGCATGAAAACAAAAATCTGACATTTGGTTAACTGCTTTATATGACAATACGTGTTTTACGTTGTGTAATATGTGTTGGTGTCCCCCAAAATAAAGAGCAAGTAGTCAAATACACATTTCTTGACACGTACAAAAAATGCATAAAGTTATTAGTTACACCTGAAAATGGTGGTGTACCTAATGGAGTGTCCGAATGACGTCACAGATCAAACAGCCAATCAGAAAGTGGGGATGAGGGCGGGTGTGGCACTTTTCACTTTCACTTAAGCTTTTTCCCTAATGAAGTGGCCTGTGATTAGGTACACCTCATGGACACTTCAATAGGTACACTACACGAAGTAAAAAAAAAAAAAAAAGGAATAAATAAATAAATAAATAAATAAGAAAGTGTAGCGAACGATTCGGTGAACGATTCTTTTGAACAAATCTTTTGAGTGAACCGATTCTAAAGATTCAGTTCACTTATAATTGGACTGCACATCACTAGTACAAAAGAGTGCAGACGACAAGGGCTGCCAGTTCGAAATAGCCGACTGGTTAGTGACACGGGCTCTTGCTTGGTAAGAACCCGGTTTGATCCCAGGTGTGCGCATATGCCAAAATGAGCTTTTAGAATCGCTTTGTATGCGTATGCATATGCAAACAATTGCAAGTATTTATGTGTAAATTCATAAGGTGGCCCCACCCCCAAGTGAAAAGTGCCACACCCGCCCTCACCCCCACTTTCTGATTGGGTGGTTGATCTGTGACGTCACTTGGACACTCCATTAGGTACACCGCCATTTTCAAGTGTACCTAATAACAGGCCACTTTATTAGGGAAATATCATGGTCAAAGGTCACAGGTGTCAAGCTGTAGTCCTCGGGGCCGCATTCCAACATGTTTTCCAAGATTCCCTCGTTAAGCGCACCTGCGTGAAAAGTTTTAGCTCCTGCAGAACGTGAAAATGACCAAAATCTTTTCACGCAGGTGTGTTTAACGAGGGTAACTTGGAAAACATATTGGAACGCGGCTCCGAGGACTAGAGCTTAACACCTGTGACCTTTGACCATGATATTTCCCTAATAAAGTGGCCTGTTATTAGGTACACTTGAAAATGGCGGTGTACCTAATGGCGTGTCCGTGTGATTCCCTCGTTAAGCGCACCTGCGTGAAAAGTTTTAGCTCCTGCAGAACGTGAAAATGACCAAAATCTTTTCACGCAGGTGTGTTTAACGAGGGTAACTTGGAAAACATATTGGAACGCGGCACCGAGGACTAGACACCTGTGACCTTTGACCATGATATTTCCCTAATAAAGTGGCCTGTTATTAGGTACACTTGAAAATGGCGGTGTACCTAATGGCGTGTCCAAGTGACGTCACAGATCAACCAGCCAATCAGAAAGTGGGGGTGAGGGAGGGTGCGGCACTTTTAACTTGGGGGTGGGGCCACCTCATGTATTTACTCATAAATACTTGCATTTGTTTGCAAATACGTACACATACAAAGCGAGGTTCCAATTCTAAAAGCTCATTTAGGCATATGCTCCCACCTGGGATCGAACCAGGTACTTATCGAGCAAGAGCCCGTGTCACTAACCAGTCGGCTATTTCGACCTGGCAGCCCTTGTCGTCTGCACTCTTTTGTACTAGAGATGCGCAGTCCAGTTCTCTTAAGAACTGAATCTTTAGAATCGGCTCACTAACTGATGACGAGTCCGACGTCAGCGGCGCGCTGCACACACGGCGTTGTTTACAGAAAGGACGAA
Source organism: Syngnathus acus (assembly GCF_901709675.1). Classification (NCBI taxonomy): domain Eukaryota; kingdom Metazoa; phylum Chordata; class Actinopteri; order Syngnathiformes; family Syngnathidae; genus Syngnathus; species Syngnathus acus. Next base: position 17,540,773 of record NC_051095.1, on the reverse strand, counting down.
GAATTCGATCGATGGATTCATTGATTTGGAGTGACACAGATGGTTTTAATGTTACGTCGGCCCATGCTCAGCTCCTCGTTTGTGTTTATGTCACGTTAGCATACTGTATCGTTTAGCCAGTTTTTGCTGGTTCATGTCTGTACTTGGTGTTGGATTTTGCCAAATAAATTTCCCCCAAAATGCTACTTAAATTCCGGTGCGACTTATATATGTTTTTTTCCCCTTTATTGTGCATTTTATGGCTGATGCGACTTGTACTCCGGAGCGACTTTTAGTCCGAAAAATACGGTACACACTTGTAGACCGTGCGTTTGAGAAAATGTCACCCCTGACTCTGCTCAGTGTGTGTGTGTGTGTGTGTGTGTGTGTGTGTGTGTGTGTGTGTGTGTGTGTGTGTGTGTGTGCGCGTGAGAGAGAGAGAGAGAGAGAGAGAGAGAGAGAGAGAGAGAGAGAGAGAGAGAGAGAGAGAGAGAGAGATAACAAGGCTTTCCGCTCCAGGATGATGAGGCCACACCTGAACACAGTAAGGTGTTTCCTGCTTTAACTGCTTACTACATGGCTGCTTATGGTAATAGCAGCATCCTTTGTAGAGTTTGTCATGCTTAGCAGGGGTCACCAACGTGGTGCCCACGTGCTACCTAGTGCCCATGGATGCTACATTGATAACCCCTGCTATACAACCCGCAAGAGTAGTCTGCGGGGCTGTTCTAAAAAATAGCTCACCAGTGGTAGGACATTGTGATTTTCTAGGAATGTTTTAGAATCATTTAAAATGTGAACACTACCAGAGATTTATGAAAATAATGTTGCATATATGTTTCTGTTTCCTAAATATTGTGAGAACTCATTTACATGACCAGTGTCTTCACAAAGATGAATATCAGTATTAACAATAGCACATATTGTTAAGTCAGGGGTTTTCAACTGGTTTTGTCCAAGGGACCACCATTATAACCAAGAAGCAACTTGGGGACCACTATTTGAAGGGCTTTTCTATAACAGAAGTGCACCAGTTTTGTTCATGTGTGTTGTGTATACACAACGCAACAAACCAAAATGCATCATGCATCTGTGCACATCTGCTGTGACTCTCACATCAAACACAGTCCCATGAGGGAGTGTCAGTGGTGTCGCTGTGGAGAAAGTGAGGTTTGGGGTTTTCTCCGTGAATGTGACCATGCAGATAAATATTCCCCTCCACTGACTTGGAAGCCCCCTTTGAGAACAGCAAAAATAAATAAATAAATTGATGAACACTCAAGGTCATTGAGCTGCCTGTCAAAGCTTCAGAGCAATCATTTACATTTCATGAACCGACCACTCTTGTGAATAAACCACTTCAATAGGGTCATATAAAGGTAAGTTGGAGGACCATGAAATTCATGAAAACAAACAAGTTTGTGAAAGCATTCTGTTGGGACGATCAGGTTCAAGTGTACTGTATACTATGTATGTGTGAGAAATGTCCCATTTCAACTAGAAAGAGCAGCCATTAGGGCCTAAGAATGAATGTAGGCATTCTTTTTGTCATCCCACTCGCTACATTAGTAGGAAGCTGGATTTCCTAGTAGAAAGCAGCCTTAACTGCCATTTCACCCTCAAGTTGGTAAACTGTCAAAGGACTAGCGCTAACAGATGACAGTGATACACAAACCCTCATTATGGGGGACAAAAGAAATGCATATGATGACGCTTTTAAGTTAAAGGCAGTCGATTTGGCTCCTAATGAAGGAAATAGAGCTGTTCATGTACTATAGAGGTTTCCTCCTGCCACTAGAGGGCACTGGGCTATTGTTGATAACATCTTGTTGCGTCACCCTTTTCAGTATTTATTTCCCGGTCATGTCTTCTCCGGAGCTATACGTGTAGCTCGTATCGCATTGCCAACTTTACCCCTGTACGTGATCCCGTTTTATTTATTATTAGTTCTGTGTTACTAGTGTTCCCTGCACATTAAATTTATTATGGTCGTGTTGGTTGAGATTTATACGTTTGTATGTTTGCAGAGCTCCTTCATCTCTGTCAATAAACATTATGTTAATAAAAGGTATGCGTCTCTTTCCTGACAATCTTCTTTGTGTACATTCTCTTACAAATGGTAATTAAACATTAAAACACCTGCGGCTTATAGTTCGGTGCGACTTATATATGGACAAAACATGATTCTCCCTTAATTTTAGCTGGTGCGGCTTATAATTAGGTGCAACAATATATCCATCCATCCATTTTCTGTAGCACTTGTCCCCATGGGGGTCGCGGGTGTGCTGGAGCCTATTCCAGCAGTCATTGGGAAGTAGGCAGGGGACACCCTGAACTGGTTGCCAGCCAATAGCAGGGCACACAGAGACAAACAACCATCTTCACTCGCACTCACACCTACGGGCAATTTGGAGTGCTCAATCAGCCTACTATGCATGTTTTTGGGATGTGGGAGGAAACCAGAGTGCCCGGATAAAACCCACACAGGCACGAGCAGAACATGCAGACTCCACACAGGGAGGGCCGGACGTGGAATCAAACCGGCACCCTCTGAACTTCGAGGCGGACGTGCTAACCAGCTATATACATATACGTATATATATATAGATAGATATGTATGGGTTTTTTTTTTTAACAAGTCAATGTTTAAAAATTTGCTCCATGCCTTATATATAGCCCTCAAAACAGCCTCAAGTATGTCAAATTTAAACTGGGAATAGTGTTGAGAATAAACTGCATACTTGAGCTCCTCTAAATGCAGAATTAAGGTAGCGAGAACTCTCTCGGACTGCATTTCACTTGTGTAAGAGCCTATTTCTACATTTTCTGCTCCTGACGTCCCTATCGACATCATTATGTTTATGTTTTATGGTGAGGTGCAGGTTACTTAATGTAAATCATGAAAATGGAAACAGTCTTTTCTGTTGTGAACTATAAAAACAGGCTCCAGTTGCAGAGATGAAAGGGCAAACTTGTACTCAAACGGCTTCAATTTGCCACCTCGAAAGCTCTCGTCCGCCTCCGCTCCGCCGCCTCCCACCTTACGTTGGGAAGAGTGTGTGGGCATTAGCAACGAAAAGGTTATTTGTAACCAACTCCTGTGTCCACTGGCATCGGATTAAGCCCCCATGCCAAGGTAATTTAATGGGGTAATTATACAAACATTGACAATATCTATAAATCATATTCTGTTCACAGTCTGTGGATTGCATCTATTTCCTGATTACAAATAACCTCCTTAAAAAACAGCATTCATATGACAAAAATAAGTAGAAGAACAGAAATGTTGGTGCATACCCAGTGCCCGTGCTCTCCGCCACCTCCCCACCACCTTTCCTCCAGTCAACGTAAATGTACTAATTCCACGTGATCGGCGGATCAATTACAGATAAATGTGCCATGCCAGACAGACGAAAAACCACTTCCATTCATCCTTAGACCGTCCATTTGTTTAACTTTTTCTTCTCGTCGTTTACTTGCAAATTGGCTGTCCATGACGGACAGACGGACCATTCCGTCACTGGGACGGAACGCCCAGCTCTGCATCATAGCTTATCATAGCAGTCTATAGATACCACACAACTATGCTCCCTAATGGTTTTGTGCTGTAAAGAGGGTGATTTAATGTGATGCTTGCTTGCTATTGTTACAAATTTCAGGCCAAATCTATTTCATGTATTAATCTTTGGAGAGGTCTAATAATTCTTGGACCAAGAAAAAGGTTCCTGTAAAGCTATACTTTTTTGTTCTAATACGTTTTCAAATAGAAATGCTATCACAAAACCCTACAGTAAGACGAAAAGTATGCATGGTTGACTGTCACAGCACAAAATAAAACAGTTTTATTTTTTTCCCCTGAAAAATACCTTGCAAATATACAATACGTATAAACAAAAACAAAATGCTAAGTAAATTATTCACAGAGTAGAATAATTTAAATAAGTGCGTGTAATACAGTCTTCATAGTAGCCAGTAAAATGTTTGTGCCCGGGGTAAAAACAAATTTTTTATATGCAGTCAAAGGTCAAAACAATAAATTATTAATTTGTGCAATATCTACCCATGAAAACAGATTTTATGGCTTGTAGTGTTATGTTATTTTGGAGCCCAAAGGGGACCACATACACAATCTGTTCCCAATTGAGTCCTGGTAATTGAAAGTGTTGAAATGCATGACAGGGTGTGAGTATCCCAGGTATGCTTAAATCCCTGCAGGGTTTTTACTCTTTCCTTTTACCAGACACAAGATTTTTTTTTTCACTGTGCAAGTGGAACTCACCTTACCTTCTTTACCTTTTGATCTTGACTGTTTTGCAATAAAATACGCCAGTGACATGAAAACAACACAGGCTAAAATGAGTACTTTTTATTATTATTATTCTTACAGTTATGAATTATGTGATGCAATGCGGTGCCATGCTCATTAAGTGTAATTAATGGCAGAAGAATAAATAATGAGGATTAAGGAATCTTTCAAAAACAATTAAATCACAGCCATAAAAATGTAATTAACTTGGTTTTAGTACCCAAAGTAATGACTTTGTCCATCTTGACTACGTTTTATTGTGCTTGCACTAAAGTCAAGGCACATTGTGTCAGCAACTTTGGCAATTTCAGTCAGATCGCCTATGTGTTTTATTACTTGTTTTGAAGTATATAACTAGAATAGAGCACAGACCTCTGCTAAGGTTGAGCCGATAACAAAGAGCTTGTTAGACCACATTGTGGTAAGTAGCATTTTCTGCAACCAGAGGGAAAGGCTCTCTGATAAGAAAACATGATTCAATAAAAGGGTAGGGTATATTGTCAATCTATTTGTGATAAGCAGAAAAATTACATGATACAGACCGAACCAACAAACTGTAATCTCATTGCCAGAGACAATGCATGGGCACAACTGTATATGCAACAAAATGGCCCTATTCCTTTAGAACAATGTCAACTTGTCCAATAAATGTATTCACATTGTCATACTCATAACAAATAAACTATTTTGTCTCATTATATTCTGACAACAGAAGTCTATTTGAATGAAATACGACCTCATATATAGAAGCGAGTCATAACATTGGGTCACATCTTCAATGCACGCAGGAGTCAAGGACACCATCTGGCTGCACTCCACAAGACACACGATGTCACATGTAACACTTATGTGCTAAAACCCATTGCCATACACTATCTTCCTCCCACGGGAAAACATAGTACTAATACGCTTTGTCGGATAGTTGCTAAAGTGATCTGAGATCTAATTACTACTTACTACTTACATATTACTATTTCGTGCTTCACCTACGCTAACAAAACATGGAATGCATAAAAGTCAATGTTATTGGCACCACAACTCCATAGCTATTGATTTAAGAACGCTATTTAGAAAACTATGGAAAACGATGAGTAAAGTCTTATGAGCTAGTTTTCTTGTCATTGTCACCTACCTTGCAACATTTAAAGTGAACAGAAAAGTCATGAAACAAAGGTGGCCTAACATTTTTTTTTTTATGACCGAAGATGGTATGGGTCATAGTACAGTTGATAGGCTAGTCATTATAGTAGTACCAATAATTAGAATTCACTTTTTCAATCTGTGAAAAGATAAAGGTACATAACCACACACAGTAACAATGTTTGGCCCAGCAGTGATGACAGAAATGCTCCATATGTTCTGTCAACTCTGAAGTTATTATCGAGTAATATATTATCTTACCTGAAAATGGATTCAACGTTTGAAACAAACTTTTAGATGCAATACCATCACAACTGCGCGGTACTCTGTCTTCTCTTACAGCACACAAATGCTTGCCTCTCCACAAAGGAAAGGGGGGCACTTTCCTCTTTCAAAGGAAGCAGTTCCTTCCTTTCTCTGTATAGAGTCACAAGAATCATGCAAGGATTGTCTTGTATTTGAGGTCTAATGCTTCTTTCACTGAACACGCAGCTAAACGCAATTTAACTTTATTCACCGAACACTAAAACAACCATCGCAGCATAGAAAGTACTGCACAGAAAAATCTAACTTGAAAACAAAGATAGATAAAACAATAAATTAATAAAGACAATAAAACAATACAATGCTGAGGTGATAGCCAACGAATATATAAATGTGTTTTGAGACAAGAGACAGACAGCGAAGGGGCTTGCTTTCCTAACGTTTAGCAGGAGGTCATTAAGGGAGGCACCAGCAATGGAAAAGGTTCAACCCCTCTGAGCCTCTGTTTATATCTCCAGTAGTGTCTGGTACACTGACCTGAGCCATTAATCCAATGACTTCTGGCTTGATGATACAGAGTACATCTCCAAGCAGCAAGTGTATGAGGCAGCTTCACAAATCGCTTCACATTGCCTGCATCAATAGCTACAGCTGTGGAAACTACATACTCAAGGTGGGGTCATCTATTTACTGTATATGTCAGTGGTTCTTAACCTTGTTGGAGGTCCCGAACCCCACCAGTTTCATATGCGAATTCACCGAACCCCTCGTTAGTGATTTTTTTTCTTTTTAATTCAAGACATAGATGTTTCTTACTGGCGCACAAAATGAGCCATGCATGAACATCACCTTGTTCAAAGAACAAAACCAACACAATGCATGAACTCACAACAAAATACATACTGTCAAATCAGAATTTACACGATAAATCAGGTTTGTTTGGACCGCCTCAGTGGAGGCTCTGTCGAAACCCTGAGACCGACTCACCAAACCCTAAGAACCACTGGTATATGTACTGTAAATGTCTATGGAAATACGTACTTGCCAGCAGTGGTAGCAAAGTGCATTGTGCAAGAATATTTGACTGTAGGGTATTACTAATTAGGGTCCCTGTGCATTTTATGTGCCCTTCTTGAAGCTCAGGTCTGAGTCTTGGTGCCATCCCAATGAGAATACAAACAGACCTCCAGACAGAAAATGGGACAAGGATAGCAGTACAATATACCCTTATGCAGGCTCGCCCAGCTATGGCTCATCAACAGGAATTATAGCTGTCCCTCTCTTCATATCAGTAATGAGCGTGATCTCACCACATTCCTCCCGAGGGCAGGAAAATATCATTGTGTGTGATTATTTGCTGTAGCTTTTATTAATGTGCTGTTGTGTTTAGTTATTTGTTTTTGCTTATTTAGTTTGATGATATCTCTGTGTATTATTAGTTATTGTTTTTTTTCCTTATTGCTTCTTCTTTGTTGTTGTGATTATTTAATTGCTGTTGTGTTTTTAGTTTGATGATGTTTTTTGTTAATTGCTGTTGTGTTTTGTACTTAAATGCCACTGGATTGATTACAAATACACTATTTGTATTGGCTCTAATTAGTTATCGCAAGTGCGCCTAATGTCGTGTACCATAGAGAGATACCACATTTGTGCCACCGGGGGGCACATTTCCAAATCATAGCACACAAATGTCTGGGATGAGCATTGTTATTTAGACCCAATGAAAACCGTTCGGAAAGGGTTGTCCTGGCGATTTCTAACCCAAAACGAATAATTGGACATTTTGAATAAATTAATTCAAACGATGTAGTTCAAATTTTACAAACAGGTACAGTTTGTCAGTCCATTGGCATCAACTGAAGAGGTAATGTTATTATTAATAATTATAATAAAATAATACTTCCATTTACAACTCTTAAAACGAATTTAGGGTTGGTATGTGGATTGTGTTTTATTTGCTACTGCTTACACTGCAATATTTAAGTTGCTGCAACAATTAACAACTTTATACTGTATGTTGGGATTTTGTATACACATTTTTTAAAAACAATATATCCTTTTTGAATTTTTGTAAGAAACACATTTTATCATGATCACATAAAATTGGACTTATGCACCAACATGGCGGTTAACACATCAATTACGCCTTGTTAGTGACTCACTGCAGCAGTTGGTAACCTTATGGAGCCATAAGAAACAAAGGAAGAAATCAAAGAAAGACAACAACAAACATTCTATACATTTTAATTAGTTTATCAGACAGAATGCACACAAAAGGAAAAACACAATTCACACTCTGCCTGCACATATCGGATCAAATTTCTCTGAATAAAGTTTTTCTTAAAATACCATCAATGACATTTATTATTGGTGACATTTAATGTTGTATGAAGGGTGTAAAGGTTGACCAGGCAAACTGTACAATAAACAGGTTTTTAAAAAAAAAAAACAGATGAAGAGCAAATGTGGACAGTCTTTCAAGGATGACAAGGTGCGCTGAAAAGATATGAGCTTCTAAACATAGTGACATATCTGTGCAATTAAGATCTATAAAACATCACCAAACTTAGAGTATGTTATGCAGGCCCAGCTTTAAGATGCACAAATGACTGATAATACAAAAACGAAAGCTTCAGACTAAAACTGGAAACTGTTTATAATTGTGTTTAACTGTATAAACTACGTTCCTTCAAAATAACAACTGTGGCTGTTCAGCGAAACAGACCCTGCATAAAATTATACCACAACCATTCATGAAGAACATTTAATTGAATGAAGCAGGACAAAATAATACCGGTAAGTGGAATATTTGTTGAGATGGTATATTCGCAATAAATTTTGACTATGTACAGGAAAACAATATTTATCACAATACATTTTATTTACAGTTTGATAGGGTCTTTAAGTATCCCTCTCGTTTCTGCCTATCACTGGTAAATTTAAAAATGAGATGGCTGCATTTATTCTTTGAATTAGCAAATTGAAGTTTGAAAATAGTATACATTTGGTATCTCATATATCTGGATGGAGAGAATGTCTTTTGGAGCTCGAGTTAAGGTCATTGTCAATTTAATAATTTTTGGGTGATACAGACAGTTCAATTTTCGGGAACTTGAGAGCAGCCTTTGACGCACTATCATTGCTGGATGATGAGGACAATCTTGATTTTGGGGTGTCCAATGACACACCTGCACTACCTTCCACTCCTGCTTCACTGCTTTCACCATACGTCACTTCATACGAGCCCTTTGACTTGGAACCAAAACCTCCAAAGGTGCCAAACTTCAACTTGCCTTTCTTTCCTTTGACTTTGGCTCCACTTAGATCTAATGAAATATCACTGCCCTCTGCCTCTAGGTGCCCTGAAGGGGAAGCAACTGCAAGTCCCCCCTCATCGCTCAAAGAGGGAGATGGATGCCTTGACTTCTTGAAAAGATCCAGTGACGCTGACTTGCTTTTGGGTGAAACACTGAGTCCAGCATCACCCTCAAATTGTAATTTTCCTTCTCCACTGTGTACACTGAAATCTTTAGAGACCGCTCCTTTTCCACCGGTACTCAGGTTTACATCTGTTCCTCGAAGGTCCCCTGCACTCCTGCCCTTTGCTTTTGATTTGCCAAAGAAATTTGGTACCTTCACCTTTATCTTTCCTTCACTTTGCCTTATTTCTGGATTAGAAACTGCAATATCCTGTGAGCACTGAAGCTCTCCACTGGCTGCAACATTTGCCGCAACCTTTCCGTCACCCTCCTGGCGCTCAATTTGGGGCAGGCTAAAACCAAATTGTGGTACCTTGAGCTTGGGAAATCTCACTGTACCTTCAGGAAACTGAAGGCCTCTAAATGTGCCGCCAGCAGGAGAAATTTCGATTTCTGGTATTTTGATCCGGGGAGTCTTTAATTTCACATCCAAGCCTTCGCAACTGATATTTGAACTACTGGTAGCAGAACCCTCAAACTCTACAGTAGGGGATTTCAATTCCTCAGATAAAGATCCGTCGCCTTTGAGTTTTGGGGATTTGATGTCAAGTTCTACGTCAGGAAATTGAAGTTTACCAAAAATGGGCTTTTTCACTTTTGATCTTTGGACATTAATATCAGATGTTCCTGCTGTTACATCAATTGATGGTGTCTCTGTGTCAAAATCTGGCTTTTTTGCCTTTCCTGTCACTTTAGGAAGTTTAAATTTACCCCTCTTCCCCTTTATGCTAACATCTATATCAGGATATGACAAATCACCTTTCACGTTTGAACTCTCAAATGCACCTGTTGCACCCTTGACTTTTGGAACATTGATATCCAATTGGGGTGCCTTGATTTTGCCATCAAAATTTGATGCTGACATATCAATGTCACCTTTTAGGTCAGAAGTTAAATTACCTTTTGGCATGGAGATGTTTGGGCCTGAGATTTTGGGCATCTTTAATTTTGGTCCCTTGATCTTACCACTGGCGGTATCAATGTCAACATCTGGTCCTTCAACATGACCTTTCAAGCCAAACTCGGGGGCTTGGACATTAATATTAGCTTTGGGAAGGTTGACATCAATGTCAGGGCCCTCCAGTTTTGGACCGGCAAAGCCAAACTGCGGCATTTTTAATCTAGGAATTTCAAATCCACCCATAGAACCTTTGATCTTTCCACTTGGACTCTCAATGTTAACATCCGGTACTTCACTTTCCAATGTTGGGCCCTTAATGTTCCAACCAGCTTTGGGGAGATTTATTCCAACTTCTGGCCCTTGGAGATCAACCTCAGGGACTTTGATGTCAATATTAGCCTTGGGAAGTTTGATGTCAATGTCAGGGCCCTCCACGTTTGGATCTTTAAAGCCTAACTCTGGCATACTGAATTTTGGTAATTCATATCGAGTCTTGGGCCCTTTAATGTCAAGATTTGAGCTTTTGACACCAAATTTTGGTGCTTCAATGTCTCCCTCAATATTTGGCACTGATACATTTACATCACCTTCAAATTTAGGACCTTTTACGTTGAACTTTGGCATGTTGATATTCGGACCTGTGATTTTTGGCAAACCGAATTTTGGACCCTTAATGTCGAAATTAGCTTTGGGGAGATTGACATCTACTTCTGGGTTTTGGAGTTCGACTTCAGGGCCTTTGACATCAATATTGGCCTTGGGAATATTTAAGTCAACATCAGGGCCCTCCAGATTTGAACCTTTGAAGCCAAATTTTGGCAATTTTAATCTAGGAATTTCAAATTCACCCTTAACATTTGAATCTTGGATGTCAATATCTGCCTCAAAATTGGGTACTGACAAATCTACATCACCTTTGAGTTTAGGGCCTTTCAGATCCAAATCAAAATTGGGAATAGTGACATTTGGTCCAGAGATTTTTGGCATCTTGAATTTCGGTGCCTTGATCTTCCCTCTGGAACTGTCAACATCAACTTCTGGTCCCTCAAAATCCACATTGGGTCCCCTAATTGTCACATCAGCTTTGGGTAGACTCAAATCAATATCCGCCCCCTCAATATCAACCTTAGGGACATTGACATCAAAAGCAGCCTTGGGAAGGTTTGGACCTTTTACATCAGCGCTTGGTACTTTTAAATCTATGTCAGCCTTCGGAAGTGACATGTCCGTATTAACATTGACCTTTGGACTTTCAAGACCAAAATCAACATCAGGAAGAGAAAATTTTGTTCCTGAAAGAGATGGCATTTTGAGCTTTCCTCCTTTGATTTTTACATCAGCATCTCCACTTTTTATTTCGGGTCCTTCAATGTCAACATCTGGAAATTGTATTTCTCCACTGGCCTTACTCATATTAAGATCAGCTCCTGGAATTTCCACCTTAGGGACCTTAAAACCAAATTTTGGCATTTTAAATTTGGATCCTTTTATTTTGGGGCCTGTTACATCCATGTCTGCATCCAGTCCCTCAATACTACCAGTCTTTCCTTTGATGTTGATATTTCCGTGTGTCTGTTTCAAATCAATTTCTGGGTTCTTTACCTTTGGGCCCCTGAAACCAAATTTGGGCATTTTGAATTTAGATTTTTTAGTGCTGAAGCCTGGAACATCAACACTAACATCATGCACATCAAGCTCAGCTTTTGGGAAATGGATGTTTCCTTCGAGGTCACCCTGAAATTTGGGGAGGCTCATGTCAACTTGAGGATCCGCTACATTGTGACCTTTGAACCCAAATTCTGGCATTTCTAATTTTGGTAATGCAAATCCACTTTTCGGACCCTGAATGTCAATTTTGGGACTTGTAATTTCCAATTTTGATGGATTTATATCTCCCTCAATGTTCGGTACTGACATATCTATATCACTTTTAAGATGAGGGCCTTTCAAAGATAAATCCACACTTGGCATGGTAATGTTAGGTCCTGAGACTTTTGGCATCTTGAATTTCTGCCCCTTGATCTTTGCACTGGGGCTATCAATGTCAACATCAGGTACTTCAACATCAAGATCTGGACCTTTAATGTCTACGTTAGCTTTAGGGAGACTGAAATCAATATTGGCCCTGGGAAGGTTGATGTCAACGTCAGGACCCTCCAGTTTTGGACCTTTAAAGCCGAAGTCTGGCATTCGTATTTTGGGCATTTCAAATCCAGTTTTGGGGCCCTTAATGTCAATTTTGGGGCCTTTAATGTCTCCTTCTGGCAATTCGATTCCTCCCTCAATATTTGGTACTGAAACAGCAACATCACCTTTGACTTTAGGTCCTTTCATTTCGAAATCCAAATTTGGCATATTGATATTTGGCCCTGAGATTTTGGGCATCTTCATTTTTGGTCCCTTGATCTTCCAACCAGGACTGCCAATGTCCACATCTGGTACTTCAACATCTACGTTTGGCCCCTTGATGTCTACGTCGGCTTTGGGGAGACTGACATCAACATCAGGGACCTTTACATCAATATCGGCCTTGGGAAGGTTGATGTCAATGTCAGGACCCTCCAGTTTGGGACCTTTAAAGCCAAATTCTGGCATTCGCATTTTTGGCATTTCAAATCCAGTTTTGGGGCCCTTAATGTCAATTTTGGGGCCTTTAATGTCTCCTTCCGGCAATTCAATACCTCCCTCAATATTTGGTACTGAAACATCAACATCACCTTTGACTTTAGGTCCTTTCATTTTGAAATCCAAATTAGGCATATTGATATTTGGGCCTGAGATTTTTGGCATCTTCATCTTTGGTCCCTTGATCTTCCAACCGGGACTGCCAATGTCCACATCTGGTACTTCAACATCTACATCTGGCCCCTTAATGTCTACGTCAACTTTGGGGAGACTGACATCAACATCAGGGACGCTGACATCAATATTGCCCTTGGGAAGGTTGAGGTCAATGTCAGGACCCTCCAGTTTGGGACCTTTAAAGCCAAAGTCTGGCATTCGTATTTTGGGCATTTCAAATCCAGTTTTGGGGCCTTTAATGTCTCCTTCCGGCGTTTCAATACCTCCCTCAATATTTGGTACTGAAACATCAACATCACCTTTGACTTTAGGTCCTTTCATTTTGAAATCCAAATTTGGCATATTGATATTTGGGCCTGAGATTTTTGGCATTTTCATTTTTGGTCCCTTGATCTTCCAACCAGGACTGCCAATATCGACATCTGGTAATTCAACATCTACATCTGGCCCCTTGATGTCAATGTCAGCTTTGGGGAGACTGACATCAACATCAGGGATACTGACATCAATATTGCCCTTGGGAAGTTTAATGTCAATGTCAGGACCCTCCAGGTTTGGACCTTTAAAGCCAAATTCTGGCATTTGTATTTTGGGCATTGTAAATCCAGTTTTAGGGCCCTTAATGTCAATTTTGGGGCCTTTAATGTCTCCTTCCGGCAATTCAATATCTCCCTCAATATTTGGTATTGAAACATCAACGTCCCCTTTGACTTTAGGTCCTTTCATTTTGAAATCCAAATTTGGCATGTTGATATTTGGGCCTGAGATTTTTGGCATCTTCATCTTTGGTCCCTTGATCTTCCAACCGGGACTGCCAATGTCCACATCTGGTACTTCAAAATCTACATCTGGCCCCTTAATGTCTACGTCAACTTTGGGGAGACTGACATCAACATCAGGGACGCTGACATCAATATTGCCCTTGGGAAGGTTGAGGTCAATGTCAGGACCCTCCAGTTTTGGACCTTTAAAGCCAAATTCTGGCATTTGTATTTTGGGCATTGTAAATCCAGTTTTTGGGCCCTTAATGTCAATTTTGGGGCCTTTAATGTCTCCTTCCGGCAATTCAATACCTCCCTCAATATTTGGTACTGAAACATCAACATCACCTTTGACTTTAGGTCCTTTCATTTTGAAATCCAAATTTGGCATATTGATATTTGGGCCGGAGATTTTTGGCATCTTCAGTTTTGGTCCTTTGATGTTCCAACCAGGACTGCCAATGTTCACATCTGGCACTTCAACATCTACATCTGGCCCCTTAATGTCAATGTCAGCTTTGGGGAGACTGACATCAACATCAGGGATACTGACATCAATATTGCCCTTGGGAAGGTTGATGTCAATGTCAGGACCCTCCAGGTTTGGACCTTTAAAGCCAAATTCTGGCATTTGTATTTTGGGCATTGTAAATCCAGTTTTAGGGCCCTTAATGTCAATTTTGGGGCCTTTAATGTCTCCTTCCGGCAATTCAATACCTCCCTCAATATTTGGTACTGAAACATCAACATCACCTTTGACTTTAGGTCCTTTCATTTTGAAATCCAAATTTGGCATATTGATATTTGGGCCGGAGATTTTTGGCATTTTCATTTTTGGTCCCTTGATCTTCCAACCAGGACTGCCAATATCCACATCTGGTAATTCAACATCTACATCTGGCCCCTTGATTTCGACATCAACTTTGGGGAGACTGACATCAACATCAGGGACGCTGACATCAATATTGCCCTTGGGAAGGTTGAGGTCAATGTCAGGACCCTCCAGTTTTGGACCTTTAAAGCCGAATTCTGGCATTTGTATTTTGGGCATTGTAAATCCAGTTTTGGGGCCCTTAATGTCAATTTTGGGGCCTTTAATGTCTCCTTCCGGCAATTCAATATCTCCCTCAATAGTTGGTACTGAAACATCAACATCACCTTTGACTTTAGGTCCTTTCATTTTAAAATCCAAATTTGGCATGTTGATATTTGGGCCTGAGATTTTGGGCATCTTCATTTTTGGTCCCTTGATCTTCCAACCGGGACTGCCAACGTCCACATCTGGTACTTCAACATCTACATCTGGCCCCTTAATGTCTACGTCAACTTTGGGGAAACTGACATCAACATCAGGGACGCTTACATCAATATTGCCCTTGGGAAGGTTGATGTCAACATCAGAACCCTCCATTTTTGGACCTTTAAAGCCAAAGTCTGGCATTCGTATTTTGGGCATTTCAAATCCAGTTTTGGGTCCTTTAATGTCAATTTTGGGGCCTTTAATGTCTCCTTCCGGCAATTCAAGACCTCCCTCAATATTTGGAACTGAAACATCAAGATCACCTTTCACTTTAGGTCCTTTCATTTTAAAATCCAAATTTGGCATGTTGATATTTGGGCCTGAGATTTTGGGCATCTTCATTTTTGGTCCCTTGAGCTTCCAACCGGGACTGCCAATGTCCACATCTGGTACTTCAAAATCTACATCTGTGCCCTTAATGTCTACGTCAGCTTTGGGGAGACTGACATCAACATCAGGGACGCTGACATCAATATTGGCCTTGGGAAGGTTGATGTCAATGTCAGGACCCTCCAGTTTTGGACCTTTAAAGCCAAATTCTGGCATATGTATTTTGGGCATTGTAAATCCAGTTTTGGGGCCCTTAATGTCAGTTTTGGGGCCTTTAATGTCTCCTTCCGGCAATTCAATACCTCCCTCAATATTTGGTACTGAAACATCAATATCTCCTTTGACTTTAGGGGCTTTGAGATGGAAATCCACTTCAGGCATGTTGATATTTGGGCCTGAGATTTTGGGCATCTTCATTTTTGGTCCCTTTATCTTCCAACCGGGACTGCCAATGTCTACATCTGGAACTTCAACATCTACATCAGGCCCCTTGATGTCTAGGTCAGCTCTGGGGAGACTGACATCAACATCAGGGACCTTGACATCAATATTGGTCTTGGGAAGGTTGATGTCAACGTCAGGACCCTCCAGTTTTGGACCTTTAAAACGAAAATCTGGCATACTAATTTTTGGCATTTCAAATCCAGTCTTGGGGCCTTTAATGTCAACTTTGGGGCCTTTGACACCCGCTTCCGGAACGTTAACATCTCCCTTCATATTTGGTACTGACACGTCAATATCACCTTTAAGTTTAGAGCCTTTAATTTGGAAATCTACATCAGGCATGGAGATGCTTGGTCCTGAGATTTTTGGCATCTGGAACTTCGGTCCTTTTATATTGCCAGTGTGACTTTCAATATCAACATGTGGTCCTTTGATGTCCAATCCAACATCCTTAATTTTCAAATCAGCTTTTGGAAGACTGACATTCACGTCAGGCCCTTGAGTTTCCATGCCCTTGATGTCAATATTAGTCTTTGGGGGTTTTATGTTGATGTCAGGGCTTTCCAGTTTTTTAGATTTAAAGCCGAAGTCTGGCATTTTAAACTTTGGTAATCCAAAACCACTCTTAGGACTCTTAATGTCAACTTTGGGACCTTTAATTTCAATGCCTGGAGTTTTTATTTCTCCCTCGATATTTGGTAATGTTACATCATCACCTTTAAGTTTATGACCTTTAAGGTGGAAATCCACATCAGGCATAGAAATATTTGGTCCTGAGATTTTGGGCATCTTCATTTTTGGTCCCTTGATCTTCCAACTGGGACTGCCAATGTCCACACCTGGTACTTCAACATCTACATCTGGCCCCTTGATGTCTACGTCAGCTTTGGGGAGACTGACATCAACATCAGGGACGCTGACATCAATGTTGCCCTTGGGAAGGTTGAGGTCAATGTCAGGACCCTCCAGTTTTGGACCTTTAAAGCCAAATTCTGGCATTTGTATTTTGGGCATTGTAAATCCAGTTTTTGGGCCCTTAATGTCAATTTTGGGGCCTTTAATGTCTCCTTCCGGCAATTCAATACCTCCCTCAATATTTGGTACTGAAACATCAACATCACCTTTGACTTTAGGTCCTTTCATTTTGAAATCCAAATTTGGCATATTGATATTTGGGCCGGAGATTTTTGGCATCTTCAGTTTTGGTCCTTTGATGTTCCAACCAGGACTGCCAATGTCCACATCTGGTAATTCAACATCTACATCTGGCCCCTTGATGTCAATGTCAGCTTTGGGGAGACTGACATCAACATCAGGGATACTGACATCAATATTGCCCTTGGGAAGGCTGATGTCAATGTCAGGACCCTCCAGTTTTGGACCTTTAAAGCCAAATTCTGGCATATGTATTTTGGGCATTGTAAATCCAGTTTTGGGGCCTTTAATGTCAATTTTGGGGCCTTTAATGTCTCCTTCCGGCAATTCAATACCTCCCTCAATATTTGGTACTGAAACATCAACATCACCTTTGACTTTAGGTCCTTTCATTTTGAAATCCAAATTTGGCATATTGATATTGGGGCCTGAGATTTTGGGCATCTTCAGTTTTGGTCCTTTGATGTTCCAACCAGGACTGCCAATGTTCACATCTGGTACTTCAACATCTACATCTGGCCCCTTAATGTCAATGTCAGCTTTGGGGAGACTGACATCAACATCAGGGATACTGACATCAATATTGCCCTTGGGAAGGTTGATGTCAATGTCAGGACCCTCCAGGTTTGGACCTTTAAAGCCAAATTCTGGCATTTGTATTTTGGGCATTGTAAATCCAGTTTTTGGGCCCTTAATGTCAATTTTGGGGGCTTTAATGTCTCCTTCTGGCAATTCAATAGCTCCCTCAATATTTGGTACTGAAACATCAACATCACCTTTGACTTTAGGTCCTTTCATTTTAAAATCCAAATTTGGCATGTTGATATTTGGGCCTGAGATTTTGGGCATCTTCATTTTTGGTCCCTTGATCTTCCAACTGGGACTGCCAATGTCCACATCTGGTATTTCAACATCTACATCTGGCCCCTTGATGTCTATGTCAGTTTTGGGGAGACTGACATCAACGTTAGGGATGTTAAAGTCAATATTAGCCTTTGGAAGGTTGATGTCAGCGTCAGGACCCTCCAATTTTGGACCTTTAAAGCCAAATTCTGGCATTTGTATTTTGGGCATTTCAAATCCAGTTTTGGGTCCCTTAATGTCAATTTTGGGGCCTTTAATGTCTCCTTCCGGCAATTCAATACCTCCCTCAATATTTGGTACTGAAACATCAACGTCACCTTTGACTTTAGGTCCTTTCATTTTGAAATCCAAATTTGGCATATTGATATTTGGGCCTGAGATTTTGGGCATCTTCATTTTTGGTCCCTTGATCTTCCAACCAGGACTGCCAATGTCCACATCTGCCACTTCAACATTTACATCTGGCCCCTTGATGTCTATGTCAGTTTTAGGGAGACTGACATCAACGTTAGGGACATTAACGTTAATATTGGCCTTGGGAAGGTTGACGTCAACATCAGGACCCTCCAATTTTGGACCTTTAAAGCCGAAATCCGGCATTCGTATTTTTGGCATTTCAAATCCAGTTTTGGGGCCCTTAATGTCAATTTTGGGGCCTTTAATGTCCCCTTCTGGCAATTCAATACCTCCCTCAACATTTGGTACTGAAAGATCAACATCACCTTTGACTTTAGAGCCTTTCAGATGGAAATCCACTTCAGGCATGTTGATATTTGGGCCTGAAATTTTGGGCATCTTCATTTTTGGTCCCTTGATCTTCCAACCGGGACTGCCAATGTCCACATCTGGTACTTCGACATCTACATCAGGCCCCTTGATGTCTAGGTCAGCTCTGGGGAGACTGACATCAACTTCAGGGACACTGACATCGATATTGGCCTTGGGAAGGTTGATGTCAATGTCAGGACCCTCCAGTTTTGGACCTTTAAAGCCAAATTCTGGCATATGTATTTTGGGCATTGTAAATCCAGTTTTGGGGCCTTTAATGTCAATTTTGGGGCCTTTAATGTCTCCTTCCGGCAATTCAATACCTCCCTCAATATTTGGTACTGAAACATCAACATCACCTTTGACTTTAGGTCCTTTCATTTTGAAATCCAAATTTGGCATATTGATATTGGGGCCTGAGATTTTGGGCATCTTCAGTTTTGGTCCTTTGATGTTCCAACCAGGACTGCCAATGTTCACATCTGGTACTTCAACATCTACATCTGGCCCCTTAATGTCAATGTCAGCTTTGGGGAGACTGACATCAACATCAGGGACCTTGACATCAATATTGGCCTTGGGAAGGTTGATGTCAACGTCAGGACCCTCCAGTTTTGGACCTTGAAAGCCAAATCCTGGCATTCGTATTTTTGGCATTTCAAATCCAGTTTTGGGGCCCTTGATATCAACTTTGGGCCCTTTAATGTCTCCTTCTGGCAATTCAATACCTCCCTCAACATTTGGTACTGAAAGATCAACATCCGCTTTGGGTTTATGGCCTTTCAGATGAAAATCCACATCTGGCATGGAGATCCTTGGCATCTTCATTTTTGGTCCCTTGATCTTCCAACCTGGACTTCCAATGTCAACATCTGGTACTTCAACATCTAAATCTGGACCCTTGATGTCTACGTCAGCTTTGGGGAGACTCACATCAACATCAGGGACCTTGACATCAATATTGGCCTTCGGAAGGTTTATGTCAACGTCAGGACCCTCCACCTTTGGACGTCTGAAGCCAAATTCTGGCATTTTTATTTTTGGCATTTCAAATCCAGTTTTGGGGCCTTTAACATCCACTTTCAGGGGTTTTATATCCACTACTGGAGCTTTAATATCTCCAACATTTGCAATATCGCCTTTGAGTTTAGAGCCTTTCAAATGGAAATCCACGTCAGGCATGGAGATGCTTGGCATTTTAAATTTTGGTCCCTTTATCTTTCCACTCGGGCTGTTCATTTCAAAATGAGGTCCTTTGATGTCCACATTTAAATCTTTGATATCCAAATCAGCTTTGGGGAGATTTACATCAAATTCTGTGCTCTTGAGTTCAACCTCAGGTATTTCAACTTCAAGATTAGCCTTCGGAAGGTTTACGTCAACATCAGGACCCTCAAATTTGTTACCTTTGAAGCCAAATTTGGGCATACTGATTTTTGGCATTTCAAATCCAGTCTTGGGGCCCTTAATGTCAATTTTGGGGCCTTTGATGTCTCCCTCCGGCATTTCAATACCTCCCTCAATATTTGGTACTGAAACATCAACATCACCTTTGACTTTAGGGCCTTTCAGATGGAAATCCACTTCAGGCATGTGTATATTTGGGCCTGAGATTTTGGGCATCTTCATTTTTGGTCCCTTGATCTTCCAACCAGGACTTCCAATGTCCACATCTGGTAATTCAACATCTACATCTGGCCCCTTGATGTCAATGTCAGCTTTGGGGAGACTGACATCAACATCAGGGATACTGACATCAATATTGCCCTTGGGAAGTTTAATGTCAATGTCAGGACCCTCCAGGTTTGGACCTTTAAAGCCAAATTCTGGCATTTGTATTTTGGGCATTGTAAATCCAGTTTTAGGGCCCTTAATGTCAATTTTGGGGCCTTTAATGTCTCCTTCCGGCAATTCAATATCTCCCTCAATATTTGGTACTGAAACATCAACGTCCCCTTTGACTTTAGGTCCTTTCATTTTGAAATCCAAATTTGGCATGTTGATATTTGGGCCTGAGATTTTTGGCATCTTCATCTTTGGTCCCTTGATCTTCCAACCAGGACTGCCAATGTCCACATCTGGTACTTCAACATCTACATCTGGCCCCTTGATGTCTAGGTCAGCTTTGGGGAGACTGACATCAACATCAGGGACGCTGACATCAATATTGGCCTTGGGAAGGTTGACGTCAATGTCAGGACCCTCCAGTTTTGGACCTTTGAAGCCAAATTCTGGCATTTGTATTTTGGGCATTGTAAATCCAGTTTTGGGGCCCTTAATGTCAATTTTGGGGCCTTTGATGTCTCCTTCTGGCAATTCAATACCTCCCTCGATATTTGGTACTGAAACATCAACGTCATTTTTAACTTTAGGTCCTTTCAATTTGAAATCCAAATTTGGCAGATTGATATTTGGGCCTGAGATTTTGGGCATCTTCATTTTTGGTCCCTTGATCTTCCAACCGGGACTGCCAATGTCCACATCTGGTACTTCAACACCTACATCAGGCCCCTTGATGTCTAGGTCAGCTCTGGGGAGACTGACATCAACATCAGGAACCTTGACATCAATATTGGCCTTGGGAAGGTTGATATCAACGTCAGGACCCTCCAGTTTGGGACCTTTAAAGCCAAATTCTGGCATTCGCATTTTTGGCATTTCAAATCCAGTTTTGGGGCCCTTAATGTCGACTTTGGGGCCTTTAATGTCTCCTTCCGGCAATTCAATACCTCCCTCAATATTTGGGACTGAAACATCACCTTTGACTTTGGGGCCTTTCAAATGGAAATCCACTTCAGGCATGTTGATATTAGGGCCTGAGATTTTGGGCATCTTCATTTTTGGTCCCTTGATCTTCCAACCGGGACTGCCAATGTCCACATCTGGTACTTCAACACCTACATCAGGCCCCTTGATGTCTAGGTCAGCTCTGGGGAGACTGACATCAATATCAGGGACCTTGACATCAATATTGGCCTTGGGAAGGTTGATGTCAATGTCAGGACCCTCCAGTTTTGGACCTTTGAAGCCAAATTCTGGCATATGTATTTTGGGCATTGTAAATCCAGTTTTGGGGCCCTTAATGTCAATTTTGGGGCCTTTAATGTCTCCTTCCGGCAATTCAATACCTCCCTCAATATTTGGTACTGAAACATCAACATCACCTTTGACTTTAGGTCCTTTCATTTTAAAATCCAAATTTGGCATGTTGATATTTGGGCCTGAGATTTTGGGCATCTTCATTTTTGGTCCCTTGATCTTCCAACCAGGACTGCCAATGTCCACATCTGGTACTTCAACATCTACGTTTGGCCCCTTGATGTCTACGTCAGTTTTGGGCAGACTGACATCAACATCAGGGACCTTTACATCAATATTGGCCTTGGGAAGGTTGATATCAACGTCAGGACCCTCCAGTTTGGGACCTTTAAAGCCAAATTCTGGCATTCGCATTTTTGGCATTTCAAATCCAGTTTTGGGGCCCGTAATGTCGACTTTGGGGCCTTTAATGTCTCCTTCCGGCAATTCAATACCTCCCTCAATATTTGGGACTGAAACATCACCTTTGACTTTAGGACCTTTCAGATGAAAATCCACTTCAGGCATGTTGATATTAGGGCCTGAGATTTTGGGCATCTTCATTTTTGGTCCCTTGATCTTCCAACCAGGACTGCCAATGTCCACATCTGGTACTTCAACATCTACATCTGGCCCCTTGATGTCTAGGTCAGCTTTGGGGAGACTGACATCAACATCAGGGACGCTGACATCAATATTGGCCTTGGGAAGTTTGATGTCAATGTCAGGACCCTCCAGTTTTGGACCTTTGAAGCCAAATTCTGGCATTTGTATTTTGGGCATTGTAAATCCAGTTTTGGGGCCCTTAATGTCAATTTTGGGGCCTTTGATGTCTCCTTCTGGCAATTCAATACCTCCCTCGATATTTGGTATTGAAACATCAACGTCACTTTTCACTTTAGGTCCTTTCAATTTGAAATCCAAATTTGGCAGATTGATATTTGGGCCTGAGATTTTGGGCATCTTCATTTTTGGTCCCTTGATCTTCCAACCGGGACTGCCAATGTCCACATCTGGTACTTCAACATCTACGTTTGGCCCCTTGATGTCTAGGTCAGCTTTGGGGAGACTGACATCAACACCAGGGACGCTGACATCAATATTGGCCTTGGGAAGGTTGATGTCAATGTCAGGACCCTCCAGTTTTGGACCTTTGAAGCCAAATTCTGGCATATGTATTTTGGGCATTGTAAATCCAGTTTTGGGGCCCTTAATGTCAATTTTGGGGCCTTTGATGTCTCCTTCTGGCAATTCAATACCTCCCTCAATATTTGGTACTGAAACATCAACGTCACTTTTCACTTTAGGTCCTTTCATTTTGAAATCCAAATTTGGCAGATTGATATTTGGGCCTGAGATTTTGGGCATCTTCATTTTTGGTCCCTTGATCTTCCAACCGGGACTGCCAATGTCCACATCTGGTACATCGACATCTACGTTTGGCCCCTTAATGTCTACGTCGGCTTTGGGGAGACTGACATCAACATCAGGGACCTTTACATCAATATTGGCCTTGGGAAGGTTGATGTCAATGTCAGGACCCTCCAGTTTGGGACCTTTAAAGCCAAATTCTGGCATACCAATTTTTGGCATTTCAAATCCAGTCTTGGGGCCCTTAATGTCAATTTTGGGGCCTTTAATGTCTCCTTCCGGCAATTCAATACCTCCCTCAACATTTGGGACTGAAACATCACCTTTGACTTTAGGGCCTTTCAGATGGAAATCCACTTCAGGCATGTTGATATTAGGGCCTGTGATTTTGGGCATCTTCATTTTTGGTCCCTTGATCTTCCAACCGGGACTGCCAATGTCCACATCTGGTACTTCAACATCTACGTTTGGCCCCTTGATGTCTAGGTCAGCTTTGGGGAGACTGACATCAACATCAGGGACGCTGACATCAATATTGGCCTTGGGAAGGTTGAGGTCAATGTCAGGACCCTCCAGTTTTGGACCTTTGAAGCCAAATTCTGGCATTTGTATTTTGGGCATTGTAAATCCAGTTTTGGGGCCCTTAATGTCAATTTTGGGGCCTTTAATGTCTCCTTCCGGCAATTCAATACCTCCCTCAATATTTGGTACTGAAACATCAACATCACCTTTGACTTTAGGTCCTTTCATTTTAAAATCCAAATTTGGCATGTTGATATTTCTGCCAGAGATTTTGGGCATCTTCATTTTTGGTCCCTTGATCTTCCAACCGGGACTGCCAAAGTCCACATCTGGTACTTCAACATCTACATCAGGCCCCTTGATGTCTAGGTCAGCTCTGGGGAGACTGACATCAACATCAGGGCCCTTGACATCAATATTGCCCTTGGGAAGGTTGATGTCAACTTCAGGACCCTCCAGTTTGGGACCTTTAAAGCCAAATTCTGGCATACTGACTTTTGGCATTTCAAATCCAGTTTTAGGGCCCTTAATCTCAACTTTGGGGCCTTTAATGTCTCCTTCCGGCAATTCAATATTTCCCTCAATATTTGGTACTGAAACATCAACGTCACCTTTGACCTTAGGTCCTTTCATTTTGAAATCCAAATTTGGCATATTGATATTTGGGCCCGAGATTTTGGGCATCTTCATTTTTGGTCCCTTGATCTTCCAACCGGGACTGTCAATGTCCACATGTGGCACTTCAACATCTACATCTGGCCCCCTGATGTCAATGTCAGCTTTGGGGAGACTGACATCAACATCAGGGACTTTGCCATCAATATTGGCCTTGGGAAGTTTGATGTCAATGTCAGGACCATCCAGTTTTGTGTCTTTGAAGCCAAATTTTGGCATGCTGATTTTTGGCATTTCAAATCCAGTTCTGGGGCCTTTCATGTCAACTTTAGGGCCTTTAGTGTCTCCTTCCGGCAATTCAATACCTCCCTCAATATTTGGTAGTGAAACATCAACATCACCTTTAACTTCAGGACCTTTCATATTAAGAGCTAGACTTGGCATGGTGATGTTTGGGCCTGAGATTTTTGGTATCTTTACTTTAGGTCCCTTGATGTTCCAACCTGGACTGCCAATGTCAACGTCTGGTACTTTAACATCGAGATCTGGACCCGAGATGTCTACGTCTGTTTTGGGGAGACTGACATCGACATCAGGGACCTTTATGTCAATATTAGTCTTGGGAAGGCCGATGTCAACGTCAGGACCCTCCAACCCACCTTTAAAACCAATTTCTGGCATACTTATTTTTGGCATTTCAAATCCAGTTTTAGGGCCCTTAATGTCTAATTTTTTGCCTTTGATGTCAATTTCCGGCATGCTGATTTTCGGCATTTCAATTCCATTCTTTGGGCCCTCAATGTAAACTTTGGGACCTTTAATGTCTCCTTCCGGCAATTCAATACCTCCCTCAATATTTGGTACTGAAACATCAACATCACCTTTGACTTTAGGTTCTTTCACTTTGAAATCCAAATTTGGCATACTGATATTTGGGCCTGAGATTTTTGGCATCTTCATTTTTGGTCCCTTGATCGTCCAACCGGGACTGCCAATGTCCACATCTGGTACTTCAACATCTACATCTGGCCCCTTGATGTCAATGTCAGCTTTGGGGAGACTGACATCAAGGTTAGGGACCTTTACATCAATATTGGCTTTGGGAAGGTTGATATCAACATCAGGACCCTCCAGCTTTGGACCTTTAGAGCCAAATTCTGGCATTCGTATTTTTGGCATTTCAAATCCAGTTTTGTGGCCCTTAATGTCAACTTTAGGGCCTTTAATGTCACCTTCCGGCAATTCAAAATTTCCCTCAATATTTGGTAGTGAAACATCAATGTCACGCTTCATGTGAGGACCTTTAACATGTAAATCCAGTTTTGGCACGTTTATATTCGGGCCTGAGATTTTTGGCATCTTCACTTTAGGTCCCTTGATGTTCCAACCTGGACTGCCAATATCAACATCTGGTACTTCAACATTGAGATCTTGACCCTTGATGTCTACATCAGTTTTTGGGAGATTGACATCACATTTCGGGACCCTAATGTCAATATTGGTCTTGGGTAGGTCTACGTCAACATCAGAACCCTCCAGTTTGGGACCTTTAATGTCAAATTTCGGCATACCAATTTTTGGCATTTCAAATCCAGTCTTGGGGCCCTTAATGTCAATTTTGGGGCCTTTAATGTCTCCTTCCGGTAATTCAATCCCTCCCTCAATATTTGGTCCTGAAATATTAACGTCACCTTTGACCTGAGGACCTTTTACATTTAAATCCAATTTCGGCATGTTGATATTCGTGCCTGAGATTTTTGGCATCTTCACTTTAGGTCCCTTGATGTTCCAACTTGGACTACCAATGTCAACATCTGGTACTTCAACATCGAGATCTGGACCCTTGATGCGTACATCAGTTTTTGAGAGATTGACATCAACTTCAGGGACATTGACATCAATATTGGCATTGGGGAGGTTTATGTCAACATTAGGAGCCTCCAGCTTTGGACCTTTGCCACCTGGAGAAACCTTAATATCAACTTTTGGGTCTTTGATAGCAATTTTAGGTGCTTTAATTTCTCCATCTGTACCTATAACTTTAGAGCCTTTAAGAGTCAAACCTGGAATGGAGATATGTGGACCTGAAATTTTTGGTGCTGTGAAATCTGGGCCTTGAACGTCCATCTCAGGAATCTTGACATCAATACCAGTCTTTCTCAAGTTTATGTTAATGTCAGGGTCCTGCTCTTTGGCTTTCATATTTTGTTCAAGACTCTGTAATGACAGATCTTTGTCTCCTTTGATTTGTGGGCCTTTAATATTTAATTGCACATTTGGCATTGTAATACTCGGGCCTGATATGTCAGATTTGGGAAATGTTTTACTAATCTTTGTGCCCTTTAGTTCTTGAGTGTTTATCTCAGGACTCTGGATTACCACATCTTGTATTTTTACATTCCCATCCATCTTTGGGGTTGACACGTTCACTTTTCCTTTTATTTGTGGACTTGTCTGATTAATCTCAATTTCCTGAGTTTTCACATCAAACTTTGAACCTTCTGGTACATGTGATGTTATATTTATTTGAGGCATTTTGAAATCCCCTTCGTTCTGCTTAAGAGTTGGGCTGTGAACATGATACTTTTTTGTTTGAATGCTGATGTTAGTATTTGCAGAAGGACCTTTCAATTCACTTTCAGCATCTGTAAAACCTCCACTCAGGGATATGTTTGGAATATGAATGGAGCTGGATTCCTTTGCATGTTTGTCACTAATGGTAATTTCAGGTAACTTTACCTTTGTTCCTTCACCCTCTTGTATTTTATCTATGGATGTCACAAAAATCTGCTTTCCTTTTCCTGGTACAGACACACAAATCGACCCTTCGTTGTCATTATCTGTTGTAAATTCTTTGCTACCTCCTGTCCCTCCCATTGAAACATGCCTACTACCAGTGTTTGAACTTTCTCTTAGCTTGTAAGAGACATTGCCCAAGTCAAAAACTCCTCCTTCAGCTCCCACTTTACCCGAAGGGCTGCCATGTGAGATATTTATTCCAACTGAGCCATCCTCTGCATCTGGATTTTGCCCCTTGAAATCTGAGCTTGAAAGCTCAAGTTGCTCACTTATGCCACTCGGCATATCCACGGTGTAGGTGGTGATGCGACGGGTTACAGTTGTAATTGTGCTGCCATCGCTACTTGTGCTGCTATGCCGCTCCGTCCGCACATCTACTCCTTCGGCAAGGTCTTCAGACTTGAGTCTTGGTTTGATCTTCCTTGTGTAAATCCTTTTGTAGTCCTCATCATCTCCACTCTGATCAGAGAAAAACAGAAGGCATGCAGCATTGGAATAGTACCTATGTGCTGATTACATAAGAGCAAAGCAAGACTTACGAGGAGGATGTCTGGACTGGTGCTTCCTAACTTCCCCTCCCATGTCAAAGTACCCAACGGAGAACGACATGGTGTGCTCAGGGGAGAGCAGCATGGGGATTTGTCTTTATTTTGTAGTTTCAATCCAACCTTGTGACGGTTCAGTGTCTTCAGCAGCTCAGATGTTTCTTCTGAGCTCATTTTGTCAAAATAGATTGTTGCACCCACAATCTGGTCACCTATTAAAATAAGTTGCACGAGGTTCAGTAAGAACAATTAATAAACTAAGTTTGGTAGCAGTTTACTAGAAAAACAAAAGAACAGAATAAAAGAAAACAAGAAGAAAAACTACCTTCATAGACTTTTCCAGATCGTGCTGCTGGTGACTCTCCTTTCACTTCTTTTACAAAGATCTCTCCTTCACTTGTCTGTTCAATCGTCAGGCCAGTTTTATCTGGACCCTCCCAGTCCGGAAAGAGCACTTCCCTTGTTTCCTCTTCATCCGCCATCTATACATATGGACACACATATAATAATCGCTAGTTATGATGTGGCAAATTCAAATTTGTCTTTACTTTGTGAAAAAGTATCAGAGATACCTTGTTTTGTTTCTTGTGCACTCAAGCCCTGGTGGGAAAGAACGTCACCCTCTTGGTTTCCTGCATGAGGAAAAGGTTATTAAAGCATTGCAAATGCAGAGACAACTAAATACATTTTATTTCATTCCAGACAACACTGTATTTCACTCACGTCTCAATCATTAGACAATATACCCAAATAATCTGACTTGCAGTTCCCAATGATCAACACTAGAGGTTGGTAAAATCCTTTCAGACAATACAGGCTCATTCTCACTACTCTAAGTCTTGAGTCAAATCGTCCCTGTTTTGCAAAATCAACCCAATAGGACACCGCCTACTTTCCAAATTAAAGTTGCAAAACAGTTATCACTGCATGTATGATGCCAAGTGCTACAAGAGGTAGGGAGGTAGAGAGGTAGATAAGGTGGGTTAGGGTGGATGGATGGATGGATGGAGGGAGGGAGGGAGGGAGGGAGGGAGGGAGGGAGAGAGAGAGAGAGAGAGATAGATAGATAGATAGATAGATAGATAGATAGATAGATAGATAGATAGATAGATAGGTAGGTAGATAGATAGATAGATAGATAGATAGATAGATAGATAGATAGATAGATAGATAGATAGATAGATAGATAGATAGATAGATAGATAGATAGATAGATAGATAGATAGATAGATAGATAGATAGATAGATAGATAGATAGATAGATAGATAGATAGATAGATAGATAGATAGATAGATAGTGTGTGTGCGTGTGCATGCGTGCGTGCGTGCATGCGTGCAAGCGGTTAGTTGCGGAGATTCTTGTGAAATAAACTGATTCAATACCAACAGAGCATCATCCAACATTGATGTGTACACACCCTCTCTAAGCCTCAACAATTTTACAAATATTGTCAAAGTAATTTCAATATTTGGTGGCCAGCAAATGATTAGTAATAGCCTGAATAAACAGTTTGGAAAACAAATGATCTGGTCCTTCACAACATCAGCACAGTCAACACTATAAAATGATAGACACACTTTTTAAAAATATTAAAATAAAGTTAATGTAAATACTCTGTTAATTATGTCTTACCCTCCAGTCTAGTATTTAATACTTCTCTAATTATGCCCTGCGATTGGCTGGCAACCGGTTCAGGGTGTCCCCCGCCTACTGCCCGATGACAGCTGGGATAGGCTCCAGCACGCCCGCGACCCCCGTGGGGACTAAGCGGTTCGGAAAATGGATGGATGGACTTCTCTAATTAACGATATACAGCATTATACTTACGTTACTAATCTTTGGTGAATATGTTACTTTTTAAAAGATACCAAGTAGCAAAGAACATGAGGAATCTGAGACAAAAATAAAGAACCAGCACAGCATTTGGAGGATTTGGAGAATTTCATGAGACTAAACATCATTAAGCAAGGGGTTGTATTACTGCATGGTTTGCATCCTGGACACTGCTCACGTGGATGCACCATGCAATATGCCCAATAAACACGTCCATTTAAAGATTGGCCCCGTGTGACTGAAAGCATACGGAGAATGCATGCTATGCTTTGAGACAATATTAATCTTGCTCTCTAAAATAGATTTTCTTAGTCTCTCGAGTCTGAATACAAAGGGCCAGGGTCAACGCTTCAGCACATGCAGGGTAAAGGGATAGTACAGATTATGCCGATGACTCACAGCCATTTGCAACCCGATCTTCTGACTTCATTTTTACTCAGTTATTGTGACATGTTGCCTCGACTGAAGTTTGAATCTATTCCAACCTCAGGCATTGCAATAAACGTTGTTTGACAGACACTGTCATACATTGCTTGAGACCATAATTTAAGAACCCTGTTGGATAATTTTTGAGTCATTCTGACTGCTCCAATAATCCCATTCTAGCTGTGTTTCGAAAAATCTGAGAATTGCCATTGGATGTTGCTAACGATGAACCTCAACTTTACACACCAAGCAAAATGGCAGACCTGTGATGTTTTGCTGCTACAGTACGTTCCTGTCATTGCATCATGGCAATATACTCTACTGTCATTAATTGGGCAGATGTGTACAGACCAGCAACTGGTTGAAACATCACCATAAACTACTCGTCAGCTAGTTACTGTCAATCACTCGATTTTGTTTCAACTGCATTCTGAGCTCTTACTCAGTTATGAAAATTGCTAGTGTTAGACTAAGAATTCCATCATACTGTTTGTGATATGCACTGCAAATTGCAATCAGAGAATAAAAACACTGTGTCAGTCAAAACTGAAAATTATTATTTGTTGGATTTTCCTACATTTTTACTTTGGGTCTTATTTGGCTGTGCAGGGTTTGCCCATGTTATGCAGCCCGTGATGGTAATTATTATTAATATTTGTTTACCCTCTTTCTTTTACAAATTTCATAGTCGCTCTTCTTTACCGTGAGTAAAACATTTGGGGTGTAGTTTTGTCACACTTTTGCTATGTTTCTAGAAAGGGAGGAGGGGAGGGGTCGCAGCTACCGGCAAGAAGGCTGGAGGAAACAACTTTAGTTGAGAAAGGTGAGGGCAGGAAATGATGGGCAAAAGACAAAAAGTGGGTGAGATAGCTGAGGGATTGCTGGACACCTTATACGTTAACTAGAGAGGGAGTGAAAGAAAACAAGAGAGCAGTAAAGCAAATATAACACATGGTTATCGCAGGAGTGAGCTCCGAGCTTGGTGATGGGCAAAATGAGCAAAAGACAAAAAGTGGGTGACACAGTTGAGGAATTGCTGGAGGAATGACACCTTCTGAGTTAACTGGCGAGGGAGTGAAAGAAAACAAGAGAGCAGTAAAGCAAATATAACACATGGCTATCGCAGGAGTGAGCTCCGAGCTTGGTGAGAGGTGACGCTCAAGGGTAGTCCTAGTCCTTCAACCTTTTATTAAATTCTATCTCAAGTATTCCAATGTCCCTCTCTTTGAGAGGTTTATGATACGATAATTGCTCTTAACAGATCCTGCTATATACGGTTGATATTAAAAATCTACACACCCATTTATATGCCAAGCTTTTGATGATTAAAAAAAATAACACCAGGATAAATAATTTCAAAACGTTTTCTACCATTAATATAATATTTAACTTTTATGAGATACTTTTAACATCTCATCTCTTAAAAAGCGTAAGTAAAATAAACAACTGCAATAATGTGGTTGCACAACCATGCACAACTTCTTATATATGGGATATGGGTGTGGTCAGATTTAACCAATCACATTCAAATTCTTGTTAAATGGGACTTGTCACTCACCTGCCAGCATGTAACATGGCTTTGATTAACCCCAAACATATTTCAGATGTTCATTTTGGGACTTTTCTTTTGTTTCCTGACAGAAGCCTGAGTTTCTTGTGCTAACACTTACTACTGTTTGGAACTGTTTGTAATTCCCTTTACCTTGACTGAGGTCTCAATTTAAGATAAAGAAAAACAGCTCCAAAACATAATGTTGTCACCACCAAGCTTCGCTGTGGGAATGGTGTTAGTTTGGTGATCAGCAGTGTTGTCTTTACTCCAAACATATTTTTTGAAATTATGGACAATGTGTTTATAACCATAACTGGACCATAACAAATTTCTCAGATAGTTTTGAGGGATTTTATGGTCCGATGAAAGCAAGGTTGGAAATTTTGGAAACATTCCAAACAAACACTGGTACAAACTAAAAACAAACTGCTCATCACCAAAAGAACTCCACACCCACAGTTGTGCCAGCATCGTGCTTTGCAGCTGATTTGGTTCAGTTGGAACTTGGGCTTTTTTCAAAAGAGTGAGTCCGAAAAATCAGACTAGAACATCTTTATTTAGGTTCAATCAAAGACACTTGAAATAATAGCAGGTGTGTTCTGAGTCTGAGTCTGAGTCTGCGTGTGACTGCTTAATTTGGAACGCACTTACTTATGAGAGGGTGTGCACACTAATTTTGTTTTGTTTAGTTCTACTGCCACTCTTGAAAATATTTTTTAATCAACTGAGTTCTATAGGTTGTGGGCCTTTTCACAAAAACCTAGCATTTCAACTGGGCTGTGTATACTTTTTCATACCCACCATAAAAGACCATCTTGTGACAATTAATTTGAAAGGATCATATAATTCCAAACAGACTGTTTCTCAATGAGTAAGCTTCTGTTCATCATAAGACAAGCACGCAGTCACACACCATGACAGTCATTATCTGTTCTTTCCCTTTTTACGTCAGTGCCATTCTTTGTGTGCCGTGTTTATGAAATATTTTGAAGATGTACAAACAGGTTTCTTTAAAATAAAAAAATCTTTAAAGGGAATATAAATTAAAGGATAGAGTAGATGAAACACTATCCATCACATATGGTGTGGTTTGGAATGCATTTAGAGCAAACCATAGTGGGACAGTGAGACAGACAAAGTCTTTATTTACTGGACTGTGACCAAAGAACATATGGATATGCCTCTCTGCTCTGCCATTGGTCTACAGGGACAACACAGAGTGATTTCTCCGCGCCTTTTTTTCCGCTCAAAGGGAATAAATCATCCAACGCTGCTGACTATAAACAGGCAAGACTTGCGGGCCCTTATGGATTTGTTTCATAAGAAGGGGGTTCGAGGAACCCAACAGGTGGTGGCTGGGGGAGGAACAAGGGGGTGGCAAGAGGAGGAAACAGGGTGCAAAAGTATCAAGTTTCTATTCGAGTTAGAACAGCGGAGGCATGATCTCGAGTCAAAGGAGGCTTTGCAACAAACATTCCAGCACATTTTGCTCTCTGTCTGCATAATGGAGGGCTGTTCTGAGGTCACACTGACAAGATGGCCTTGGAGTGCAGAAGTGGGAGGGTGGGATCAGAAGTTTAGTTTTCCTTCCCTGACCAGTAACAGCTGTATAAAGAGGATTCCTATTTGACATCATGTCTAGGACAATTACCTTGGATCGCTCAAGCGAGGCCAAGGGCTTCAGTCCGATGCGTTGGTTCTTGTTTTCTTGACTTCTGGTGACAGAAAAGCAGACAGGGTGGTGCTTTATTTAAGATGGTACTTCCACATTGTAATTGGATCACAATAAACAACCAAATAAGCTCTGCAATGTATTGTACAAAGAAGAGAGAGAAGATAATGATGATCCATTTAGACTTTCCAGTTCCACAGTGAAAGGTTGACTCTCCATGACATATAGCCAACTTGTTATCATATTGTTCATATTTGAAAGTGTTTACCTTAAAATAAAAGAAAAAACAGGCAATGTTTTATCATATATAAATATTTGCACAGCTCAATTCTTAATCCATTTTTTAAATATCACTTTTCTGGCCTCGTTAATATGTTTTCTTGCTGTGACTTGCTCAAGCTCTTGCATGACTACCGCAGATTGTTTCTTCAGCCCATTGGCACATTTGGAAACAAAGCCTTCTCTTTGTTAGACCAAAGTACAAACAGAACCAGACTGAATGTGTTTAAAGGCAGGCATCTACCAGTGGGAACATGCCCCTCTGTATAATTCTTCTGCGACCGGCTGTGCAGCTCCATCGTTAACGCCTCCCTCTTATTATCATTAGTCGGTTAAGTTATAAAAAAAAAGTGTGATCTTTCTTTCCAAAACCCTTAGTTTGCCTAATTTGTCGATATTGCATATTTGAATGAACTTTCCTCCAAAATAGTAGGAACATTGCTGAGATAAATGCTACCCGATAGCTGTTGTCCTTCTGTTTGCGTAAGGAGACCAGTGGTACAGCAGCTGTGCACACTTTGCATCCTGCACTCTTGTTGCGGTATCATAATCATCAGGCTGCTGTTGAAGCAGCAATGCAATAAAATTATTCAAACAAACTCACAGGTGTAGTCACTAAATTTACAGAAAACAAAATTAGATAGGTGTGTGAACTGCATCATGTTATGACTTGCTTGTGGTGAGATTTGTTGCTGATTCACTTGTGTTGACTTTATAGTGTGTCAAAAGATAACAGACACCCTTGATACCCAAATATGAGACCACACAGTGGACACCAACAGTGGGTACACAAAAATGCATGTACAGAAGAAAGCACTGCCTGTGGAGTCCACAAGTCCACTCACATTGCTTCACCTCTGCTATGCTTGCGGAGGGAGAAGCTCAGAGCATGGCCCCACCCAGGCCTTCAGTCGCACACATTCCTTGATAGAGCTGCCGGGCCAGCTGGAATGGAGCCCAGCCTCTCCCCGCACTGACTAACTCCACAGAAATGTTCTCTTCCTGCCTCACTCGGGCTCCATTCTGTGCTGCCCGCCCCACTCCCCCTGTCTACAGTGAGGCCACCACACCCCCAATGTGCAGGTTCTGCTTAAATAAACAAGAACACCACACACATTCACATTACTCACGATCCAGCATGCGCTCTGAAATACTGGGTTTTTAAAGATCACTATCAAATTGTTACATTTGTGCTACAGTCATGCAACTAAACACGTGTTGTACACCTTTGTTCAAACAGCTAACCCTAGTGCGGCAAATCAGTCTGGGGTTCAAGTCAGCTCACGTCAACTTGGTTGCCAAATGTAATCATTTTGATGAACACAAAACAGCAACCGCGTGACCGTGGTTACGGCTCAAGTGTGAGTGAGCAAGCCACTTTAAAGGGTTCCGCAAGGCGCGAAAATAAAGGCCACAAAGAAGAGAGGGAAGAAAGGAGGTAGCAAATTATTGTCAAGCAAAATGGACTCCCTGTTCTCACACTGTGCAACTACAGTAGGGGGAGAAGGCCTCCGCTCACTATCCCTGAAAACATGCAGATAGGGTATGTATGTGTGACGCATAGAAAAGGAATGCATGTCAAGATAAGTGGTTCTCTTCTGTGCTCCACAGTCAACGTTCAGTACTGCATCCCTAAACCAAACCACAAGTCCTGAATGAGAACAAAGTCTGCCCACTGACGCCAGCTGCCCACTTATTAAAACTGTTGTCAGTTTGGGAGAGGTTGGAAAAAACGGGAGATAGACACAAGGAACTTCAACAGACAAAATTTAAGGTCGAGTTAGATGCAGGGCAGGTTTTCATTGTTTTCTCTTGCATTACTGGATATGTGAAGTGGGAGGACCTCCGATTGAATTTCCTCTCCTGAGGTTGATGTTTGAGAGGGAGTGTTTCCTTTAAAACACCAAGGCTTTGTCAAGAAGTGTTGCTTTTTTTGGACGGATTCCATTATTTTCATTTCTGCAATATTAGGACGCAAGGCAATTTGAAACAACTGTTTTTCACAGTACTAAAGCCAAAAGGAATCCTGAATAAAACTCAAAATCAAGATCATATTTTCATATCATATTTTCTTTACCTCGGCTTACATTACCATGTGCGAAAACTGCCAAAACAAAAACAAGATAGCATGTGAGGCTTTGGCACATGATCCATAGCAGCATTAGACACTTCATAATTAAGTTTGGATTTGTTTCTGTCCATGACAGCTGCCATTGAAACAAGAACAAGTGCAAATCCATTCATAGAGCTAGAGAGCAAAAGGTGAAAAGGAGGGCGGAATTGCAAGCATAGTTTCAGAAGGTATATTTATAGTTATTAGACTTTCTTTGACGCAGAGTGCTTGGAAAACTAGACCTGAAGAAAAGTCGAAATTATTTTTGAGATTGCAATGGGAAAAAAGCAAGCCTAACACCCGTGTGTCATGTAATGAGCATCAATATTTGCTGTTTGATAAAAATTACAGAAAGAATCCTTGATCTACTTTTTTCTGGTGGTCCAATTGTTTGATAAAAAATCTGAAAGTAACCTTTGAATCATGCTAGTAACAAAAAAAAACAGGCAGCGGTAAATATAACACTGCAGCATGTCTTCCCTTGTGAGACAATTTGGCTTGCAAGGCTTTCTATGTAAATAACTTTTATTTTATGGCAGATGTATTACCACACCTCTCAAATCACATTATCTCTACAGGCAGACAACTCAAACTGCGGACATTGTGAGACATTCCAAACTTGCGCACTGGATGGACGAGAAGGGAGTGGCTGCAGGGTGGATTGTCTAGGAGGGCTTTTAAAAACTTCACACACTATGGTTACATGTTTAGACGCTGCTCGAGAATGTGTAAACTCCCCTCACAGAAACACTTAAGTATCTAAAAACCTGATATATATATATATATACATATATATATATATATATATATATATATATATATATATATATATATATATATATATATATATATATATATAATATAATATATATAATAAATTCATGATGCAATAGCTGTCACCCTCGTTAAGTTTAGCCTCTATAATCGATCCAAGCATATTGTGGCTGCCTCCCCACACTGGTTAGCCCTCCTATCAGCACTCTAACAGGCCCAACAGAGGAAAAGGAAACGGAAGTGTGTGAGACCACTTTCTTTCCGTTCTGCCTAGCCCATTCTGCTCCTTTTGGCCAGTATGGCAATACAATAAGAAAAGAATAGCCAGTGCTGAAAAAAAAAAAAATGTCTTTGTCACCTTTGCCTTAAGGATGAAAGTGCTGTTGTTTACTAGTGAGCAAGACTATGCGAATGCTTGGTGGTCAGGTGATCATTGATTAATTTATGATAATAACAATAATAATAACAATAATAATAATAATATTAATAATTATTATTATTATTATTAATATTATAAATTACTTAATGTTGAAGGTTAGTATTGATAAGTGGGCGCAAATAAGATCCATTGCATTTTGGCGGAGGTCTGGCCTCACCTGATTTCCATGATAGCTTATGACACACTGTCACATGGTTGGCACAGGCACCAAAATGAGTGACAGGATGAAAATAGCATAACTTCATGCAAAAGAGTGTTTTTCATGAAAATGTTTTTAACAACTTCACATGACACCATAATATAGTCTCTAAGTCAGTTCATTGCTTAGCGACACGAGTATTCAAACAAACGGCATTTGCCTCGAGCCAGAACAAGGCCCCGTTCACTGGGGAGTATTTCACAACCAGTTCTGAGGCTTTCATCACCTCCAATCTACATTGCATATTTATTCATTTTTGTGTCATGCAGGTATATGCATGACAGAGTAACATGTTATACAACCTTCACACCACATTATCACCAAGTAAAACATGAAGAATGACATTTCAAGAGTACTATTGCCAAAGTACACTACAAGAGACCCTTTGCCCGGCCCCCGAGAATGATTTGGCTCTGTGAGCGACCTATGTCAGAGTCAATCACCTTGACAGGAGCAATTTGAGAAACGGCAGACATTTACAACCTTAGAGCCGACAGCAAAGAGTCTGCAGAGAAGAGCAACAGTGCACTGAAATGCGTTTTCTTTTTTGGGTGTGGCAGGAGAGCGCTGCAAGGCTGGGCAACTGCACACGTTGACATTTTACTCTTTGATAGAATTCAACAAGAGATGAAGAGATGAGTTGACTTGTTGCTGCAGTAACCCCCCCCCCCCACACACACACACACACCCCACCCCGGTTTTACTCGCTTGGAGTGAACTTGATCCAGATGAAGAAGATTCTACTTGGAAGCATATCTGAAAGGATGTTATATACTTTTATCAAACTTGTAGACACAGGAAAGACATCTTAGTCACCAACGTGCAGAGGCTTAGTTCCCTCTTTATGCCTCAGACCTGGTTTCAATTAGCTTGTCTTTCCTAACCACTGCATTCCATTACCCCACCACCACCACCCCTGCCCCCCTTCACTGACTCCCTCCTTCGTACTCTCGCTTCCCTTCTTCCTCTCTCCTTCTACCCTCATTTCTCCTGCGCTGTGCCCCTGTCCAACCAAGGACACGTGAAGAAACAGAGAAAGACGAAAAATCTGGCAGAACAAAATATTTGTAGCATTGAGCCAAGAGGTCAAAACAGCAACTTTGACAATCTATTCCTGGAAAGTTATGCAAACCCCGGACTCACACATATTACAACGATGAAGCAGAATTGTATGTTTTCAATTATCCATCTTTGGAAAAGAAAAAATACCCTCAATTGCATAATGACAAGTAAACTAAAGTTAAAGTTATTAGTTTAAAGTTATTAAAACCAAGCATATATTTTCTTTCCGCAACCAGCACTGTTGATACGTTTTGGTACTTTTGGTAGATTTGCTATTAATTTTTAAGCATGGAGATTTCGGCTGCAGAAAGGGTGTGCCTCTGTGAGGAGAAGAACACAGGCAGAGAGAAAAAGGAGGGGGTGGAAGGAGGCGAAGGAGAGGAATCCACACCCAGACTGGTTGGTGGCTTCAGACGCGCATGGCTGTGTAACTTTACTTTTTAAACGTCGACATGCCTTGCAAGCCTTTGCCAATGCTGACATGCAACGCAGGAAAACATCAAGTGATAAGATCAACACAGGCAATTTGACTCTTATCTTGACAGTCATTGCGCTATTCAACTGTCATCAAGTGTGCGGAATACTCCAGTGCAACTTGAAAACCACAAATCCACGTGTTGAATATAAACAGTTTTGGAATGTATCAGAGTTTTTGGTCAAACAAATCCCAATGCAAATACAATGCAGTAACTATCACAGTGAGTTCAGCTTTAATCCATGAAAAGTATTTGACTCGCAAGCTGTTGCGCAGTTAAAGGAAAAGTGAAGTGCGCAATTCCACTCTGCTCCTGCAGGTTCACACCCACTTTTGGAACCTGCTCCATTTGAACTAAAAAAGGGAATTATCATAAAATTTTAACATCACCCCCGCTTTTTAGAAAAGAAAAAAAAAACACTAAGAAATTTTTACTACTGATACACTCAACACTACTGCCATCTGAACTGTGACAGAAATGCTGGCCTGCCAAGTTTTCCACTTTTTGTTAATTATTACAATGTTTTTCGCCTATGATAATTACTTGAGACAAAGCTCAGATGACAGCAAGAATATGAAGAATGTATAGTATAAAACTGGATCCATACCTGTGCGCACACGTTGCGCCCGAGAAGCCTCACACAAGCTTGAGCATCCTTGAAAACGTTGTCGTCTTTCCCTTCTCCCCAGTCCAAGAAGAGCGCTTCTCAACTTTGTCTGACGAAATTCTATGACTTCTCCAACTTTTCGATCAAGTAAAGTTTCCAGGGCGTTTTCTTTCCCCCCACACGCTCTTTCTCCCTCCCTCCTCTCTGCTGAGTTGATTTTAACTTCTTTTTTTCCCTGTGTAGCTGCTCCTCTGGGCTGAGCAGAGTGCTCGGATAGGGTGCTGGGTTGGGTTGCTGGTTTCCAGAGGGGAGGGGACCAGTGTGAGGGAGTGGTTCTTCGCTGCCATGGGACAACCTACGAAGGAGCGGCCCTTCGTAGCCATGGGACAACTGACTACTCCACATGGGGAACCTTAAAACAAAAAAGAAAGCAAATGTCAACCGTAATGACAAAAGAACTTTACCTTTGTTAACACGTTAAAATACCAGTACAGTAGTATAAAGATATACGATACACAGCAAAAGTATAAAAGTACATATCTACTATCACATATTGGACAGCATGTCTGACTCAGAGTTCAAGGTTCACCTCTCGGCTGTGGCTATAGTGGGGTTTTCCTATGCTCAGGCTTGTTCCCACAATCTAAGAGATGCTAGATTCATTGAAGACTTTGATTCAGGGGTCTCAAACTCAACTTATGTGAGGGGCCGCAGGAGAAAGAGTCTGGATGTGTCCGGACCGTAACCACCATACCATATCATAACTCGGCTCATCGACCTGAATTATGATATGTGAGTGATTAAAAAAAAAAAAGATTAATCGTTGACTCATACGCACCAAACCCTTATTATCTGTTAACTGCATATGGGGACAAGCACCCTGCATTAACAGACAAACCTCAGGAGTTTTGGGAAAGAAAAAATGTTTACCCCAAGATAGGGCCGCCTAATATCGCACACTAATTCCAAAGCTGCATTCAGCAAATATCTAATCATTAGTTTTTATTCATTTCTACATCAATCAGTCAAAAAGTGTCTTTATTGTGCACCTGGCCAGTGGCATTTAAAGGTTTGGAATAGCTGCAATAAAGGACTTGCACAACAGAAAATGGCTGGATGGATCACATCTTACTTAAGTAATGTAATTTAGCCAGCAATGACTGACGTCAAACACGTGACGTACACTTCTTCTTTTTTGATAAAGCAGCTTTGGCCTCCCGGTATGGTTCTAACAAATTTATGTCGGTGGCCTTATTATAGTAGCTACAATGTGCTGAATTCTAAATGAATTTCTTGTGTCATAAGCCCATTTGAAATTGTTTTAAAACATTTTTGTTCACAGTTCCATAAGATGATAAAAGAAAATGGGGACCACACAGTGATATAAACATGTTAAAAAGGCATTTAAAAGACTTTAAATGACTCGAGTGCTTTGGTTGAAAATTGTACTTAAGTTAGATTTTACTTTAGGTTCAAATGTTTTTGAAAGGCTAACTGACTCCACTTTTACTCCAATCGTTTTTTTCACTCATACATTTTCTATTTCTGCTTTCATAAAAACAGCAATATCAGAAACTATAAGAAGGAAACATTACTGTACTTTCTTCTCTTCCAGCTTTATTAGTAAAAGACAGTCACATATATTTAAACAGGTGCAAATTTGATGAGGCTCTTATAAACCCGCTCATTGTTGCATGCACAGTCTCTCACATGTTTCCCATTTTCTCTCACTATCAATGGACATCAATCCAAGACGCTGACTTTTTGGATGAGGCCCCGTGTCACACCCAGTCCATGCAAATGCAGCATGCTCAAACTCATCTTTGAACTAAAATGTTTTTTACTTTGCAGCTTGTGGGGAAACAAACAAAACCTATCTTGGGATATAAAAGCATATGCGGTTGACATGACAAACAAGTAGCAATGAAAGGAGAGTGCATTGTTTTAAATTCATGTTGGAATCATGTCCAGTAGTGGAATGCCAAATGAAGGCTTTTAAATAAAAGCCTGGATGAAAAGTACACTTAAGTGTTTATTACTGCACAGTTTACACGCAAGCTTGTACAGTGTACATTAACTGTTCAGAGTCCTTGAAATACCTCTGGTCCATTTGTCACACCCATGATTTTTTTTGGGGGGGGGCTGGAAGTGACTACGTCTCTGCTGCAGCACAACAGGGAGTGGCACAACGACACGCACATTCATGTGCACTTGCCTTAATATTTTGTTGCACCACCAGCAATCACAAGACTGTAGATGTTGTTGTTCTAAATCCAGTGTGAACGACAGAACCTACTGTGTGTGAATTGGTGTGAATGCTGAGATAAAAGCTGCGGAGTGAGTTTAGATAAGCCACACTTCTAGTTTCTCTACTCCTTGGACTGCAGCTGTGTTGTAAATAAACATTGCAAATCTGCAGGACTTTGACCAACAGGAGGTTCTGTGAGTGAGTGAGTGAGTGAGTGAGTGAGTGAGTGAGTGAGTGAGTGAGTGAGTGAGTGAGTGAGTGAGTGAGTGAGTGAGTGAGTGAGTGAGTGAGTGAGTGAGTGAGTGAGTGAGAACATTGAATTAAGTGTGGAATAATACACCAACACAACTGGCAACTCTACAAAACTACTAACACCAAAACACTTTTTCACAGCATGTTCAGAAAGCAACATATGGTATGAAGGACATGCTTCGCTCTATTTTGACATACAAATATTTTCCCATTATTTCTATGTGGTTACTGTTTCTGGTTTTAATATTTGAATGTATGAAGTGTATCAGAAAAGTTCCATAGTATGTCTCACCAAATATTCAAACTACAAACAAGTTTTCCCCTTTGAAGTAGGCCCCCTGGAGTCACACTTTCCCAGAATTCTCTGCCTCGACTTTGCGCATTCATGGAGGGATCCCTTCGCAGCTCCATCATCATCATCAGACTCAACTACTTCACATTACATAGAGGTAATTTTTCCATCTGACAATTCCATGTTGCATTTGTGTTGCAGCACACGAGAAGTATGGTTTGTTGTCATGTGCCTCTCTCGTGTGTTCTACTAATGCACTTGTTTGCTCAGCTCCGCGCATGTTTTTCACTGGTGAGGTGTGGCCTTTTGAAAAATTATTTCAGCTCAGAGCTATTGTGGCTTCCAGATGGACAACTTTTGTGAAACATGTTTTCGTTTGTGTAACATGCTTTGCGACCTTTAAGATTTCCGTGCTCACAGAACTAGTCATGAGTAACCACCGTCTTACATCTTTGCTGCAAAGGGTGACGGGGTGTTTACTGTTTCAAAAGAATTTGTGTTTAAAATGATGAGTCAAATCTAAGCGAGTCTTTATTGAGCCCCACCCATTGAAATCATTCAACAGTGGGACTTAGATGATCTTATCAGCAGATAAACACCGTCAAATAAATCCAAACTATTGTGCAATCAGGGATTTTGTGTATTACAATTGAGGACGATTTCTTAACATTTCTCACACTGGCGACACATTTTAATCAACCAAATCCCTGCCTACCATTATTTCAAGGCAGGTCACTTGAGCTGAATACTAGGATATGTGCAAATGAGTGTTTTTCCTGCATGGTTGTAGGTGTGCCGGCCATCCTGATGGAGAGTAAATAACTTGGCTCAGACGTGCTGTGAGTCACTCACGCTCATGGCTACAATGAAAACAGGATAGCTCAGACAGCAAAGGAGAGAACATTTAGATCTCAGATCGGGGCGCGACTGTTTGCGCACACACCGGCTTGAGCATTTACGTATCTGACAGAACCATAAAGATGAAGAGAAGTCCAAGCATTCCATTGCAGAATGTAGACAGCGCACATCAAGCTGATAATTCAATTGATAGCTGTTGTTAAACTGTTCAATCGAGCATGAAAGCCAGCAGTCATGTCGATTGCCAAGTTTGGACTCATATTGAACTCCAAATTGTGACCTTGAGAACAACCTTCTCTTTGTGCACTCAACTATTAAAGCATAATATCCGATGAACAATTTGTCACTGGTTTTGTTCTCGCCTCAAAGATTCACCCGAGTTCTGAAAGTATCAGTGATAATGTGTTTCTTGTCTTTCAAGGCTCGAGGTAA
The DNA here is from genome assembly GCF_901709675.1 of Syngnathus acus. Taxonomy (NCBI): domain Eukaryota; kingdom Metazoa; phylum Chordata; class Actinopteri; order Syngnathiformes; family Syngnathidae; genus Syngnathus; species Syngnathus acus. The sequence continues at coordinate 17,497,835 of NC_051095.1, read as the reverse complement.
GTGGGTTTGCATCGCAGTTTGCGAGTCAAATTTGGTTTTTGCACCTCATCAAAACACAAGCGACAAGCTTCAGCATGCAAGCTAGTGTGACTAATCTTTGCAGTTTTGCTTCTAAGGCAGTAATCACGGCCTCCATGGTGCCTGGCATTAACCTGCCAAAAATGCTCCTCAAAATTACTAATATGCTACTTAAATGAAGTAATCGATTAACAAAACTACTCTTCAAAGAAAAAAAACCTGAATTGAATTGGAATGTACTGGGAGCATAAAACAAACATCAGATTGTCAACATTGCAACTATACTAACACTGTATGCCAAAAAGAAAAGATGTGAACTAGTATAGAAGAAGAAAAAATAAGATTCAGTGTTGTAAACATCTGACTGGGATGAACGAGAGGATAACCCTTTAATGAAGAACAATGAGTCATGTGAACATTACCAATGCTGTCAAATCACAGCGAACAGCTGAGGTGCACGAGGCAAAAAGCCTGGAGCATGAGCTTCAAGAGGGAGAAAAAGAAAGAGTATGTAAATACTTAACCATTTAATGGCCCACCCAATGTTTATGGGTTATGACCTAGCGACCCTAAATGAAAGAAGTTGGTAATTAATAAAATAATATTTTGTTTTTCTGCAATCATCAACATAGCAGTATGTGGTAGATTTTGAAAGGACAAACTTTTTTGGAAATATAATCATCAAAGATAGCTGTGAATTTCCCAATTTTCTATTTTCCCCAAAAAATGGATCACATTTTATTCCTGAGATGCTGTATTGTAGTAATTTACATACATTCCTGAACATGTTTTTTGAAATGCTTGAATGTATTATAGAATCCAGTTTAAACTTAACTTATATTCCTGAATTTTTTGTGTTTGAATGTACTGTATAAAAAAAAAGATATATTCCGTAACTCCTGTTCAAAGTAATAAAAGATCAAGAGCTCAATGAAACTGGAACATTAAAGCCCTTATGCTAAACAAATAAGGGTGGGTGGTCTAACATGCAATCAAATTAATTTGCTATAGTATTTGTCCTAATTTGCCCCCTGGATGAATGAGAATATTCACAAGCATTTGTCTTCATGATGTTTGCGGGAGAGCTAGTTAGTTGCCAGCCAAACACAGGGCTGGTCTAAAAACAATAATGATAGTATGAATTGTACATGACTTGTAATTTCGACTGGTAACATATAGTCTGCATTTGTCACAACATAAATGTTTACCTGATCAAATCATTGCACTTCAACAAGGCAAGCTTGTGATTAACACAAACAACATTTCCATTGCAAACTCTCCTTAGCTGCGTTGAAATGCAATTAAGTCTTGAAAGAATCGCTTTTGCACCCTAGAATACTTCGCAAAAGTGGTCATTCACTCTGCAAATTTAATCGAGTGCAACAACAACAGCGCTTTAAGCTGTTCATGAACAATACAACATTGTCGGTGTGATGACAAAAGGACACCAACATAACCAGTGGTGCGACTGTGGCCTGAGTGAATCAACATCATGTATGTGCAATAAATGAAACAAAACGTGAGATGTCGCAAAATGATTTTTTTTACAGTACGACACGACTATTACATAGCTTTTTTACAATTAAAACTTTACAGCCTTATATGCATTATCTTCTCAAAAGGCCCGTAACAGTCCAGCTCACATAAATTGACCATAATATACGCTACCGTTCAAATGTTTGGGATCACTTTGAAATGTCCTTATTTTTAAAATAAAATAGCTATTTTTGTCAATGAGGATAACATTAAACTAATCATGAATACACTCTATACATTATTAATGTGGTAAATGACCATTCTAGTTGCAAACCTCTGTTGTTTAATGCAATACCTACATAGGTATATAAAACCCCATTTCAAGCAACCAGTGTTCTAATGGTCCACTGTATTTGCTAATTGTGTTAGAAGGTTAATGGATGATTAGAAAAGTGTTGTGCAATTATGTTAGTTTTCATGGAAAACACTAAATTATCTGGGTGATCTCAAACTTTTGAACAGTAGTGTACTTAGTAATTGTAGCCCAAATATGAAAACAGACCCACATTGTGTGTGTTTTTAACATTAATTGAACAAATTCATTCGGCACCAATAATTAGTTTCTCCTGATCTTTGCTAAATAGTAAAATAAAAGTGAAACAAAGGCATTGTATTCTCATGGCCATTCACCAAAACAGAAAACATTAATTCAATTTGTCTCAAAACAATCTTTGTTTTGTGGTATGTATTGTAAGATGTTTACACACTTGTGATTTTGTGCTACTTTGCCCCAAAGCGCAATGACTCAGGAGACGGAGCAAACACATTGGCTCTCCTGAAAACCTACGAAAAGCTAAGATCACAACCTACATGATTACAACTCGGCCCAAATTAGTTGTAGTTGATGGCAACAACGTGCAAAACTTGAATTGTAAATTGTTATAACTCCTTTTTCGGACTGGGACCGGTTATGTCAGGTACATCTCCATAGTAACGTATCACTGTTATGTATCTGTCATGTATCTTCCTGGAAATCCCCGCACACAAACACACACGCACAGAGATGATTCACAAAGTTGATCCTTGGGCATTGAAAAGAATGCGAGGAAAAGGAGAAACACTGAATTGTGGTTTCAACAGCCAGTTATGACTCACAAACACGAGGGAAGAACAGGGAGGGGGTGAAAAGATTATTCTGGGATGGCTGCTATAGCAACAAAATAAGCAAGGGGGCAGGTACTAGCTGGGCTGTTACCATAGCAATGGCCTTTGTGTGTATGGATAAATATCACATGCTACAAAACAGTTTGTAATAAGGAACTTTGGTTCCGCCTTGTACTTTTTTGTCTTTGAAATGACACACTGACACACTCCTCCCTTTGCAAGTTGAGCCTTGCTTCTGCCACCACATCGATTGCACAGTAATGAAGTTACTGAGGAACCTCCTTCACTATTCAGCGTTGAGACAGTAATGTATCTCCACAGATACACACAGTTATGAAACGTTCACAACTGATTAACCCACACTGTCTTGATTCCTGGCCGAATGATTGGGAAGTTTGTGAGAGTTTGCTTCACCCTGAGGAACACCTCCCATCTGTTGCAGACTCCTTCCCGAGCTGTGCATTCCACTCATAACTGTAAATGTTTCAACACCCCAATTCTTTTTCCTCTGGGTGGAATGAAACCACCAGCAAGTCCAAACATGTGAAGTGAAGCGTTTACAGTACATGTGAGGGTCGTAGTATGTACTGTACTATTTCCTCAAAAGCATACGTCTAGGCCTCAACGTGCCACTACAAAAGAAGCGAACACACTGCGGCCCATTCAATTTATTGTAGGTGGTATGCTTTATACTTCTGTTGAATGACAATTGACAACCATACCTCTCTCTACTTGTCCTCATGAGGGTAACGGGTAGCCTATTCCGGCTGACTTTGGGAGAAAAGGCGTGGTCCATACACAGGACTGATCATGAGTCAATCTCATGGCAGAACTTATAACCAGCGGCCAAGTTGAAGACTGAACTTTCAGTACACGCCCAAGCCACAAAGTGTCTGGGAAGATATTGTTTACAGAGGCATATGTTCTCAGTGTTGTTCTACTACACCCTTAGTAGCAACACTTTATGATCATTGCCTGCATCAATACTTTGCAATATTGTGGTCATCAGAGAGTGCCTTCATTTGACTTTTCTGTGACAGTAGAAGTCATCATGCTCCACCTTCAGATTCGAGTAATATGAGCTGGAGGCGACTCTGGGGTTTCACATCCAGGAAAGCAGGGGCTGCCTGTTTTCCCTCCACCGTACCTCTGCCTTTCTTCCCTCCCATCATGCACTCTCACACCGCAAGGCAACACAAACTGCCCGAGAAATAAACGCCTCGTTTTGTTACGTAACGGCGTCTGCTTTGGTAACGATACTGTGTCATTTTGTATTTTGCTGCTCTCGCGGGGCTTTGTTTTGTTCGCCCCTTGGCAGAATTCTCTCTGACCTCCCTCATTGCATTCCGGTACTGAATGGCTACACTGCATTTAAGTGCCACGAAGAAATGTGTAACTGTGAGCACACAAAGGAGGAGAAAGGCCCCGCTAAACAATTTGGCGCTCACTTTTCTGCCTAGGATACTGTTACACAACCCTAGATATGCATTCCTATACAGTTTTTTTCTAGTTGCCTTTGCTTTACCATTAAAATATCTGCTGGTCCACGTCAAGGAGTAAAGCCCTCAAATGCTGAGTAAGGATCCATTTTCCTGCCTTAATTGCCCCTGAAGTTGAGTGTGTTTGTGTGCTTAGCGGGATCTTTAAGCCCAACCCCAAACTCGAGTGTGAGGAAGCCTCTATAAAAACTCAGAGGGTGGCTCTGTGCATGTGTGGCAGTCAAGAGCTGTTTTTGTCCACTTGGAGACATTCCTACGCCAACTGACTTCTCTGGGCCATAAAGGCTACGGCAGAGCCCTTAAACATGTCAGAAGGGGAAGGCCTTGTCTATTTAAGGGCAGCAGCCATAGCTTCGTTTTTTTAAAAGAAGAAAAAGTTGTGCATTCCTTGTCTAATTATATGTCTCTCATCTCTGAACAAAATAGGATGAAGCAAAAAAACAGCTTCAATGCAGGCAGCATCTGCAATGTATTGACATTCTGAAGCTGGTTTAGATTGTATCCACAGTAGGAGAAGAGATTCGAGTACCAAACTGTAGAACTGTGAAGAAGTAGGCCATCTTACTGCCACTGTTTTTGTTGTTTGTTTTTCATCTTTTATTTTTTTGTACTTTCAAGGTGTTAATCAAAACAGATTGGAAATGATGTGGCAATGAGCCAGCAAATGACCATTAGAGACAAGGGAACAACTGAGTATAGTGAAGCTACAGAGTACAGGCGTCAAACTTCAAGACCCATAGATCGGCCCCTCCAGTGCAAGTGGTCCGTGACTATGAAAGCCTGCCACAATTTTTTGTTGCCTTCCATTCAAAACTAGTAATATACCATAAAAATCATAATAAGAATCAGGGGCAATCATTGCAATAATTAGGGTTCTCTCGAAAAACTTATTAGGAGAACAAGCGGTATAATATCCTTGCACTCTTGCCACATGCGTAGTCTGCAGTGCAGCTCAACTTCTCACTTCTCACTCGATGTCATGGCAACGTATGTTAGAAAAACAACACTCAAATGTACAATGCAAATTTTAGCAGCATTTAAACAGACTCTCCCTGGCCATTCAGATACATAGAGCCAAAGCAAAGAAAAATTAAGGTGGGTTCATCACAGTGGTGTTACAAGTACGGCACTGGGGCAAAAACCATGGCCTGCTAACTCCTGCAGAAGCTTCGCTTTGCAGATGTTATCATTCACATATTGTTTTAGATGTGCTTAGTAAATGGTTTAGTGAGATGCACTAGCTAATTCAATGAATGCTAATAAGCTGGGCCTCAGTACCTACCTCTGCAACTGGCTACTGGACTTCCTCTGTCAGAGGCCTCAGGTGGTACGTGTTGGCGACAAAATCTCCGCCAGCATCACGCTGAGCACGGGGGGCCCCTAAGGCTGCGTGCTCAGTCCGCTGCTCTTCACCCTGCTGACGCATGACTGCACTGCAACCTACAGCAACAACCGCATCGTGAAATTTGCTGACGACACGACTCTGGTGGGTCTCATCACCAAGGGCGACGAGACTCAATACAGGTTGGAGGTTGACCTTCTGACCACGTGGTGCAGGGACAACGTCAACAAGATCAAGGAGATTGTTGTTGACTTCCGGAAGGGTCACACCCAACACCTGCCGCTGACCATCAACAGTGCTGTGGTGGAGAGAGTGAGCAGCACCAGATTCCTGGGGGTGCACATCAGTGACGATCTCTCCTGGTCCACCAACACCGCATCACTGGCGAAGAAAGCTCAGCGCCGCCTGTACTTCCTGCGGAAACTCAGGCGAGCAAGTGCTCCTCCGGCCGTCATGACTACATTCTACCGTGGCACCATTGAGAGCGTCCTCTCCAGTTGTATCGCTGTTTGGGGTGGTAGCTGCACTGAATACATGAAGGCCCTGCAGCGCATAGTGAACACGGCTGGTAAGATTATTGGTGCTTCACTCCCCTCCCTGAAGGACATTTACACCTCCCGTCTCACCCGCAAGGCGACCGCGATTGTGAGTGATGTGAGTCACCCCGCTCACTCTTTGTTTGATCTTCTGCCCTCTGGGAAGAGGTACAGGAGCCTGCGCTCCCACACCACCAGACTCACCAACAGCTTCATACTCCAGGCTGTTAGGATCCTGAACTCTCTCCCCCCTTCTGCGTAGCGTCCTGTACTTTTGCGCTATATTCTGACTGTCTGCTGTTTGCACACTTGCTCCATTTTTGCTCCTCTTATTTATTATGTTATTTGTTTATTTATTATTTATTCATCACTGTTATTTACCGTTTTTTTCCGTGTATAATGCGCAAAATTTAACTAATTTATTGTCCTAAAATCTGGGGTGCGCATTATACATGGGTACAAATTTTTTTTAAATTTTTTTCAAACAAAATTTTTTTTTTTTTTTTTTTTTTTTTTTTAAGAAAATCATGGTACAACAAAACTGACCGACAATAGTGTGTTTGTACTGTGCTCTGGTCATTTCGTCAAAGAAGGGATAATAGTCCTCTTCTCTTCTTGACTGACAATGAATGTGATAGTTTAATACAATCAGCAAATAACAAAATGCGTATTACAGGTAATATTTTATTTCACAACACTTTGCCTTGTTCCTTTCGTCTCTGCTGTTCACTTCAAACACGCTCCATACGAACGCAATGCTCTCGTATCAGACGCTTGCTCGATCACCTGCTCGTTTGCTGTCACAATGTACCCTACACAAATCCGAAACATTTGTTGCGGCTCCGAGTCACGAGGGGCAAGTTTTGGTTTCCAAGGGTGTTTTTATTCCTCTTCAACGTCTCTCCCATACAGAGCCGCCTTTTTCACATGTCCGCACGTCACTTTCCTCTCTTTTCATCTGATCGCGGTGGTGCCTTTATGGGCAGTCGGAGAAATCAACACCAACAAAAAAATATACATCCAGCCTAGTTAAGACCATACCAAAGACTATAAAAATGGGACCCATTGCCTCCCTGCGTGTGTGACGATCATTGGGACTTAAAAAAAAAAAAAAAAAAAATTGGGTGCGTATTATACATGGGTACAGGCTTTTTTCCAGCATCAACATGCCATTTTTAGGGTGCGTATTATACATGGGGGCGCATTATACACGGAAAAAAACGGTATTCATTGTTTGTGCCTTCTTGTTTTTTTTTGGGTTTTTTTGTGTTGTTTACTTGTATGTATATTGTGTACTATGTCTTGTCACCGTGGGATAGTGGGAACGTAATTTCGATTTCTTTGTGTCTTGGCATGTGAAAAAATTGACAATAAAGCAGACTTTGACTTTGACTTTTTGACTTTGACTTTGAATTGGGGAAATAGGTTTCTAATTGCTTATGCTATTGCTTACTTAACTCATATAGAGTGTGTTTTAGTTTAAATTATGTGCACTTTTAATGCCAAGTTACTGGGTGATAATAGGCAGATAATTTACAGTAACTTTAAATTTTGCATTTAAGGTGTCATTGACAGCTAATATATTGTAGTTCTTGGTTTGTAAGATTTCTAGATGGATGTGGAAATTTATATGAACGATTTCTTCGGCTGATGCTACAGGAGTCTAGCAATCAGAATGACTAGACTAAAAAACAGCTTTTACCCACACACTATTAGACACATGAACAAATTAGATCACAATCTAGAGATGTGAACCACATGCTAATAATTTTTGTAATTTATGTTGTTAAATTTTCATTTCAAAACTCAATAAGTCTGTTCCTATTTACACTAAGGATAAGCCATTAGTTCTGCTTTTTGCTCTCTTACTGTACTGAATGTGAATCAAACCATGACTTTACAAACAAGTACATGGGGATTTTTTGTGTGCAGGTGCACTCTTAGCAAATATACATTTGTGGTTTCACCGATTTAACTGGCCCCCCTGAGGGTGACCAGAATGTAACTGTGATTTGAACTGCAATGAAATTACTATGTTTGACATCCCTGATAGAGGACGAAGAGACGATGGATTCAACTGCTTTGATAGTTTGCTAGTGCTACTATACAGAACATGTTGTTCCTTCTTTTCCCAGTGTTTTATAATTTTACATCCCAACAGGCCTCAGAGGTTAGAGGTCAGAATTGGTGGCACGGTGACGCACTGGTTAGCACATCCGCCTCACAGTTCAGAGGGTGCGGGTTCGATTCCACCGTCGGCCCTCCCTGTGTAGAGTTTGCATGTTCTCCCCGTGCCTGTGTGGGTTTTTTCCGGGCACTCCGGTTTCCACCCACATCCCAAAAATATGCTTAATAGGCCGATTGAGCACTCCAAATTGTCCCTAGTTTCGAGTGCGACTGGTTATTCGTCTCTATGTGCCCTGCGATTGGCTGGCAACTGGTCCAGGGTGTCCCCCGCCTACTGCCCGATGACTGCTGGGATAGGCTGCAGCACGCCAGCGACCCCCGTGGGGACAAGCAGTATAGAAAATGGATGGATGGGGCTCGGAGTTCCTCTGCTGCAGTGGCACTCTGACCTGAATTGGTCTATAAAGTCGGAACATGCCATAGTTTAAAATGTTACTCGCATGCAAACATAGCAGTCAAGTTCGACTGTTATAAATAGAAATCCTAAATCAAATGAAAATCAGTAAATACAGTGTTAAGTGTTCGACTCTTTAATAGAATGGATATCATTATCAACACTGATTAATCATTTGAGAAAAAAAAGTTTTACATTGTGCATCAAACTGGTAGCCATATAGATTAATTAGTATCTAATAATTAAGTAGCTCCCTTTTACAGTGAGCTGCTTAATTTGTAAGTTGTAAAAGTCTTCCATTTTTGAATCAGGTCGCAACAATCACAAAATGAGAAACAAAACGAGCTGTGAATGGTTTCTGGATGCACTATAAATTGTTTTTTAGGATTGTGAAAACTTCATCTTCATTCATTCAACTATCATCCATCCATCCATTATCTGAACCACTTATCCTCACAAGGGTCGCTGCCCCACCAGTCTTTGAGCGGCAGGCGGGGGACACGCCAAACTGGTTGCCAGCCAATCACAGGGCACACATAGATGAACAACCATTTGCACTCACACTCACACCTTCGGACAGTTTGGAGTGGTCAATCGGCCTACCATGCATGCCTTTGGAATGTGAGAGGAAACCCACGCAGGCACGGGGAGAAGTATGCACACACCACACATGAAGGCCGGAGCCGGATTCGAACCCAACCCACACTGTGAGGCGGACGTACTAATGAATCAGTCAACCACGTGCCGCCCATAAGTTGAACCTTGGACAGATCATTTCTCATTAGGTGCTCTGGTGCGATCAGAGCATTAGACCTGGGGGGGTTCAGAGTATATCCTGTAAAAGCAGATGTGCAGAACATGACCATGTTCCCACGGGGGAGGAGGGCGACAGCCATCTCAGACCCTGAAGTTGTGAGACATCCCAGCCAGTGTTTGTGCGCCTCCTTCCCCGAGAGCCCCACACTGCAACTGAATTCAGGGAGGAAAACACAGTCACTCATACAGACAAAATGGGCATAGAGCAGGGGTCTCAAACTCCAGTCCTCGGGGGCCGCATTCCTACATGTTTTCCAAGTTTCCTTCTTTCAACACACCTGATTCACTTATCAGGCTCCTGCAGAACGTGAGGATGAACTGATCATTTGAATCAGGTGTGTTTCACGAGGGAAACTTGGAAAACATGTAGGAATGCGGCCCCTGAGGACTGGAGTTTGAGACCCCTGGCATAGAGGAAGGAGGAAAAGACAATGGCCATAAAGAGTAAGGGGGAAAGGCTCGCAAAGATAGAAGGAAAAATGTTGCTATTGGCCCAAGACAGGTTTGTTTGTAGCTCACTTTCATTAAGTTTGAAGTGACTAAACATGGGAACCAGGATATTGTGTGGCGCTATTTTCTGTTATTGTGCAGAAAATCTGCCAAAACCCATAAAGACTGTTTACTTGTGTTGATTTCATATTTCCTTGCACGACGGAAAGGCGCTTGTAACAACACCCATTTGCCACCAGTATTGTTGTAGCCACTACAATGCTGTGGGCGAAGTTATTTGCTCAAGTTACAGCGGCCCTCCTCTCTCGTCCAATGTGATTCACAGGATGAGTGAGTCATGTGTTCACTGCTGTGGGAACATTTCCATTTTCTCTATTTCCATGAGCGTGCAGAGCAAACTAAAATGGCCTCCCTGGTGCATCACTGGAGTGGATTTGCACTTAGTTGGTTGGAAAAAATTACACATCTGAGTCATGTGTATCTCTTAAGATGTGTGTGCATCCGTGTGTTTAGGCTGGGGACTCAATCTGACGGATTTCATTAGTTATATAAAAACCAAATCCTAAATTTGCTTTAATCACGAGTTAGTCGTTTGTTTAGGCAAAGTATTTTAGTGCTCTGTTTCCAAGTTGTAAGCAGTCTCACAAGACTACTGATGTTGGGTGTGGTTCAAATTTGAGCTCAGCTTTGTTCCTGTCAATAGATCAAGTTACTGTCTAACCATGAGTTCTTATAATTAGTGGTAAAACCTAACATAGAGACGTTGTTAGTTTAAATTAATCCTTCTAACCCCCTTATCCTGTCCAGGGTTGCAGGGAGTATAGGTTCAAACCAGCTCTGTAAGGCAGCAAAGTATACCTTGGACCGATGACACTTAATTCTTTATTTAGTTCTTCTTAGTGTTCAAGTGTAAACCGACGAGAAACCCAAAGCAAACGGCTATAGAACATTTCTGTGGTTTTATGCAAATTACAAAACTTGTTTTTGTCTTGATCACGAACAGCCAGTCACATGAGTTTTTATAAGTGAGCATTCGTTGCCCCCTACAGGAGGTGCAGTAAACAGCAAGCACATACCAGGGATCCAAATTTAGGAACACAGCAGCCTTTTTCTGTAATGTCAATTCTAGAAAGTAACATATGCAAAATGATGTATTTTTCAGGACCTTAGCATTAATTGCAACAGGATTGTTCTGGTTACTGTTCTGGTTGTCTGGGAAGATGATTCACCTCTCATCCGAACAGGCTTCATAACTTCAATCAAATGGGCTAAGGACAAATTCACTAGGTCAGGATGTCTAGTTTACAGTCAGACCGCAAATCAAAGTACAATAGCATTGTGGAAAACTTTATTTTGAAGAGGACAACAAAACAAGGTTGGAACCACAGACAAACCCAAAACACCATCAGTTTCAGCTGTGTTAGAACCTGACGGCTCAAAGTCTGTATGGTGGGAAGCTTCGCAAGCACAAGCGCAAAGTGCTTTCGTTCAAACTGTGCCGCTGTCCACTCATTTAAAGATTTTGCCCTGGTTGACGGCTTTGCCCACATGCTTGAATTCTCCCTCCCATGAGAAGTATTCCTTCACCATGGTCTTGCACTCCTCACTGTTAGGATCCAGCTTGCGCCAGTCATATGATTCATAGTCGATTTGCCAGTCTGGAGATAGCTGGGGGGGGGGGGAAAAAACAAAGCAATCTTTTGAATATCAGTGATCTAGTATAACAGCATAACTTTGCACTTTCCACTGCAAATAAGCCACTGGTTTAAGCTTGAATATTTTGTTCCATTTTCATCTTTTTGTGATCACAGCATGAACCAGCCTTTTTAACTCACTGAACCAGAGATGACTGGGATGAATGTGATCAACTTACTTTACCCTTGACCGATTAAGACAACATGCCATGGCTGGGCACTGCCTTTACCCAATGACAAGGGATGACATTTGTGGAGTGCCAACAAAATTCACATACCGAGTCTTCTTTTTCTTTTCGCTTTTCCCCTCAGGGGTCGCCACAGCAAACCATCTGTTTCCATCTCACCCTATCCTGTGCATCCTTTTCTCTCACCCCAACTAACTTCATGTCCTCTTTCACTCCATCCATAAATCTCCTCTTTGGTCTTCCTCTTGACCTCCTGCCTGGTGGGTCCATCCTCAGCATCCTTCTACCAATATATTCACTATCCCACCTCTGTACATGTCCGAACCATCCCAGTCTGGCCACTCTGGCTGTATCTTCGAAACACCTAACATACCCTGTATGCACTCGTTCCTGATCCTATCCAACCGCGTCACTTCGAGTCATAGGGAGTTAATCAATGAGGCAATTAAATGGGATTGACGATTGAATGTACTGAAGGCCCTTTGATAAGTTGATTTCCCTAAACTTAATGCACTTTTTAATGTAATTCTGCAGTTCTAAAGGCACTCACAGTGAAAGCCAGATTTTGGCCTCTGAAGACCCAGATTCCAGAGATGCAGCTGTTGTTGTTGGTACCAAACAAAAGAACACTAGCAAAAGCAGTCTTTCTGAGTTTGTCAAGACGCTGGAACATTCCTGAGGAGGACAAAGGGAATAGCATTATTTGATTATGTGGTAGGAACAACTCAAATATGCAAATACATGAAAACGATTTACACAAGAGTGATTGAGGTTGTCTTGTGGAAATCTGTTTTACACCATAACCACAGTGTGAGGTAGCCTTATACTCAGTCACTCAGAGATGGGATGATCATGGATAAAACCGTGTCTTCCCCTTTCAGATTAGGGCATTGTGTCATGAAAGAAGACAACCTGCCAAATGTTAGTAGACAACCCAAACGGAGGGGCAAATCACAATGCATACATTTTGGATTACGATAAATAAAAGTACATTTTAAATTAATTACATCAAATATGCATTATGTCTGACAAAAACAATACATTTCACTGATTGATGACCTGAACTAATTTTAAGTGTTTCTAAGTTAACAATGTTATTTTGTTGATATAGTAAAGTGCAACAAAGCCAAAAGAATTTTCTAGCTCACCCTCCTCCCCAAAAAAGAACCTGAACTATTCATTCAGAAAATGTACAATCGACCAGAAAAAGAATACCTTTAAATATATTTCACTGATGCTCACCTGAGATAAGGTTGCAGCTTTTGAAGACCTCTGCAAGCTCTTCTGAATATTTGTACTCTGCATACCAGATTGAGTACCCCTCTGGATCAAAGTTTTCCCAGAAATGAGGAATGGCTACTGTTAAGGTGTCCTCATTGGAGTACTTTCTTTTGAACTCATCCATGACAAACGCGCTGGAACAAACAAATGATAGCTTAGTTTAGTTACGTTTAAATATATAGATTATTAAAAACATTTTCCCGTTGAAGTTATGATTTCAAATATGACCACAGCATGAACCAGCCTTTAACTCACTGAACCAGAGATGACTGGGATGAATATGGACTAATGTTTTTTCTTCCCCCATCAGATTAAGATTACGTGTCACAACCAGACACCACCTTGCCCAATGACAGGGGACAACAACCTTTCCAACTATTAACACAGTTTACTACCATTTCAATGTTAGGTAAAGATCAAAGTTGTACTTTAATCTACCTCTTGGGTAGCTCTGCAAAGGGATCCTTGGTTTTGGGCTCTGCAGCCAAAGCAGCATCACAGTCATCCATCTCTTCTGGTTCAGGCTTCTTCTCCTCCTTTTTCTTCTCTTTCTTCTCCTGTGGCTTGGCTGCCTCTTTTCCAGCCTTCTCTTTCTTGGGAGGTGCATCTTTTTTGGGCTGCATCTCAGCAAACTTTTTAGCTACGGGAAGAAGAAAAAAAAAAAAAGCTAACATTTCCTGTTTCTAAGACAAAATCATTAGAAAGTGCCAATGCAACTCCTTGGCTTAATTGGGAAGCCATGATGAAAGTAAACTAAAACAATAGAAAGGAAGTGTACAATCCTGCCACATAGGTGTTACCTGACCTGCCTGAGTGAATATCAGTCATACTTGCATTTAGCAACTAGAATAATTTGAACTTTGCACTTCCATGTAGGGGCCTTCATGGGTGAAGAAAACTGCAAAATTTAATGTGTACGTGTTTAATTGTGTTATGAGAATTCGAAGCGTAGTATTTAAAATTATTCCTGACAAGCGTTAAGTTCACAGTGTCAACCAATCGCCTCTAAACGTCTGCATTTAAAAAAATGACATCTGGTCACATTTCATAATTTAGTGGTAAGCATCTTAGCATAATTGTTATCCATAAAGGATAATTAACACTAAATTAGTCTTAGGTAGAAAAATCATATATTTCTTTGCTAGTTTGACAAAATTTAGACACTTAAAAGATTTAAATGATTGAAAGTTGGAGAAATGCACGATCGAAATTAACATGTAGCTGAGGTACCGGTACCAGAAAGTGACGCACCATCAAACTGAGCCATCTTTTCACACAGCTTGACCTCTCCGAGGACAGTCTTGAACTGGGGCTGGTTAACACATGTGACAAACCAACGAGTCACATTGGGATAAGGCTGACGGAAAGATGGTTCAAGAACCTACATGGGGAAAAAAGGGAGCATTAAATGAAAACTTGTACTTTCTGAGGAACATTCCATTAATGTAGATCTTTGTCATACAAAATGTGATTTGCCAAGTAATTCTGCTATTTTCTCGTGAGGATAAGCGGTTCAGATAATGGATGGATTGAATACTTAAGTGGCTAACCTGCTTGTAAAGCCACAGCATGGAGCAGGCCACAGTGATGTCAGCAAGGGTGACCCTCTCCCCAACCAGGAAGGTACGAGTATTCAGGTGTTGGTTGAGCACTCCAAGCACCTTCTTCACATCCTCTTTTGCCTGCTCTGTGGCCTGGTCATAGCCAGAGGGAAAACAATTATGCATATATCCATTTACAATGATTACTAAAAACAGATGAATCAATTCAAATGATTGAGCAGAGATGAAGGTTGCCTTTAAGGAAAGCGAGAACCATCAAATCAATTGTGACCATAGCATGAACCAGCCTTTGACTCACTGAATCAAGAGATGACTGGGATGAATATGGACCAATTATCTTACCCTATCAGATTAAGACTTTGTGCCATAGAAAGGACACAGCCTTGCCCATTGATAGGGGACTGCCTAAAATGGGGAGGCCAAGACAGACTCAACTTACATTATTCTAAGTTTAAAATAGAATTTCACCACTCACCATAGAAAATATGCTGACATTGATTTATCTGGGTCTCTAATTTTGGCAACTGGGAAGAATGCAGGAAAAACATTCTAATAGCCCACACACAAAACACTACCAAAAAAATCCAAACATGGTTATGTGGGCAGATTATTTAATAGTACTATTTGAACATGCTACACACCTGTTTGTTGAACTGCATAATTCCCAAGGTAGGAAACACCCATGTGCTGGCTGGAGGGACAACCTCTGAGTCAGCAAAGCTCACCCACTGGAGGACCTGAGCTGAAGTTTGGGGTGTGGCACCATGCAGGACATCATTGCCCACTGTATTTGAAGGGAACAATGTTACAGGGGGATGTTGAATAAGGCTACATCACATCAGTCAATGCCTTCTTACAACCACTTATTTTTCCATTCTTTATCCAATCTTAGTGTTCAAATGTGATCACAGCATGAAACAGACTTTTTAACTCACTGAACCAGAGATGACTGGGATGAACGTATATGATCAACTTGCTTTACCCCTGAACAATTAAGACAACATGCCATGTCCAGGCACTGCCTTCAGCCAATAACAGGGGGATTACACTTGTAAAAAATAAGTGTACAATGGTAGATAACCCACAGTACCGTCCTTACCTTGATAATTGCGGAGTGGTCTATGGTACACTTGTGCGTACAAAAACTTTTTTTCTATCATAATAATATAGCTATTTTGCGTTTCAGCAATTTCCCCCCCAAATCTGGGATTAATTTAATCAATAATTAACACTAAAAGGAAAATGCAATATTTGTAACCATACTGTTGCTAGTGAACTTGTAATGAGTATCTTTAAATAGTGTTAAAGCACAATTCAGAGTTTTAGTTATGATTCTCTTTACTACACAAGGTTTGAGTTGAATTGAACAAGCAAATGGAAAAGATAAACGATGAAAATGGAATCTTATTTAATAGGCGTATGTTTTGTAGTTTGTTCAATTGGGAGTCCCTGTAGCATGAAGTCATCGCACGTCTTCCACTCTGCTCGAATTTTGAATATAGTATGTTTTGCATTTTTATTTCATAAAATCATAACTGTGACTGGTCTCAGAAACAATGACTTCTCCATGTGTTGATGCTTTAACTCTCTCCCGATTCTGTAAATGTGAGAAGTACTCTCTGTGTTGCCAGCTGTGTACAGTAAAATAAATGGAAGACAAAGGAACAAGCTTCTGATGTCTCCTGGATTTGGGATCACAAAAAGTCCTAAATAGTGACAGCACTTATAGAATAAGCAAATGATAACATTAACTAATGACTGCCAACATTCACAAGTGATTTTTCTCAACAAGGAGCCCAAAGTAAAAGATGATAGATGGACCTCGCGCTTGAACACATTGCTCAGAGGCACACCCCGCACTATCAGGGATCATTGTAGCTTTCCTGACTCCTGAACAGCAGTGCTTTTTACCTACGTGCACGGCAGCAAACTGCGCACCCTGCACTTGTCCTCAGCGAAGCACATTGCTCAGAGGCACGCCCCGCACTATGAGTGCTCGTTGCCGCTGTGCCGACCGACTCTGGCATGTATATCGACGCCATTCGCCGGTCAGTCATCGCTGTTTCGTCTACTTTGACACATGCACGCCTGCTACCTGATCCGCTGTGTAGCGGTACGCCTGGCTGGTGGTCTGCCTTGACACACCTTGCTTTGCTTTCAACCTGATTCCCGTTTGCCTGATCCGCTGTGTAACGAGATGCCACCACGACGCACGACAGCTCCTTAGTCGCGTCTGCTGGCGATCTTGACTCTCTTTTCGCTACCCCTAAATAAAACAGTCCCAAGCTTGTCCGCAGTGACGCACATTGCTCAAAGGCACGCCCTGCGCTATCAGTGTGTATTTAAACACAGTTTTCCCGTCACTTATAAACCTGCAAAGTAGTGCATTCGCGAAAGGTGAAGTGGCGAGGGATCACTGTACTGCGCAGGTCCCTTCTCCCCACTCATATTTTAAGACAACCTATTTAACAGTCTGTCAGTGGTATGTTGGGGAGAAATATTACAGAATAAATTCTAAGATCCTCTAATACCTTTAATAGGTGAGTCACTGCCACCAAAATTCATATGCACATTCCTACTCTGTCTTACTTCAACCTGTGAAAATATGAACGTGATGATCCCTTTTTTCATGTAATTGACAGAGCAATCAGAAGATATATATATTATTAAATTCATTAAATGTCCTGGTAGTTTTTAGAGCTGCAGCTATCTTGTATTTTGATATACTACTGAAATTTTGAATCGGCGAGTAATCGGATACAAATACAATATATTTTGGTTGGTGAGCGATACAGAAGACAAAAAACATTTATACCGCATGGCCAATTGGTTTTCATTTATACATAATCAACATTTCATACTGAAATGTAAACTGCATAGTGGAACACCATTTCACTTGAAACGTGAGTGAATTTTTGGACCAATCTCTCCCTATAGTTTTTGGTTTCGGAGACAAAGTGACGTCAGAACTGTAAGTATCAAAATGGCCAGCGAAAACAACAAACTTGATTACTCAAGCCTGTTGTATTAAAAAGTGATCGATAGGAATGACAGCTGTGTCAGGTTGTCAGCATCAAAATGTGCAGAGTCTATTCCTCCATCCATAACTCTATTGCTATAGCGCTCCAATGCTGTATGCCAGCGCTGGAGCAGCCCCTTAACATGACAGCGTGCTAATGGAATTACGTTTTTTTTGTGTGTAATTGGTGCAGGTTTGGTGACATTCTCAAAAGACAAGGAAAACAATGATGGCACACCTATAAAGAGCTCATACGAAGTTGTTCTATGAGTATGAATATGGCAATGTAAATAGGAATACTGACAGAATGGCATTTTAAGGTCTTACTTTAGTAATTGCAGCCAATTTAAAATTTAAATGTGGGCGAGTAGTTACGCAGTTTTGAAGATAAAACTCTCCCAAAGACCTCTACACTGTTGCAATGCTGCAGAAACATTTCAAAGTAACTAAGCATGTGGGAATGGTGACAACATATAGGCTTCAGCTGCCAAGAGTAAAAGACAGGTCTATATCTCGTTTCAAACCTTAAAATCACAAATTATTGAGGGCTTGTATCAACTAAGAGACTCCCGTGAGAACACTTGCTTTAATTGAAAGCTAGGAACACATCAAGATACTCACAGTAATGAGCAATGGCGTTACTCTCAAACAGACAGAAACCATCATCTCCCTGGTAGGCAGGTACCTACAAGCAATTGGTTAAAAGCAAGTTTTTAGACGATATGACTAATTTAGTTACATGTGAATGGCCCAAGTGAGTCATCAAACCAGTTTTTGACCTGCACTACACCAATCTCAGAGATTCCAAGGATGATAACCAACCTTGCCCTGGGGGAAGTTGTTGAGGAAGGCAGGAGTGCGGTTCGTCTGCCCGAAGGTAAAGGCAGGGGCACTGCTGGCCACTTTGAGGGCAGCGCCGCTGTACTGGGCAGCAATCTGAGCCTTGAAGGCCCTCCAGTTCTCTGGGTAAGTGTACAGAGTCTGGGAAGATGGGGCACAAGAGAAAGGCATTTCTCATTTGACCTTTTGCAAGTATTAAATTATGATGAACTATAACTCAACTGTACCTTTATGTTTAAGTTAACCGACCAACGGTCAACTAACCAATTTGTACCACTAAGTACACACAAATTCCAATTGTACCATCACTTACACTAAGCCATTATCCGACCTAGTAGGTAAGCAAGGTGGTGTTTATAGATAAAGTTATATGAAAACAATATTTAAAATAAAAAAACCTCTTGACTAACGCATTCATTCTCGCGCATTCTGGTACGATCGGTACTAGCTAGCAATCGCGCAAGAAATCGTATCACCAAAACAACGCTACGCTCGAACATGGGTCGGCGTTTAACATTTAATTGAGGAACCGGCAAAACTGTTTTCACGATAAATGCAGCTAACGTGGCACAAGCCTGGGCCAGGAGATAGGCGTCATTACCTGACTGCAACGTCATTATAGCGCATCTGTACAGCGGTCACTAAATTAATTCTCCGTGGCAAATACAGTTTGATATCATAGTGTAAATCATCGAGAACTTAGTTGGCACCCCATGGTGAATTGTAACTACAATGATTACTAAGATTTAAGGCAGATTGCGAAGATGAAGTCCACATGAATGAAAACTCCAGAGACACTCCATTTTACTCACCCCTGCCGCCATCTTCAGGACGAGAGAAAGAAAGAACGTAGGCGCACCCCGATGACGTATTTACGCAGCAACAAGACGTACGTGTTAAAGAGACGCCCCACTTTCGAGAGCAAATGAAAAACACAATAAAATAAGAATGCAAATAATAATAATAAACAATTCATCTGGTGTTTGAAAAGTTTTCACTATGCTGCACTAATTTTGGAGGGGAAAGTTTGGGCTAATTTCTCTTCATTCACGTTTTGTTTGAATTATTTGTGTTTTATGACATTTTAGATGCACTGTTTTCTATAAACAGTAGGCCCATGCATACGGAACATTGACTAACTCTTTACAATATACTTAACACAATTCTTCATTTTAAAACATTTTGATTTACTATGCTGGAGAAAGGGAAGGGCCTTTTCTCTTCTATTATGCTGTGCCAGTCCCCAAACCATTGCCCATAGACGGATTGATGATGTTGGTATGGAAGAATTTACACAGGGCAAGCCTGTCAAGAACATTTTAGCAAACTATAACAAAGATTAAGAGCCACCGAACACACAAGTCCATCATCCATGTCCTCTGGCCTCACAAATGCTGCTCGACATAAACAAAAATTCTCACAGACTTTTCAACGTCGAAGTGGAAGCGCTAACAGCTAAAGAAAAAAAATAAAGAGCAACAACTATATCACCTTCCTTTTCTAATATCTGTAAGTGCAATAACAAGGGAGGCAAAATATTTTTTCAAATAGAGCCAATTGCTGGAAAACTTAAAATGTTTCAGAATCATAATTTCTAACATGCAGTACTGCCCAGTCAAACTCGCCACAAAACTATAAATAAATTAAAAAAAGAAAAGTGTAACACACTCATTTATATGGTAGTGCATATCATTTCACTCAACAAATATACTCAAGATAATTTAATGAAAACAAGACTGACAGATATAACACAAAATGTTTATTATGTCCCGTGGTTCATTTTACAAACAACAAATCATATAAAAATAGTTGTTGAAAAAAGATATACCTGAAAACAAAAAATAAAGTCACACATTGCAACGATGATAGAAATAGTCGTTTTTGTAATAGACTAACATGAGTAAACCTTTCCCGTTAAATGAATACAAAGTAAAAACAAAAAATATTTCAACAAGTGGCTCACATTGCCACTTAAATCGAGACCTAAAAATCAAGTGACTACTCACAACATTGATGGAAATAGGAGTGTATCACCAATAACACTATTAAACTATACCTACTACAGAAAAAAATATCTGGAAAAAAAATAGACTTAATCGCCCGTTACAGAGAGACTACACTAATAACTAATTTAATCTCCTCCGATGCAGATCAGCTCACAAGACCTACAAAAAAGAACCAAAACACTTGGAATCATTATTTTTCAGGGATCCTGAATGCCCCTAAATAGTGCAATTTTGCCCTAAAATTTGAGAACCTGGAAGTGTAATTTTCATGTTCCCACATTGAATTTACCAATTTGTTGTTGTTTTTAATAGATCCTATTTTTGAAAATATTTTGCTGCTGACAAACCTATGCTCCATATTTAAGTCCATATATCAGTAATGAACTGAAAATGAAAGTGAATAATATTAGGAGGGTCCGGATCAAAAATTACTCAGACACCAGCCAAAAAATTAAAGCGCATCAAATTTTATCACAAATCTCCCAATATTAGCACTTGTATACAAAATAGTGATGGGGAAAATGAAGCTTCAATTTTGTTTCATGAACCAACTGTTGTATTTTTTGACTCCTCGAGATGGCATTCTTTGTTGAACATTCAGCTAAAAGCACAGTGACTTGCCATTGTTAAAGCCTTTTTTAGCCAACAGTGCCATGAAGTAAATTTGAAGCTTCATTTCCCATTACTAGTATACAAGCAGTCCATTCTATATGGACTTTTTATGGGAAAAAAAACATACGCTCCTGCTCTTCTATCCAACAATGTCTGTAGGTATCTAGCATGCAGAGCCTGTGAAGGAGCTAACAGAGTAGAATATTCAAGTGTAGCATATTCTCATGTGTGAGTATGATTTTATGTAACCCAAATGTTTAGAATAAATGGGTCATACATATAGTTCCTGACTATTGTTCTTTATGTGAATAGCATCACTTGATCAAGTCTCTCCTAACAATTCATACATAAGAATAAAATCATTCCTGCTGATATCGCATTGGACAGTACCCTAGGCTACAACATCGGAATTATCGAAAGTGAAAAACTTGTATTGGGACACCCCTAATGAGGATTTACTTTCAAAGTCAATTGACTGTGTGTGCCCCTAAATTATGTGCGCCTAAAATGTCAGATTTAGGGCCATTGTGGTCAAGGGTAGTACAGAGCCCTGGTATGCACAATAGTAATTGAATTATACATAGCATACTTTATATATTCATTGCAATTCATGGTTTCTAATCAAATCTGACACTCCCCAGACAATGTGAAGTAAGACTCACCGAGATAGTCATCCATTAGCGATCCAATGGCAAACTGAAAAACACACATTTTTCTCATCAGATTTGTACAAACAAATCAAATAAGGCATGGTGTACATTGCAATTTTTTGGAAAAGAATAAATACGTACAATGTCATTTTTGTCAACTCTTGTTCCTACAATCTTTAACCTGATCTCATCATCTTGCTGGATCACAATATCCTGGAAAACAAACAAAATTGAATATAACATTGAATAGACATGGTATAGCTTGGTAGCGCTTATACAGAAGACACAAGTGGTTTTCTTTGACAACTGGATTTATAATTCCTTGACAAATAATTACTCTTGACCCTGTTCATCCCTGTCACTCAGAAAGAGAATCTTAGCACCTCCAACCACCACCTCTGTCTCCTGTTTTATGCTCATTACAACCGTATCCAAAACATGCAACATGTAACACTTTTTTCTTAGTTGTTTCAGCGTTTCAAAAAATAATTCCTGTTTTTAATTGGTCGTTTTGATATAAATTTCATAAAGCAGCAAGCATTGTTTTTCTTTTTTAACCAAAGGCACAAACTGGAATTTACCTTTTGAAAAAATTGCATCATACTGTCTTACCAATCGCATAATAGTTTTGGTAAACAACATAAACACGCATGCATGCATGTGCCCAAAAAAAAAACCAAGATAAAAGAATTGTTAACTCACCTCTGGAAGAATTTTTTTTCTTTATAATTTGTATTTTCACTTGATCACAAAATACACAGAATATATTTTACCTCATCAACAGTCTTATAACACGGTGGATTAGAGTTGGGATCAAACTCCATTTCTGAGGGGATGGACTGCAAAAAGATACATCTGTTAAGAGTGACTGGAACAATGCTTGGTTTGCAAAAGGCAGCAAATGAAAGTGAAAGCTGGCTCACGTGTCGAGAGATGAAACATGACATGGGTCCAATTTCTGTGAACAAACCAAGCTGCAAAAGCAGAAAAAAACAGCACACATAACTAAGAGAAGCAAACTTGAGCATGTGAATGTGAACAAACACAAAACACCATTTCAACATTTCTTTAACACTTTAGTAAACCGATTCATTAGGAAAAAAACCATGAAACCCTAACCCTATAAACCCAGGTCCAGTTAGTGACTGAGGGCAATGTGGTGACAACACATCCATTTTCTGACACGGCTCATAAAGGGATTGAACACCACATATTAGGGGGTTCTGAACCTCACACCCCAAAACAACCACAGTCCTCGCCAAGGAACCCGGTTATTCAACTTCTCCAAGTTCATAAAACACATGTAGATTGGTTGGACGAACTCCCATGCACCACTGAGGACCCTGCCGAGGGTGTAGGCCTGCTCCACGGACAGGACGATGGTGACGGCAAATGCTACAATTTAATGGGCAATGGCATTGAACATATGTACCTGTTGAATGTTCTCGCTTTCCCACTTCTTCTTGGCTGATGCTACAGGAGTCTAGCAATCAGAACGACTAGACTAGAAAACAGCTTTTACCCACACACTATTAGACTCATGAACAAATTAGATCACAATCTAGAGATGTGTACCACATGCCAATATTTTTTGTAATTTGGCTCACACTTGAATGTTTAAACTGTGCAATACCTGTAACCCTTGAATAACTGAATTTTGGCACATTACATATATAGGCTCAAGGTGTACCCCGCCTACTGCCTGAAATCAACTGGGATAGGCTCCAGCACACCCGCGACCCTCATGAAGATGAAGCGTTTCAGAAAATGGATGGATGGATGGATGGATGGATGGATGGATGGATGGATGGATGGATGGATGGATGGCTCGGTGTTAAGGTTGCGTTTTTACTCTGTACTTGACCGACCAAAAAAAAAAAACCATCTTGAGTCTCACCTTGTTAACCTGTGTCACTACAGCATCCACAACTTCCCCTTTAAATGGCCGGAAGACAATTGCCTTGTATTTTACTGGATACAAAACAAACCCTCTGCCTGGCTGGATCACTCCTGCCCCGATGTTGTCAATGGTAGTGACTGCGATGACAAAACCATACCTGAAAGAGAAGCATACTTAAATAAAGGGTCTTTTGCTAGTGTAACGGGACTTTCGTGGAGGTGAGTTGATTTACACTCTATGTCCCATTTACAACGGTCCTGCGACTGACTGGGGACTAGTCAAAAAAAACATCAGCTCTGACTGGTAAGATACACTTTGGGCAAGATTTCAAACAGAAGGTGCTAAGTTATGTGTTTGTGCGAACAAAATGCGCATGCTGTTGGTAGATTGTCATGTGTGACCGAGTGAAGGGTTGCATGTGCCAAAATGGGTGCAAACTAGATTGGGCATGAAAACCAGTATGGAGGCTGATCCTGGTTACATATGTACTTCTATCAAAAGGCCCAAATTTTGAGAAGTCACATTTGCACATTGTGGGACAAGTCTATGCAAAGTGATTAATTTATTATGCGCAAAGTGATTAATCAATACTAAGACGCATTGCCTGGACTGATTTTGTGTCTTTAAATACCGCATCTGAGAGGCAGGTGCAAACCTGGAGTTGCTCAGGAAAAGGAGAGGCAGTGAGGGGAAGTTTTTAGTTAATGTAAACATTTTCAAAATGCCCCCCAAAAAACATCAAATGCAATTTTGGAGCCTGTCAATGACTATGGGGCTGCTTTCGAGCTCTCCGAGTTCTGTTTCATATTGCCATACTATTAGCCAGTTAAAGCTTTGGCTTCCGAGACGTCACAATTCTGGAAATACCCAAAGGCCACTAGTTTCAAACCGCAGACAATAAATTTTTAATTGTATTTAGCAATTAATACAATTTTAATAACATTTTCGCATTGTGAAAGGGTTCGAGAGGTCTCAAGAAAAAGTTTTCAATCTTTGCTCCACAGCACATACAGTACATCCAATAGCTGCTACACACTGGAGAGGCGTTACAGCTAACAAAATATGGCTTAAGCACAGTTTCTGGCACCCCCAAATTTACTATAGTGATTAATTGAACTACAGGGGAAATTTATAAAATACCCGTTCTTAGTCAAAATCTATCGTAATCTGACTGCTTTGAGTTCAGCTACAACAGACTTATTGAAATGCACCCTCTCAGAGATATTAACAATAGGTTTATTTATGTTGCCGTAGTATTCCGTAAAGTAGAACTATACTACTAGAAACTGAGAAACGTTCTTAATATTTAGACGACCTAATACTGACTTACATGCGGGTTGAAGTTTGGGGGTGGCAAAGATTATTGTACCGTACGCGCGCGTGACCCATATTAGACCCCAGCGGGTCAACGCGGTCCGGCCCTTTTTACATGTTTCTCGACAGAATGCAGGATAAATACTCACTTCCCGGTGCAAGTGCCCTCCACTTCTGTAAAAAGCTTCTGCTTCACGGTATTTAAAAGATTGGGACCAAAATACCTGGGGTGGAGTAAGATTTCATGCTCCAAAGATATCTGTGAACATAAAAGGGTATCACAAAATGAGGAAAATGTGACTTTGGCTTGCTGCAGGACATTTTGTTCCAAAGTTTGAAAATAATGCGGGTACATATGGTGTTTAGTATTCAGAGCTATGAAGTACAAAAGGGCACACGAGCCATTCGAAACTGCCGATATAGTATGAAGAGAACAAGACCCACACTTACATGGTAAAACATCTCTTCTTTTGTGTTCAATCTGTTCTCGATGAAAATATGTTACATAGGTAACCTACTATGGATTTTGAATACCAGTCGGAAAATTGCACACTACTGCTCCCTGTCTTAACTGCGGCGTTAAAACGGTTAAAACGATTTCACCGATTCCCTCCCCCCCACTGCATTTTGCCTTTTAGGTTTGTTTGGTATGAAATGGTTCAGAACTAACTGGTTTCATGTAACAGCGGGTGAAATATGCGGGGGACACCGATGAATTGTATGATCAACCGAAACAAAAAAGAAGAGTCTTTTTTTTTCCAGGCGTTAATGTTTATTTGCAAGAAAGTAAGAATTAATACGTTAAATGTCGACCACTATCGGTCGGAGGAGAATGCGACAACTGCATAAACCGGAAGAGCCTTCGTAAATGCTAACGTAATTTGGAATTATCTGTCGCAAAAGATCCGGGAAGCGCTATCGGGTACCGTAAAGCCGAGGAGAACGTAAAGCAAAGGAGGAAGACGTAAATCAGACGCACGACAGATGTTTTTTTTATTTTTTTTATTTAATTTAAATCACAAATATACAAACATGATCAAAATCAACAAGAGAACACAATATGTAAGGCACATAGTAACTCACCAATATCACAACACCAACAGGCAATAAAAAAATAAAGGAAAAATAAATAATAACAATAATGAAAAAGAAAAGCACTGTACAAGAGAAGAACAAACACATCAAATAAAATTAAATAAAAACCCTAAATACAAAATAATATAACCCTAAATTTGATAGGTTAGAGGACACCAAAAATATCAGTGTATGCATTGAGTAAAGCTACTGCAAAAAAAAAAATATATATATATATATACTCGATCAGTCTTATATCAAATTTATCAGTAGCAAAACGTCAATAAAAACAATTACTATTTGTACGTCATGTGAAATTTTTGGATATATATATATTTCTTACTGGTCTTTTTTTTTTTTTTTTTTTTTTTTACAATAGAAAAAGCTCTGGTACCTCACGTAAATATGTGCTGACAAATAAAGTAAATGAAATTTCTTTTAATATTATTCACAGGTATCCAACCAAACATTAGATTCTAAAGTTTAGGAAAGATATGCCAATGACTGTAGACCAACAAATTTTAGAAAGATGTATCCCGATTTATTATTGATTACGTGACTCTGAGTTCACTCTTTACTGGAAAAATGTCTGTTTGGTGTCTTCAATAACGGTGATTAAAAAACATAACAAGTTTTTATTATAAATGTAATAATTATTCTTGCAAAATTCCATATCCACAAATCCAAATTCAGTCACTCAAAACCACTTTTTAAAATTTCTGAAACAGAAAGCAAACTATACATAAAAAATATTTTATATTCTAAAAACGAGGAAGCAGCTAAGACTTTTGCTTTATGGTCTTTATTTGGTATTTTAGTTTTGAATCCCCCTGACTCTTCTTTTCTTTATTTCATGTGTATTAAAAAACGTTGTTGTTTATATTTCTAAATGTAACTAGACTTGTTCAATAAAGATTGTTAAAAAAAAAGAAGCGTACTATCAACACAGTAGTAGAGCAATTGGATTGGTTGACTTTTGAAAAATGTTAGGGACTGAAAGGGCTAATGCATCGATCGGCTCTTGCTAAAGTATACACATTTTCAGCGAGCGTAAGTTGCTCTTAAAACGTAGCTGCCTTTTGTATAAATCCAGGATCTAATGGCGAGTATCTTCGTCCGGAGGTTCTTTCTGGTGTCCACTCAACTTGTAAGTTATAGGTCAAACAATTGTTCAGCGGTTAGGGAGAATCCCTATGTCTCTTGTAACCTTGCTTTCTTGCGTCTAGAAATATCCGCTGTCAAGTTGTTTGCGTCTGGCCAAGCCAGCGAAGGAGACCGCCGCCGGGGCTAGACTTTACTCCAGTGATCCTCCAGAGAGAATCGGCCGATATCCAGTTCCTAATAAGAAAGACTTGCCTTATGATATAGTGGAACTTATGGAGGAAGTGGAGTTCAAGGTAGGAAAAATAAAGCTACAAGATACTGGAAAACTGCTACGGGGAAACGTTGCTGTGTGATCGATTGGCGGGTGCTGCTTGCTGATGTGGACCGTGCCTTAGAAATTGTGACTCGAAATTGACTAACTATTAAAACTAATCAACTTCATTGCTGTATTCAAAACAAATTGGTACAACTGTCAGTCAAACGTCTCTTCGCTATTGCTGTATACAAATCAAATATTATCCTGGTCAAACCTCTAGTTTATATAGGTATTGCTGTTTTCAAATCATATGTTATACTGGTCAAGTCTCTGTTTTGCTTTGTTTTCAACTTTTTATTCAAACTTCCAGTTTATTTGTTACTGCTGTATTCAAATCATGCTATACCGGTCAAATCAAAGTTTTTCTTTTGTTTCTCATTTTTCTCTTCATGGTATATGGTGGTAAATAGGTTGCACTATACTAATTTAGACGTGTGTCTGGCAGTGAAACCTCGGTTGTAATCAGGACGGGACTAGATAAGCGAAATTGCTTCCTCCCGCTTCCCATTTCGACAAGTCATATCAAACAAATGTGAAATGAATCTGTAATAAGCATGTTGTTTATGTGCTTGCCAAAATAAACTAATCAAGGGTGACTGTAACAAACTTGTTTGTTTACAGGGAGGATTCTTACCAAATGTCTTCAAAGTCCTCTCTCACAGACCTGCAGAATTTCGAGCCTTCTTCTCTTACTACAATGAACTCATGAGCAAGGAGACAGGTGTGTCTACCGCTCTTTCTGAAACAACATGGCATGTATTGTTAAAAGTGGACATAAGAAAATGTACGTTGTCTTGTATACAAATAGTATAACAAATTGTTACAAATGGTCGCTTGCGTTGAACCAAAACAGATTTACATTTTGTTTTGACCAATATTACACTGATATTCTTTTGGCTTCCAGGTGGGCTTACCAAAGCAGATCGTGAGTTAATCGTGGTGGCCACAAGCATCCATAATAAGTGTCTTTACTGCGTGGTTTCCCACAGTGCACTTCATCGCATCTACTCAAAGAACCCTACCCTCTCAGACCAGGTAGCACGTGTGACAAACTGACTAATTGCTATTTAAGTATTTAACTATTTCGCTATTTGACGTTTTAAATTGTTAAGTCAGATTCATTTGTATATTAGAGTATACAAATCAACCTGGACAGATGGATATTGTACTATACTTTATTATGTACAATAAGCAGCAGAGTCAAAGGCAGTTCTATACATAGTACATACAGTACTTCTCTTTAAATCTTTGTCCAAATTGTTTCTCTTCGGGTTTGTTTGATAAAATGTCTGTTTCATTGTTGAACCTATTTACCTGAAACTCCAATTTTGACATGTTTCACTGTAAAATAACTTTTCAACTAATATGAGCTGTCAAGAATATCCTCATGCGCTCCCTCTGACTCCTACCTTAGGTTGTAGTCAACTATGAAAATGCAGAGCTGCAACCGCGCGAGCGCGCCATGTTGGACTTTGCGATGGCCGTGTGCCGCGCAGACACCATCACTGACGAGCACTTCAAGTCCTTAGAGAAAGTGGGCTTTGATAGAGAGGACGCCTGGGACATCGCTGCCATCGCGGCCTTCTTCGCCATGTCTAACCGGCTCGCCCACCTCACTGACATGCAGCCAAATAAAGAATTTTACAACATGGGCCGCATACCCCGAGACAAGAGCAAAGACAAGGAGGGCAAAGATAGCAAGTGACTTGCCTGACAAGTTTAATTTAGGTGAAGATATATAAATAATATTAATATATAAATTATTATAATTAGGTAAATTAATTAAGTGTACACTCTATACTTGGCATACAGTGGTGAAATTATCATTTTGGGCTGTCACTGTTTGGGATAAAAAAAAACATTAAACCTTAGATGATCTATTTTCTTAGATTTTTGTTTCTTTTTTTGGCATTTTGAGGCACATTAAATCAAAGTTCTGGATTCGGCCTTAGAAAACGCATTCGAAATGAATATGTGGATTTGCGTTGTTAGACAGAAAACCCCAATGAACTAACTGCTCATCATAAAATACAGACGCTTCCTTTTTGATTTACTTTTAGATTGGTGGTCAACACTAGGTGGCACTAGAGCATCACATTGTTGGAGCGATATAAAGTTATAGAGTCCCCACCTTTGTCAAAAACGATTTTTATCCATGCACTTTATGGAAAATAAATGCTTTCAAATACGAGAAGTTGTTTTTTTGTATAATGTAATTGGCCAATGTACAGTATACCAAGAAAAACATTACTTTGCTCTTTGCTAATGTATAAAATAATCTGGGAAAATGTGAAGACATGAAGTCAAAAGTCAACACTGCTTACACCTGATGGAGATTGATCACATGAAGACAAGATGAACCGCTTTCAGATGGAAGCATTCATTCGTTTCTTTCTGTAGCCTTGTACATTGACTGCTGAATCAATACAATTTTATCTTTGCTTTAAACTATTAGGGGATAGTGCACATGCTTCTCCCGTGGCTCATTAGATCAAATATCAAAACAAGTCAAATTTGGGTCTTGATTAGTACAGGCTGTGGGTAAAAGGTGTGTGAACAAGTACGCATTCTTCTCTCTCTACACCAACGATTGCTCCTCAGTCGACTCTTCTGTGAACTCTCACCGGACGGATCCCCGGGATGGTGACGAGACTGTGTACAGACAGGAAGTGGAGCGGCTGGTGCAGCCAAAACCACCTGGAGCTGAACCCGCTCAAGACCGTGGAGATGACAGTGGACTTCAGGAGAGACCCTTCGCCACTTCCACCCCTCACCATCCACATTAATGCTATTCCCACCACAGACACCTTCAGGTTCCTGGGATCCACAATCTTCCAGGACCTGAAATGGACTGGCTACATAGACTCTGTCCAGAAGAAGGCGCAGCAGAGGCTGTACTTTCTGAGACAGCTCAGGAAGTTCAACCTGCCACAGGAGCTGCCGAAGACCTTCTATACTGCCATCATCCAGTCTATACTCTGCACCTCCATCACTGTCTGGTTTGGATCGGCCACCAAACTCCACAAGCACAGACTGCAACGGACAATCAGGACTGCAGAAAAGATAATCGGGACCAACCTCCCATCTATCCAGGACTTGTACCTGTCCAGGATCAGGAAACGTGCAAGTGACATCTCTACAGACCCTTCTCACCCAGGTCACAGTCTGTTCGGACTTCTCCCCTCCAGACGGCGTTACAGAGCGCTGTACGTCAAAACCAACAGACACAGCTTCTTCCCCCAGGTTGTCGCTCTGATGAACTCGCACCACTCACATAGTCTCAGAGACATCACTGGGCAATAACATCCTGCTCTTCCACTTAAATGTTGTTTGTCACCTGAATGTTGTTCGTCACTTAAAATACAGAGGTTGAGATCAACCGGAGTCAAATTCCTTGTTTGGCATGGGCAAACTTGGCCGATTCTGATTCTGATTTAGTCCTTAATATAGTGTTGGTGTTTGGTCACAAGTCCATTCTTAAATTTCACTAAAAATACCATCACAAATATTTTTATTTGCAAGCTACGTATGTAACTGTCAGCAAGTATATTCTGTAAACTGTACTGATATTAAGGGCACCATTATTTTAACTGTTTTTCTCAAGACGTTTTCTAGAAAGAGCAAATGATGACTTTGTGTCATGTTGGGTTACATTCCAATCAATATCTTGGATTCAAATATTGGGAATACTACACTCTCCGTACTCATGATGTCTATGGATTACTGCTGGATCTTTCCACAGAAATGCAGCAGCTCTTCCGCAAACTCCTGTTTCAGATTAAAGGGTCCCAGATTGATAATCCAAATGCACATTCACTCAGATTACTACTTCCCTGTGGATTACAGGTCATGTGCCTTCTCATATTTGCTCATAGAGAATGGTTTAAGCCTTACTATTTTTGCTTTTGCATCCATGGATGTGTTCTATTTGTGTCTTGTTTTGCATGTTTGTTTTTTCCCTCTATGGTAGACTCTGGCCTTATTTGCAGTGTCCCTAAATCCACTGGCATTGAATCTATTGATTTTAGACAAGCAAGGTTGTGTTAACACCCTGATATTGTTTAGGATTTGGCATCATTGCACACAATCGTGACACATTCACAGCACATTAGTTTGATGTGAAGATTGAGTGGATGACTCAAAACAATCTCAGAAGTTTCCTCGCCCTTGAAGACTGGCAAGAACACATTTTGGCAGACTCAGATGTTTTGCTCATTTTGCTTGAGCGTGCCATGCATATAAAAATCATTTCACTCTCTTGTGCTATACTTAATTGTGTCTCTGAAATGTACTTGTTTAGGTCCAGCATACATCTGAGGCTGCAAACCGATGAGAGATATTTGCACTACCTGGTACTTTCTTGTTACCCTTTTTTTCATTCCTCAGTCTCTGGATAAAGTTTATCTCCTTGTAAGTAAAACCTGATTCTTGTTGTATTGGTTTGACTGAAGCATTCACTGTGTGCCACTGTAATCATTTGTGCAAAACTGATGCGTGCCGAGCTAAGCTGAGCTGAGCCAAAACAACACTGCAGAGAAAAAGCGGCATAAGTCCAGCCACCTTCACTAGTGTTCTCTCATTTGGTGATCCGTCACATTCGCATTCAAGATGTACGGCTATACTGGAAGAAGAACCGTATCTTATGGTAGCAATAAATATGCCATGATGGAATTAATCAATTAACAGCTCAATGAATTATTGAGATATTCGACAAAGCGAAATATTTCAATGAACTGTGCTTGCTAAAGCTGATCTGCAAGTTTCTTCTTAAACAGGTCAAGGGCAGTGTCGCGGAGTGAAGGCTCGCACGACTGATGGTGATTTAATTGACCCGGGACTGACAGTGATCTAAATGTAATATGTAAATGTAATAAATGTAATTAAAATTAGTTTCAATTTAAAGTATTGGGGGCCCAAAAATAAGTTTGTTAATATGCTCTAAATCACCGGTAAAACTCTTAACTTTGATTAAATCATGCAACCTGTGTTCACGCAACAGTGATCTTTTTTTGATACAGTAATATTGTAAATTAAAGTGCCAACAGCATAATGCAATCAGTAGAGTCCAATCATAAATTTAATATGGACTGAATTGGCCTCTAAAACGGCATACATGAAATGTGTCAAAAAGTATACGTAGCATAAAGGGAATGAGTGGCACAAGTGCAAAAATGCGAGGACTCCTAATTCCAAGGCTATTATGTACTTATCTATAATTCAAGTTAATGGCTCTTCAAAGCACATACTGTTCTTTAGGAGGGGTGCATGATATATGATAGTGCTAAATTTAATGACTTTCCATTTGTGTATCCCAGTCAAGCATAGCAGTGAAAGCCAACGTCATTGCAACAATGTCTGGAAATCTTTAAAAAAAATTATTGATGATGACAACAAATGCAACCAACTGAATTCAAAGTTTAGCACGTAAATCATCAGACTCAGCCTATAAAAAAAACAAAAAAACAATAACAACAAAAAAGTAGGGATAAATCAACACAAGATACATGGAAGAGTGGCAACCTATTTGACCTTGCTGACCTGACAGGTGTCTTAGGCTGCAGGGCGAGGAGAGGAGATCTGACAGTGCAGCTGCAGCTTGCAGCAGCATTGCTTCTTAACTACCCTCTTGAAGCGAGAGGAATGAGTGAAAGAATGGGAGGGTGGTTGTAAGAGGAAAGTTGGAACACTGGGAAACTTGCGATTTTCTTATTTTTTTTTTGCCATAGTCTGAAAGATTGAAGCGCTCATCAAGGGGTGCTGAGAAAAACAGACAATGAGAAGAGAAAAAGAGTCAACAACTGCATTTTTGGGGTAAATTCCTGAAAAACTCACCTCTTCACAGTTTTTGTGCTCAGACCAGAGCGATAAAAGCATTGTGCCTTCTTGGTGGTAAGGAACTATGTTGAAGTGAGTTGAGGAACTTCATTCAAAGCAGTGCTTTGCCACCCACCATCTCATGGCATGTGTAGGCAATTAAAACCTTTCACTTATATGATTTCACTATTCGTATAGGGACATCAGAGTGGGTTTGTATGGGGAGGTAGTTTTTTATTTCTTTGCCCATTAGATTAAAGATAGATTTTGCCATTGCTCTGTGGTCACTTGCAGTAGACTTAACTGCAGTATTTTCTTGCATTTTCTTTGGCCAATTCAATAAAAGTATATAAAAGTATTTTTATATCAAGCACTTTTTTGCTGTTTATCATTCTTTCATAGAGCCCCTTAAGCTCCAGGAGAAAGGAAATCATGGTGTCGTACTGGTTTTAAAAAAATCGGAGTAAAAAAGAAACACTTCTACTGTATGTTTCAAGAGCTTTATAGTATTTGAACTGATGACACACAAATCACATGAGCAGTCAATATGAAAATGGAGGGCGGCAGTGATTTAGATTTTTCCCCATTGTTTATCAAACCACGGCTGGGTTTCAAATGCAAACAAACCAAAAAATTAATCCTCTCTTTTGTAGCCACTACATTAGGTACACAAAAGGAATATCATGTGGTGACTCTAGAATTATAATGTAGTTTTGTTGTTCAACAATTATGATTGAAGCTCAATTGCTTCTTAAGTGTCTGCATTGTTTTGTTTTTACCCCACGAAGTTGACATCAGCTTCACACTGAGCTCAGCAGTCTGACCATTTGACACAATGTGAACGCACAATCTGTTATCACGCACATCCCCACTGCGCGCAGTCTGCACGAGGGAGTCTGCAGCCTCCCTCACTGCCCTTCCATCCTACTTCGCCGTCGTCCCACACAACGCTCTGTTTCACGAGTGACACTCAAAACAAACAAGTACAAAAGTCAACAACATATGTTGTCATCATATACGTCAGTCGATCGAAGGTGTAAGATCGACAGTCAAAACACATCTTCACCGGGTGTTAGCAATGTTGCGGAAGACCCATCTGTTACGATCCTTCCCTTATGACCATCATCTTACTATCAAATAATGAAAGCCTGCAGGAGGGAAAAGTTCATACCAAAACTTCTAATAGATGTTTCCGAGCTGCATCTATGATTACTGTGGTCCTCCCCAATTTTCTCAGTGCTGATTTCTAATTATGTCACATGTACTGGGTCAGGAGGCTTCTATTTAATTCTCAGTTTTTGAGTAATTACAAGGAGATGAGATCACATTTCTCATGACTAATGTGTTCAGCTTCACAGCAATAATTGATTAAACTGCAGATTATAAGAAAGTATTCATGTACATATGTGTCTGAGTGTGTGCGATGGTTTGACTTTGATTTCAGGTTCAATTTTTCATTTGCATATTTTTACAATTTCTGGTGTGATTTATTTTCCCAAAGAATACTGTTTCACTTTCTAGCATTTGTTTTGTTAAAACGGCACAAAGCTAATGGTGTATGGTGCCAATATCTAATGGCCCGATGACCGTCCAAATTGTCGTAAAGGGGAAATCAGCAGTTTACATTAAAAGGAGAGATAATGATGCATTTGCACCATTTCAAAAGCATTACACACTAAATCTAATGAATATTTGATATGCTGCACAATGTGAACTGTACTAAGGTCCACAAATATATTCTTCATTCAATGGGATACAGAAATTGTTGGAACAATCAGAACAAACCTTTAGTACAAAGACTTTGAAAATTTCATCCTAAAGTCAAACTGCCCATGCAACTGTAAAATGGTCTAAAACTATTCTTAATATATTATTATTTCATTTAGGTCACAATTGGGACTGATCAGTCTCTGACTGTGTTTGAAGTAAGACATATACACTCAGCTTCTTTAAATAGAGAGCCATACGGTACTGAAGATGGCATATGAATGCATAATGCTGATACAGCGCCGGGCCAAATTATTAAAAGCTTTATCTACAACAATAATTATTCTGGGAGAATGTCTGTCTTACCGACCCTAAATGAACCCAGATTGCTCTTAAAGAGAGGGCAGTCCGCCCCCAAGCCCAGTAGGCCAGAATTAAAGAAATGTTCATTCCCAGAAAATTAAAAATATTCCAGAATTACAGTCTAGCCCCTGCAGTGTATCAGCAACTGTTGAAAAACTAATTAAAATGGGTAGGGCCTAAACTTTGTAAATTGGGAGCCCGGCTTCTACTCTTCTGAGAAGACTTTCTGAAAGAGTTTGTTGTGTGCCTATGAGGTTTGCTCATTTATACAGAAGAACATGAGTGAGGTCAGAGGTCACTCGTGTGAATGCCTCACAGTCTCTTTTCTAGCTCATCCCAGCGTTTTCCATACCAAAACCTTCCAATTCGTTTTTTCCCACACAGGACAAAAACATAAAATGCTCCAGAATGTCATGAAAAGATGATGACTTATGGTTTACTTATTGAAAGTGTAAAAACCCGGTCGGTTATGTGTTACTTTTGTCAATATAGGCTACAGACCTGAACTCACAGAACACAGTGTTCCAGAGCAGGACTCCACAATGAGTACATTTATTCCCACTCTTATGTTCCACATCTGTGTATAAAACACACAGGGACATTAAATCAGGTGGAAACTCCATCCAGTCGGCATTTGCTTCCGAGCTATCAGTGGAAATGTACGCCTCAGTTCCAGTGTTCTATCTGTGTCGGGGGAGGGGGTTGACATGTTTATGGTCAATTAGGTGTCCTCAGTCAAAAACATCTTATGGTGAGGTCGATGACAAAGTGCATTACGAAACATTGTAAACATTTATGCTGTGTTTATGTGTGATGTGATTAGTTGGATCCACTCACATCCGCATTCATTTACTATGAGTAAAAGTGACACCCCAACCAAAACAGTCTCAGACATATTTCTCTACTGTCTCCATGATGATTATTACTCTTAGACTCTAACAAAACTTAAAGGGAGTCTAATATTCCTGGCCTCATGGTTGATCCTTCAATTTAATCGCATTCTTGTTTATATGAGAATTTAACATAGCAGGTATGCCATGTTGCAACCAATTAGTTGTATATTATCATTGCTTATGACGACTAATCTGTCATTTAACTGTGTTCTTTATTCATAGTTATTCATAGCTGCATTTATTGCACTTTTTGTTGAAAACCTTATACAATGCCTATGTTCAATTAAGATGAATCTGTTAAATTTTTTGATAGTGACACTTTAGAAAAGAAGAAAAATCAGTAATAAATAATCAATTGAATTTAATACACAGTGCCAGTATCCTTGTCTTGATAATACAAAAGATGAGATACATTTTGGCTGGCCATCAGAAAACTGATTTTTATTCCGGAGTTGGGATTAAAAAAAAAAAAAAGCATGCGCCACATTCTTTGTCTATTCTTTATGGACTTTTTTGTTTCATCTGCTATTTATATTTTGGTCTCACATAATATGACACAATTTCACATTAAAGGTAGTTTTAATACCACCTAAAATGTGGAAATTACCAGACACATCACTTTTTTTTTCATGTGTCATGTAAAATTTGTGAGGCTCTTTTTCCAAACATTCGAAAATGGCCAGTACTGCATGTATTGAAATATGCACATTTGTTTTCTGGATCTAGGAAGAATGGTCTGCCATCGTTGTTTTAGGATAGTGAGCTTGGTATTTGGGTAACCGCTAGAAATGATCATATTTTGCTTTCAGGTCACTCGCAGAAATAAAGATGGGTTGAGGCAAAATTACACAATAGGCCTATTGATATTTACTCGGTTCCACTTTCATTGATTCTCACCTCAAGGATTTAAAAAGAGACAGACAGAATTTGAACATTTAATTTGGCTAAGGGTGACATTTTACACTTCAAAGGACATGTAAACGACAATCAGCACAACAAAGATGAAAACTAAATTCACCTGTTATGTACAGCAGGAGCCACTCGACTCTCTTCTATGAACATACACAGAACCTATATTGACATAGAGCTTCGATAAAGGTTCACTATTTTGCAGTGATGTAAAGTGATTTAGATTTTTTTTCTTAAATTCTCACACCTTTACTAATAATCTTTATTTGAGGGAGACACGTCATGAGACTTGGGGCCTTTAGTAATTCTTTATTTGAGGGAGACACGTCATAAGACTTACATTAGAATATTGTATAGAAGCCCAAGTACTTTATTAAATTAAAACTTTACTAATTCGCGGAAAAACAAGCATTGCAACTGCCTCTGTGAACTCTGTATCCATGTATATTACAAAGCAACACACCCACAATCTTGCATGGCCAACATGCTATTGTTGTCCCTAATTTTTAAGCAGTTAGTGTTGTGAGGATAGGCTTAAGGTTTATTAAATCCCTCCAAATATTCTATATTCTAGTGCATTACATTTCTTACAAATCGCACAAAATTATTGTGAGATAGAGTAACAGACCGTCCAAGGTCACTGTAGCAACTTTGAACTTCCTTTATAGTAGCTTACCGCTGGAGTTTCCAAGCAAATAGCTAAGGACATAAACAAACTACAATAAAATACATTTGAATGACAACATTGAATCTGTATTATTGGTCCATTCCAACCAGTTGACATAAAGCATTTGTTTTGCACGAAACACTAAAGTAACCCCAAGAGCGTTAAATACAGTACAGATGTAATCACTCAAAATAGAGAATCAAATTTAAAATGTGATTCTCACAGTGAGTATCTCTACATACTACTTACAAAAGCAAA
The DNA here is from genome assembly GCF_901709675.1 of Syngnathus acus. Classification (NCBI taxonomy): domain Eukaryota; kingdom Metazoa; phylum Chordata; class Actinopteri; order Syngnathiformes; family Syngnathidae; genus Syngnathus; species Syngnathus acus. The sequence goes on along the minus strand of NC_051095.1, from coordinate 17,459,782 downwards.
GAGTGTCTGCTCACTTATACTAGCACATAATTTCAGTTGTTTGAAAAAGCCCCCCCCCCCTGTGCACTCTAATTGAGTTGTGCAAAATTATAGCTAACGTTAATGGTGGAAAAGGTTTTAAGATGATAATCAAGATCATAATTTGGCAAGTGAGCTCAAATGGACAACATGTGTGTGTGTTTGCACATAGAAGTTAGCGGTAGCTGAGACTTAAAACATCTATATTTACATAAGAAAAATACAATTAGAATTATGGCCCACAAAGAGTGATAAATACTTTTCTTTTCCTGCATCCAGCTATGTGAAGTCCTTGGAGACAGCCTCTATGAAATTGGGTGCTGACATGAGGATGGTGAAGGTACAAATGATGGAGAAGAGCGAGAAGGCCACCAGGCACAGACGGTCCACCACTGCTGCTGCAAACTTCCACTCACTGCTAATGGCCTCAGCCTCATCCTGATTACGGAAGCGCTGGGCTATGTAGGTCACCTCCTCCAAGATGCGCTGAATCTCTGGTGGTGGGATCCTGACTCCCATCCCCGCACCCATTCCCAGAACACTGGGGGGCTCAGCCTCTTCACCAGGGGAGCAGTGAGCGCGACCCCCCAGTGCTACACCAGAGTCGCTGGACGGTGGGCAGTGTGGAGTCTCCATTGGATGGTAGTTGCCAAAGTAGAGGCTCATTGAACCGTTGGAGGTGCCTGAGGTGCATGGTGGGCAGGACGTTTGGGAGAGAGGAATGGAGAGACTTGGAACGGCGCCCATTTCGATAGAGTTGCTGCTGGAATGGTGCTGGGTAGTATGGCGGTGCTTGTAGCCAGGACGCCTGCGCTCATCGCCAGGTTGCTTCATCCGCAGAAACCAAGCACACCAGTTCAACAGGACCACCCGAACCTAAACATGTACATTGCACTCATGGAAAATTGTGTTTTTGAATTCATTCACTTTGTTTACACAACAACAATCAATTGCTCTCATCTCATCTTTAATGATCAAAGAATAGTAACAATTTGCAAACCTAACTGAAAGTAAATTTTCACCAAGCAGGATCCAGTTGGTGTGAGTAAAAATCATGCGGCTTTATAAAACTTAAATCAATTTGCCAAACTATTATTGAGACAGATTTTTATGTAAACTATCAATAGAACACTTTGATGATGTCAGATTTATTTGTTAAACAAATTCTTGCTACGTAGCGTAACAAGCTGTCCAAAAATAAGGCTTAATACAAGTCCACTTGAACATTAAACAAAAAATGATCTGAATCAATGGTCATCTATAAAATCACATTCTCTCTCTCTCACTTTCTCACTTCCGCCCATATTAATGATATATCTGCTCGAGGTGTCTTCTCATGATTGAGTACATGTTGGCTTATCTGAGTCCGCCTGCCCCGAATGCCTGGGATGGCAAATCAAGACCAAAAAGTAAAATCCTTCCCACAGTTTGGCTTTAGCTATAGTAGGTTCTGGGTTTCGCCAAGTAAACAAAATCCCGAAGCTCGTATACCTGCAGCCGAAGCATCTGTGGCTAAAGCCAAACTGTGGCAGGGTTTTAACTTTTGGACCTGGATGTTCCATATCTGCCTAATGAGGAGAGTTCACAGGGGGAAAAAAATCTATCACTTACCCACTTGGGCATCTTGCCTCCCTGAGGGTCATGGTGATGAAATTGCAGGACGATCACAGTCACCACCACTGACATTCCAACTATCATCATGGTGCTGGCAAAGTATTGAGCTGGAAGACACACAACAAATGTGAGCATACTTTCTGGGGATTCAAATCTCATGGTAAAAGACCTATCTTAGGGTGCTGTTGAAAATAGTTAATAGCCACATTCAATCATTTTAATTAAGAGGGCAGTTAGACTTGTCCTTCAGCCATTTAAAGCAAATATTATGCTTGGTTGGGTAGCCATTTAGCTATTTAGACTGTATTGTTAACGTAATACCTCTCAGACAGTGTCACATTGGAGAAAACAATATTTAGAGGTCAGTCAGCATTGAATAACACATTTATCACAATGCATGTGTTAATACTGCTGGCAGAAATGCTCCAAGGCTTGTGGTTAATAATGTCAAAGCGATGACTGACAGAATCAATAGTCACTTTGCTTTGATGGGCGGAGCCATATTGCAACAGCGTGTACGTGCATATAAATAGCTCAGCAACATGATTCCACTGTGTCAGGTTGTTTTCCTGTGGGTGATTCTGTGTATATGACAGAGTCACACATAAATAGAACCTACCGATGAGGGGAACTGAGTCAGAGGTGGCCGGCATGATCTCAGCTACCAGAAGCATGAAAACAGTTAGCGAAAGCAGCACGGTGATTCCTTGCAAAAAAAATACAGAGACAAGGCATAAGGAGCATACCATAAGGAAAATGATTAATGTGAGGTAAACAACTGATGCGTGAAATTATTCTTGAAATTACTTATGGTCATAGTCAGTTATCTTCTCAAAACCACAGTAATTTGTCAGGGAGAATGCTCAAGGAAGCTTAGCCCTCCAGAAATCTGTCAAATTCATGTTAACTGGTGACTGCTCATCCACATGCGGCAATCCGTCAAAAACCGCGGATGGAAGTCCCCTTAGAAATTCAATTATTCCAAGCGGTTTTACATGCATGTATTTATGACTCGATACATGATTTATGAGAATGTTTGCATACACATATGAACACACAGTATTGCATGCTTCGTACTTAAATGTAGGTTGGAAATATTCAATGCCGTCAGCATTTCTTCTTGAAAAAAAGGGCATTTTGACCCAACTTGTTCAGTTAAATGAATAACCAAAATTTGGGTTGTCCCCCATATTATATTATTATTTTCACCCAACTATTTTTAGGTGAGGTCCTGATTGAGCATTCCCAAAAGATTTAGATGTTCAAGGATGGAACGAGGTTCCTTCACAAGAAACTGACAAGGTTTCACACTCACGCTGTCACTGAGTAGGAACTCAACCCGGCATGGGTAGGCAACTCCGGTCCTTGAGGGCTGGTGTACTGCCTACCCATGCACTACTCCATCAGTAACCCTGAATTATTTGAATTTTTTTTTTTTTGCATCATCAACTACAATTATTAAATCTAGGTTTGACTCGAAATATTTTCGAGACAACCCACACGATGGAACATCAATGTCACTCTCACTTGACAAAATGTGGACAGAAATTCCAAAAGGCACAGTTCTAAATCTAAAGTCTTCCCAGAAACGACAAGGTTACATCTACAAAGCCATGGCCAACTCCCAAATTCTTAATTGCTCACATCTATGTATCATCTCACCTAGAGAGATCTTTTCTCCTGAGTCAGCAGGCAGCAGGAAGACCAAAAGAGCTAAGCCAGAAATGAGCACGCAGGGAATGAGCAAATTGAGGCCGTAATAAAGCGTTCTGCGGCGCATGGTGACTGTGAAGGTCACATCAGGGTAGGGCTCCTTGCAACAGTCGTAGTATAGCTCATTGCGCTTGACTGGGACACCTGAGGGACACAGGGAGAACCAAGTGCAAAAAACATTAACACAATCATCCCATCTGTCCGTCTAAACAGCCATATGGGTGAAAGAAGGATGAATGGAGAGATGGGTCACACAATTAAAGAAATGTATCACATTGCATGCAACAGCCTTGGTTTTGTCGATTATTAGCCATGGCACGAATAGTGAAACATTGGAATGAAGAGAAGCAAATTCTCATCATAGTAACCTATTAATCGCTAAGGGATGTTTCTATTTCCTCTCACGTACTACATGCCTGTCAAGCTAGCAAAATACAAAGCAACTTACCCACAAGATCCCACTCGCCATTGGGTATGTAGGTGGATGTGTCCACATCCAGCATCTGAAGATCCAGCAGCCAGCCATTGTGTGTCCAGGAGCCAAACTTCAAGTCACACTTCTGGACATCAAAGGGGAACCAGCGCACGTCAATGTAGCAAGTGCTCTTCAAGATGCCGGGTGGGATGTACTGGCAGTAACCCGAAGCATTCACTAGAACATTGGTGTGGAAAGTGGCATCGAAGCGGTCATCCGCACTGGGAGGAGAGTAACAAGTGAGAATTATCTGTACTATGGAGACTCCATGAATACATCAAAAGCTAAAATAGCTTGAAGTGATGTGTTTGCAAGGTTTAAGTAAGAGGGTGAACGAGCTGGTAGCAGGTGTGGTAATGAGCAGCAAGAGCGGGCAATAACAGGACGGGAGGGGCAGGAGCAGAGAAAGAGAACTGTCCAAGGTTCTGATCAGTGCCAGGCGTGGCTGAGAACAATTGACGGAAGGAAAATCACTGGTTGGATGGCAGGTGGCATGGGCACGTGACAAAATCTGCCTTGGCTTGCCTTTGAATGCCTCAATGCACAGCTGACAATTTTTTTCTCAGAACTATCAACACCGTTAAGGCTCAGACCCACTGTCAGCTCTACATATGAATGAAAAGCACACGCAATGCATCCACACTCAGATCCCAAACTTGAGAGATAATTTGCTGGATCCGACTTGAGCTTCATTCACAAGCCCAGACAAAGGAAAGCATGAACTGCATCTCGGCGCAATACCTGGAAGGACCCCCTTTTATTTGACCCCGCCCCTAGTCAAAATGAGTCATATAATTGTGTTGTGATTTATTCTTCTTCCATGCGTGCCACTATCAGCTGGAGGTAGTAAAATGGGGTGACAGAGGCAAAACCACGTCATGAATTATTCAAGCTTTTATTATTGAAAGATTTATTTAAACCGAACGTGTTCACATCCTTGTAATCCAGGGAACGTGGTGTGTGTAGGAGAGCGCGCATACTTGTGGTGCGGACAACTTTTGTCTTCAGCCTAAAAATAGCAGCTATGAATTCATTTGGATCGTACACATGAAAAAGGTGGGCTAATAAACCATCTGCTTTAACAATCAACTGTGGATTAGCTGTGAACACATAGGAGACCTTTTAAAGTCAGATATGCTCTTTTGTAAGTAACAAGCCTTGCCTTCCAGCACAGTCAGACAGAACACCGTAGGGCCTGCATTTGTGTCCAGTGCAAGAAATTGGAGTGTTCTTTCTTTTGGGATTTTCGTAGACATGCAGTTAGAAAGGAGCGTCTGTGTCATTGTGGGAGCGAACAACTTATTTCCCAGCCAATGCAAGTGATCCCTCTCATTCCCTTTAAAATCAGCATGCAAGAGGCATTGACACAATATTGAAACAATATTACGTTTGCCTACGTCCTTCGATTATGTACTCAGGCTGATATCAGAAAAAGCTGTCCGCCCGAAAATACTGGGCATCATAAGATGTGCTGAAAGTAATCATAAAAAAACATTGAAAAACTATTGAGGTTTTCAGTGAGAAGAATTTTAGTGCTGACATCAAGAAACAGAAGCATTTACAAATAATAATCAAATTAAACAAAAACTGCCGTCCGATTGTTAGTAATGTACAATTGGTAGTAATCAATTTGCAAAGTAAACCGGCCCGCTACACATTTTTGATTTGGCGTTTGCTTAAAAAAGCCACTTATTGACTGCCAACTATTCACTTTTTTTGTGCACTGGCCAATATAACCCTATTTTTTATTTGACGCAATCTGGTGGCATCTTTGTGTCAAGGATGCTGAGGTGAAGTGAAAAGTTTGAGTTAGACATAAGTAGTGCTTTCCCGCCATCATGTGAGATCCATAGGCAATTACAAAACTTTTGTAATTTTTTTGCCTTAGAATTTTGTGTGAGCTTGTTGATCTACTTCTACATACATACAAAGATATTGACCATATCCCCTTTTGACAACTAGCACATCTGCCTTGCAGCAAAAACTCAACAACATGTAATTGAACTAAATACTTTGAATTGCTGTTAGGCGTGAAGGGGAGAGTGAATGCTGACTTATCTGGAGTTTAGTTAGTGCCTGGATACCACGTTGTACCTTTGTTGATACCAATGTTAGTTGTTTACTTCACTTTAGTGCTTGGCAGCATTTTTTTTCTGAGGGGGGCATTTTTCAATGTTTTTGAAATGACTGAACTGAAATGAGTTTGCCCAAGTTCATGATTTCACAGTTGAGAAATAAAATCGTTAGTCAGGAAATCCTGACATCTGGGCTCAGTGGTTAATGAGATGCCAAGAAGCCCACAGGCAAATAGGCTACAGTACAGTGATTTCCTACTTTCAAGTGTGACATATTTATAGTAAGAAGGGAGCATATACGGCAAATGAAGCGGGCTAAATAGATTATATCACATCATCATCTTCCTCAAGTCATCCACTGTAAGAAATGTGGAAACATACAGCATGGGATCATTTTGCTGAAATAATGTTGCATTACACAACTGTTGCTGCATGTTGATTATTTTGTATTAATATGCCAACCGATGTAATTTCACATGAGCTTTCATGTGTTATTATATTGTTAATTGTCCAGTCAGTCAATATATGACCAATATATGCATGGAAAAAAAACAACAATAACAATGGACTGTACGTATTATTTCCGCATTTGGGGTACGGAGGCTAGACTAACATAGCGATAGCACCAAACTCTTTAAAATATACTCACAATCTGCTGAAATTGTGTCAAGTCACCATAAATGACATATTGGAGTTCAACATTTACTGTACCTTAACTTGAGCTGGGCGTACTTTAAGTAACGGATTGATCGTCAGTCAAGTGAAACCACAAAGGAGGTCATATACAGTAGTTTATGTACTAAATTCCCACAAGGGCCATCTTGTGTGGCAAAAGCAAGAAACACAGATGAGGAATCAGTTTATGGCCAGTTAATTGCCATGTGGTAGGAGGGTCCAGTTATGTTGAGCAACATAATTGAGGGTAAACAGCAAAAAAAAAAAAAGTGCAGAATCTTGAACCACTATGTCAAGCATAGCCGCCATCAGTTTGCATCCAAAACCATCACAGAGTCAGATAAAAATACACTGTTCATTTGTTTATATCCTGATTTGGTTGAGAATGAATAGCCGGCTCATTGATCTAAAAAAGTATCATAATAGTAATTTAATGGCTGGAATAATTTCAGATCAGATGTATTTCATCTAATTATGCCATCTGACCTGATAGCTCCAACAGGTCAAAGGGCATGTGAAGTCAGCATCCACTATTCAAAACAATGAGATTAGAGTGGTGCTGAATGCTCTCTGATGGGATAACAAGTACCATAACAGTGTGTCTTATGCCTGTGGTGGTATTTGTGTTACAATTAACTGGCTGATTTTTTTAGTACAGCTCTCTGGCTCATCACACTGCACACCTGAACTTGACTGAATGACCATATCACCAGTTAGGATGTCAGTATTTGCATTCCATATTATAGCTGAAACTGTACTTTTTTATTTCTCCTAAGGAGCAAAACAAATCAAAGGCTAAAGCAAAACAAATATTTTCTCTCCACAGTCATGATGGTTAATTGCCGAAAACAAAATTGTATTGTCCTTGACAGAGATAATAAGTTCATTTGCAAATAAAATTGACTCATTGAGCAAACCTACTGTAAGATGATTACAAGTATCTAAACTAAGGATAATAACAAAAAAAAAACATAAATTTCTAAGAGGAAGAGTCAAAAGTTGATAAATCTGCAAGAAAACAAAATGGGAGAAACTTGTGAATATAGTGACTGCTTGACAAAATCAAATTCTGTGGAGGGTATGATTTATAAACAACAGGTAGAAGAGTTCAGATGATAAAATAAAGAAGAAAATTGAATAGAGTGAATCCCGGTAATGACAAAAAGATGAGTCATGAAAGAAAAATGCCAAATGCGAGGAGCAGTGGTGAAAAAAGATGGATGAATGAGAGAATGAGGCAGGAAAGGTTCCGGGTAAAGGGTTGAGATGGGGAAAGAGAGCAGCAGGATTAGGATGGTTAATCCGGCAGGTCTAAAAGCTGAGCTTTAAATATTTGGGTTAATACACCCAAACCTTTGTTCTGTCCTTGTGCTCCCTTTGACATAAGTGAAATAGAACTGGGACTTAAATACACAGTAGCAACAGTTTTGTTTAACTAAAATGAAATGATCTCATCCCTAAAGTACATGTGTGTTATTTAATCAGCATTTCAGGGTTATTAATGTTAAAGCAACACTTGTCCGGATGTTTAATATACACTCCCAGACATTTGAGTCAGCAATCATTTATTTTCTCTGCTGCGTAAGTAGTTTTTCTCACATGATCTCACACTCTCATCCGAGACAATTGGATTTTTAAAATATCAACCCTTTGCTCTGCTTTTTCTCCAAAGAGAAAAAAATTCGGCACATTATTTTTTATTACTACCCTTGTCCAGAATGAGACCAATAATAATCATGCTCTTCATAAGAGATTATTTGGCAGCTATTTCTATTTCTATGTCGGGATTAAGAAGAGCAGATAGTAAAATAGTGCCGAATGAGAAGGATTAGACTGTAATTGAAAAAAAAAGTATTTTTAAAAGCCCATTTTTATGACAGAGAAACTACACGATACTCACATTCACATTAATGTGGGGGTAAAAAAACCTCCCTCCGGATTAGAAAACACTTGGTAACGATAATAATTTGCATCATCTATTTGTTTTGCTTCAATCCCCTTGATTTAAAACAAGATAAAGCTGCAGTGTGCGAGAACAAGGAAGAGCAATTGAAGACAATTTGAACAAGACATTAAGATAATTACAAAGTCAGCCTATTAGCGCGGAAAAAAATCTATTTAGGATTAGAGGTCTTAATGAATGTCTCAGAGGGATTTGGACAAACATGTCTTTACATTAATCTTCAGTACTGTGGTTGTGTCTAAGCAAAGATTCACGTCAGTTCCAGTCATCATTGCCCCCCCCCCTCCAAAAAGCCAATTTTATCACTTAGTTTTGTCAATATTTATCTTCTTCATGCTTCTATTTATTGCCATATATTATAATGCTTTATAATCAGTGGTGTTTGCAATATGATTATGTAATGTCCATGAAAAAAATCAGCAATGATGTACAGTTCAAATAAACCTGCATTTGCCTTCCTGCATATGAACAAGTGCATACATGATGCTAGTGCATGTACGTAAATGAGCCTGCTGGAAGAAGGAAGAAATCTGACCTGTTGTAAAGAAGGATGTCAGGAGTCCAGATCTGGTCTGAAGGGAATCGAAGGTTCTGGACACCAGGGTAGTTTTCTGGGTTCCAGCTCAGGTAGATATCAGTCCAGTACTGAGAGACAGAGAGATATTCTACTTCTATATGACATTTATTTGCATGGTTGTCGTAATGCTTACATAGGCGAATGAAAAGGGTCATATCTTTCTAGGAGTGTGTTTCCACGATCTTTCATTCAGGGAAAGATGCTGATGGTGCACAATCTTGTGAGGGCCAGTAAAAATTCAAAATACAATTTTCATGCACGTATGCTTTTCTTTCAGAGGTGATTTTATGCTTGGCAGCTTTAATTTTATGGCCTGAAACTGTAACTTTTGGTATTGCAGGTTCTGACCAGTATATTAGGGTTGAGCACTGTATAACTCACGAAGGCTCATTTGTATTGGAAACAAGTGTTCACCATAGACAGCCAAGACCCTTGCAAATGTATGATGCTACACCATACGGACACAAATTGAAGTATCAGTGATGTTATTCTGGATGAATGGACATAATAAATCCCATAGACATTTTGTACAAAATTTTTGCAGTGACTCACCAGCTGCAGCCAGGCGTTGGTCATCAACACTTGGTTCTTTTCATCCTGACACCAGAGAGAGAACATCATGAAAATAATTTTTTTACACAAATGTGATGCAACATCTTGAGGAATGTAATTCTTTCAAATTGTGTTTATTGTGCATTGTTTTATTTTATTTATTTATTTACTTGTTTGTTTGTTTGTTTGTGCAGTTTGCTTAACTTGCAAGTTTCAATTGAATGCATTATTGCTAACATCCTTTTCATTTGGCTAAGTTATCCACAGAGAAATACAACTGAATAACAATTCAATGTTATAGTACCAAATGAGTTTACAGTTTTATTTGTCTTGCTTTATAGATGCTTTTAGATTACACCGGTGGGACAAATCTTTTGCATTTTTACTACATTCTAGGTGAGACTGTTTTCATTTGTAAATATATTAATTATACATTTGTGAACACTTTAAAGTCTTCAGTTAGTCTATAATGTATATTTTTAGGACGGTGGAAGGAAGCGGTCAGAATTAAAAAAAAATAGAACAAACATGGGAGAATATGTCAACTACGCTAAGGAGAGCTTGAGCTGAGATAACTACTATATTACCATGCTGCCCAAGAAGCAATGCAGTTTTGTATATTTTATGTACTGCAGGGAGTGTAATTGTCAATGTTCCGAACACTGCATGCAGACATTTTCATGTTGCAATATTGAGAATCTGATCTGCATGCACTGTAAGGAAAACACAAAAGTTCTCCATGGATTTGAATACAGAATTTCAGGAAGTGAAATATTTATTTTCATTTTTATATTTTTTCGTGTTGCATCGGCTAATCCACCACATATATATTTTGACCTTTTCCTTTCAGGTTGAAATGTGGCACACTCTCCATCATGTCGGACAGCAGACGATGCAGATGTTGGTGCATTGCTTAATGTCAGTCTCTTCAGAGATTTATAACTCGTCTGCTAAAGCATCTGCAATACGTCTTGGAAGTCAGCTTCTGAGGATGTGGGTATTGCGACTTCAAATAATGATGTAATTTATATCATCCTTCATGAGATGAGCACACAGACCTTTGAAGCCCTAAATGACTGCCCCTCAGACATATTTCTCATCCAATTAAGCCCTCTTGAAGACCCACCATCTTGGTTCTCCGGGTCTTGCTGTTTCATGCATTTTAGACTCTGGTGGGTCTCATCACCAAGGGAGACGAGACTCAATACAGGCTGGAGGTTGACCTTCTGACCGCGTGGTGCAGGGACAACAACCTCCTGCTGAACGTCGACAAGACCAAGGAGATTGTCGTTGACTTCCGGAAGGGTCACGCCCAACACCTGCCGCTGACCATCGACGGTGCTGTGGTGGAGAGAGTGAGCAGCGCCAGGTTCCTGGGGGTGCACATCAGTGAGGATCTCTCCTGGTCCACCAACACCGCGTCGCTGGCGAAGAAGGCCCGGCGCCGCCTGTACTTCCTTCGGAAACTCAGGCGAGCGGGGACTCCTCCGGCCGTCATGACTACGTTTTACCGCGGCACCATTGAGAGCGTCCTCTCCAGCTGTATTGCTGTCTGGGGTGGCAGCTGCACTGACCAAGACTTGAAGGCCCTGCAGCGCATTGTGAAAACGGCTAGTAAGACTATTGGTGCTTCTCTCCCCTCCTTGAAGGACATTTACACCTCCCATCTCACCCGCAAGGCGACCAAGATTGTGAGTGATGTGAGTCACCCCGCTCACCCTTTGTTTGAACTTCTGCCCTCTGGGAGGCGGTACAGGAGCCTGCGCTCCCGCACCACCAGACTTTCCAACAGCTTCGTACTCCAGGCTGTTAGGATCCTGAACTCGCTCCCCCTTTCAGCGTAGCGTCCTGTTCTTGCTGTGTGCTCACTGGCTCGGTTTTGCCCCTCATATTCAATGGGTTATTGGTCTGTTTTTATTCATCGCTCATTTTATTTTATTTATTATTTATTATTTATGGTTTGTGCCTACTTGTTTTTGTTTTGTGTCGCCTACTTGTATGTCTCGTCACCGTGGGATGGAGGAAACGGAATTTCGGTTTCTTTGTGTGTCTTGACGTATGAAGGGATTGACAATAAAGCTGACTTTGACTTTGACTTTTTGACTCTTGTACTCATTGACTCTTTTCAGTTTAATAGCACATGGGTGACGTGAACTACCTCTGCTCATTGGTCGAACAAATGTGACATTTCTGTGTGACTAGAATTTTTGAAGATACAGTTTATGGATAGAAACCACAAAAATAAACATGTTTATCTAACTATGCTGTTGCTATGCCTTAGTTCTGAAGACTGCAGCATTGTCTTGCTGCCCTACTAAATCTTGTCTCAAAGCCACAGTTATTTCTCTACCTCCTTATTCTTGTTGTTGTTTCTTAGTGTGTCATGAACTGAATAATGTCTGGCTTTCACAATTCTTCTCGCTACTTTTTTGTATTAAAAGCTGAACACTCCAAGCAAAGGAAAATAGAGCAGACTCATGCACATCTTCAGTAGAAAAGCAGTTTAGCTGTCAATTTTGCTTTTTTTGAGGAACAAATGCAAAAAAACCCCAATAGTCTATCCACTTTGCTGAAGATAATGCCGAGCCACGTAACCAATGTAATTTCCTTAGAGTGAAAGAAAAGAGGCCCTGCAGGCATAAGCACAAGAACTGCAGTTTCTGTCCATTTTGACAAAGAAGAATCAACAGAACCACTTTTCTTCTTCTGTAAGAAGATGGGAATTGCAAATCAAAATTTAACCTTGCACAGTAATTCAATTCACTGTTGGTCAAGGTCACTGTTGTGGTTATCCAGGATTGTTTCTGGGCTGTCTCATTTAGACTAGCAACTACTTTTAAGAACTTTGAATTAGAGCAAAAAATGAATGGAGGTTAAGAGATTATTGCTATATGAACATATTTGTGTGTGTAGGGAGGGGGATTTCGGGAAAATGTCTTTCCCTGAGTCAAACCGTTCATGTAACATGAATTCATGATTATGTACATCGCTGGCGTCGGACGGAATTCTTGTATCTCCAGAATCAACACTTTTTAGAAGACCCCAAAAGTGGCAGTTTTATCCAACCGTTAACACTGCATCGTGTACAAAAGCAAGCCATTTTCAACAATTTAGATTGGCCAATAAATGTTAAAAGTAACACATCTGAACTGACCAAAAGTATAGATTTTTGAAAATATAGTATATGAAATTCACCAAAATGTGACATGAGGTTTTGGCCTGACACCAGCGACATTCAAGGTGTATATGCTGTTGATGCTTTATGATTCACTCCATTTGATTTTTTTTTTTCCACATCATACAAGAGAGCAAAGCTTGATATTCACACAATGCAATATTGCGTTTGATTTGATTGTTACAGACTTTCACTGTAAATGAGTAATTTAGAGGGAATTTATGAAGAGAAGTTTAACATTCAATGCCACATCTTTCATGGCATATGCCTGGCAAATAGGTTCTAACATGTACTGTTTATGCTCCTCACCACATCTATTATCTGCAGAAGAGTGAAGCCCAGCTCCACCAGGATGGCAGCTGAGTCATTGACCACTGGTCTTTCCAGTCGGTTGTAGTTAGCAAGCAACTCCTTGTAAAGTCTCCTCTGGTACTCTCCTTGCAGAGATCCTGGGGACCAACAGGAGCGAAGTTACACAAGGTAGCTAATTTCCCTAATACAGCAAAGCTTATTTTATTTGTTTATTTTCATTTTAACAGCGTCACTTAGACAACTGCACAAAACAGTTCAGCTCGGCTTTCCATGGAGGAATTCCTCCATTCGGCAACCATCCCAATTGCAATTATAGTCAGCTGGATGGCAGAAAGAGCAAGTCAATCCTAGCTTTGTGAAGAGTAAAAGGAGCGCGCATGTCTTCAGCCTGGCAGGGTGCTGATCGGGCCATTAATGCCCAAATGGGAAGCGTTATGGCAAGTTAGTGTTCGAGGTCAGACAAAATAGAGCAAGCTACCAGAGTCTAGTCAGCACATAATATAAATCGGCATTTAGGAAAATATCTTAAATTACATATCAAGGTCAAATATAGATTGCATGGGATTTTTTTGTGTGGCACAAATGATTAAAAAGGATATTGAAACTATTAATTGATGCAGAAAGATTTAAGAAATAATCAGTGGCAGTGCAAGTAAAGCCATAAATGTGCTTATTTTTGCACAATGTATTCAGAGACCAAATGATGAGCATGTGTTTTGACACGGTGTGAACTGAAGTTCACAGAAACATAAAAAAAATAATAATAGTAAAGCAGTCATTCGTAGGGGGTATTAGTGATCCTGCTGCTGCCTGACTCATGCAATTGTGCTGGTGAGGAAGAAAGTATTCAGTCTTCAATGCCCGAACAAGCCATGTGTGGCTCACGCCAGGCACAAAGAAAAGCACCCCAGTTTATTCATTTTTAATAAATATCTCAGTCATGAATTTTCTTTTTATTTTGAATTTGATGCCTAAAACATGTTAAAAAAAATATGAAACAGGAGCCACAAATGATGGGGACAATTGAGGAATGCTTAAAAACATTCCAGAGGTTAACAGGTTGGAAACAGGTGAGTGTCACGATTGGGTATAAAAGGAGTATCCCTGGAAAGGTTCACAGATGCACCAACTTCTCCAACTGCCTCGTCCTCATTGGCAAACTTCACGTCATTTGCAAGTGGAGCTATTCTAGTTCCTTGAAAATGTACTTTGCACGCACTAATCTCTTGCATCTTCATGCCATGTCGGTCTCACTCTGCACCGATTTTAAAGGGAACTAGTTGAGTTGCTGCATTGGATGGCAAACAGGTCAGCTGCGTTCCTTCCCACATTGCACAACAGCACAAGTAACTTTTTGCCTAGCCTTCTAGGAGAAAAAAAATACATTTCCACTGATTCAAACAGTTTGACTGCACGAGATTTGCGCTGAGCATGAATATAGGGCACTAAATGTCCATGACCTCCGATCCCTCAGGCGGTGCTGTATCAGAAAACCTGTAACATTGAATAAAGGATTTTGCCACATGTTGTCAGGAACACTTAAAAAAGAAAATTCCAGTGTGATGTAAATGACCCTGAATTGGACCCAGAAGTAGACAGGGCACAGAAGTGGCAAAGTAGAATGATTTATGTACACACTCGAAATTAGCCAACAGGCAGTGAAAGGCACAAAGTAACAACAAAGAACAAGGCTGGACGCGTTACTGGCAGAGCGCACAACGAGTGGTATGGGAGTAGACTTGTTCTGGCAACGTGTGACTGAGCAACCAGAGTAAATATGAAAAACAAAAGGCCAGGCCCAACCTATCAAAAAATAAATGACCCAAAGTTAACACAGTTTGTCACTTAATGCAAGTTAATACTCGACCACTCTAAGCAAAGGTCATATGTATATGAACCTTCTCAGATGGACAAAGTGGAGAAGTAGGCCGCACCGTTGTTCGGCAAGTCCACGTCTCTAATTGCTTTTGAAATCAAAGATGTCATAACCTCCAGGTCAAAGAGGAAAAAGGACTATCCCGAATGTTTTCAAATTCAAAAGCCTCTTTGCATCTGTATGGGGATATGTTTGTGCCCATGACATGTGTACTTTGCACCATTCATGCTGAAAGCTACATGAAGGTTTTTGGAACAATGTATGGTGAGATCCAAGCAGTGTCTTTTTAAGGGACATTCCATCTTATTTCAGTAAGACAAGCCACATTCTGCATGTGTTACAACAACGTGGCTTCGTAGTAAAAGGGTGCGGGTACTACGTTAACTGGCCTGTCTGTAGTCCAGACCTGAAATGTGAAATGAAATGAAAATGTGTGGTGCATTATGAATCGCAAAATATGACCTTAGAGACCAAGGACTGTTGAGGAACTCATGTACATTCAGAGAGAACAGCAAAGAATTCCACCTTTAGATCTTCAACAATTAGTGTCCTTTGTTCTCAAGTCTTTAAAATGAAAAGTGACAAATGAACTTATTTGGAACATATTGCAGACATCTAATTTAAAAACTAATGAATATTTGCCCCCCCCCCAATCTTGATGGAATCAGGTTTTTTTTTCTGTCAATCAGCAAAAAAGCTTCACTCATCCAGAATGCATGATAGTGATAGGCTGTAGGGAATATTGAATTATATAATATCTAAAAATACCAATTCTGGGAGAAACATACACTCACTAGCAGCCGTAACTTCAAGCCACCCAGTAAAGCTACACAACATTTCATTAGAAATTAACACCTGAGGTTGTACAACTTTAATGTGCTAAAAAATATTTGTAGCCAGTCAAGTCACTCAAAGCTCCAAATGATCTTTCAGCTCTTTGGTAAAAAAATCGTTTTAAATCTACGCAAAGCATCCTCTCAAAATTAGGACTGGTCGGGCAAGATGTGTACCACTGCCATTTTAGATAAGCTTCCCTAAATTATATACTCAAAACATCTCTTGTTTAGTTTAAAGAGAATGAGTATTCATTTAAACAAATGGCCATCTTGTCACATTTGAACGGAAACAACAAAGTCTAAGTTAGAAATGCATCAACTCGATCTTAATGGCAATGACACTGCACTCATTCATACGTAGAATATGGGCTGAATGTTTAGAACATAGAATCCTAAAACGGTCTTTAATGCTCCATACAGGTTGAGGAGTGTGTACTGGAATTGGATCAGAATACTGCGCGTAAAATTAGTTCTGATTTAATAAGCAGCGCTAGAGCACCTCTGGGCACTAAAGCAAGCCCAAGGGTATCAGCACCACAGCAGGGGCTGTGAGGCAGAGGCGCTTTTAACTTTGTAGCACCGTACAAAAATGCACATTTCTCATGCTCCTTCAGTACAATGGTTTCACTGACCTTGTTTGACTTTATGATGCAACCGATGACAAAGGTGATATGGAACACATGAAATTGTGAGAATTTCAGGGAAACCTCACTGAAACATCAGTTCTACATACAGATCTATTACATAAGTGCCAAACATTCAGCCTAATCAACAGTTACGGTTGTTTTTATTTTTTTAGAATGGTGCAGAAATTTTCAATGGCCTACAGTGTACTATAATATAATTTTTTAATTCCTTCTGTTTTGCTAAACATCTATGGGGACGGCATTCATCATTATGGTGGCATGCAGATTTATTTATTTTTTTGCTACTTGGTGTAAAAAGTTTGAGAAGCTCTCGGCTGAATGATATGATTCCATATTTATTCAAAAAGAGTCCATATACACGACCATACGAGTGAATAGAATAACTAAATACATTCAAATACAGTCTTTAAGTGCACTATGACTTTAAATGGCATTTTATTGTGCTGCCCTGTTGTTTAAATGCAGCAGGTAACCACCCATAGTGCACATCGTTGGAATCATAAGAGTTTTAAATGTCACATGAAAATTTAAAAAGGAAAAGTCAGAAGCTTGTTCTTATCTTCCCTAATCTCTACATCGGTTTTTGTCCCAACCTGATGCTTTATACATCACCAGTGTTGCGCATGAAGCTCTAATTTATGCAACCTCATTTTTAGTATATTTTGTTTGAGCATCCTCTCGTTTGATCTCATTCTCTCCTCTCACAGTCTTTCTGGCTGCCCTGAATCCACTTGCTTTTTTTTGTGTAATAAATTAAGACATTCCGTAGCCAATTGGGTTTTGGATTGAAATAAACGACGAGCCAAGAAAAACACGATTGGCACCATTTCCAATTAGTTTGCGTCACCTAAAAATGAATGCAAGGAATTTAGTAGGATCTCTTTTTATGCAATGTGTGTTTCTCCTGCATGTTTGTTTGGGGGTAATCAGGCCATAATTCTCTACTGCTGTCAAACAACTCGGCGATAACGTTTGACTTTGAGACATGCTCATCGGAGCTGGTCTACCCAAAAACAGACCGCCACAGGGACCCATTCTCCCTTTCTCAGGCTCACACACACTCATATCTCATGAACACACACTGAAAGACAAAGACACAGGAATGTCTGATGTTTTTGTGTCTGCGCTTAGTGGCGCTAAACCCTCTCAGGCTTTAGCGTCTCACACACATTTATTCGCTGACTGTAAATTAGTGTATGTAAATTCCAAGCGTATTTTACAATAATGCAATGCAATATTGTGTGGAAAAAATATACTTGGAAATATGTTTTAAAAGTAACATTACTGGTCCAGCACTGTTCTTGAATTGCTGTATCTATTTAGTAAAGACATAAGTGTCAAATTGAAATCTTTGCCTCTCTACCACTTACTTAGTCATTATCACACCTCTATTTAGTCCATTCAGGCTTTGCTACATCTAAATTTGTCTATATCTGCATAAGTAAACCAAAGCTTGGAATTCATAAGGGTCACATGAATCATGATGAATAAACACAGTGGTAAACAATCGGCACAAAAAAAGAGAAAAAGTCATCCAATTACATTAAATCAACTTTGATTAAAGACACTGACACTTGGTTGCATAGGAGACATACAAATACTAAACGGATTTGATCGGATCAACACAAAACATGATGCCGCATTTGAAAAACATAAAAGAACATCGATCCTTTAGTGTTTTGGGCCAGCTTTCAAGACCTGCAGGGGGACGGGTTCTGCACAAAGAAAGCGCTGTCAGCCAACCCCTCCTTCGGGGGCTGCTGGTGAGTCAACCAAATGACAACTCTGCACATCTCCAGCTACTTTGGTGCAAATATGTGTTGGCTTGTGTGCAAGTGTGTATAAAAAGTAATGCAAATATTTCAATCCTGTGTGTAAAGGGGCTGAAAAATAAATTCCCAAAGCAGCCTTTGTTGTTTAATTCAAAATGGTGACACACTTTTGTTTGAGAAAGAAAAGAAACTGCACTTGAATACTTTGACCAAATAATGTAGAATACACTCACTGAGACCTTTATTAAGAACACTGATGCAAAAATAAGGTCAAGATAAGAAGATCGGAGGAGTTCTGCAATGAAGCTCTGCAGGTGTTCAGAATCTGCCATCTAAAACTCAGGTCATCTTGTTTGTTATCCAAGAGGAGAGGTGATAGTTGGGCACAAGTTGAATGAAAAACCATTTCAAAAGAAAACAGAGTTGAAGTGGAGTGAACATTTTTTGGCAGGTTAGAGGACCTGAAAGCAGCATCCTATGAAGCTGCCGCCAGATTAATACCTTCCAGAGTTGAAGTTGCCTACATTTAAATTTACAACTGCAACTGTGTATACAACGATTTCAAATGTAATGAATAAATGTGTCCTAGTTACAAAAACAAAAACAATCATTTAAGGACTTTAAAGAGAACTTTGTGCATTCAAACGTGAAAAAAGAAAAATGTGACAAGCAGAACATATGGACAAGTGTGCTAATAGCAATCATATAGGGGAGTTTTATAATCTATGGTAAGGGATCACAGCCCTAAAACCACTCGATGTTTAATCCTAATCCGGAAGCAAAGACCTCCAATGTGTCTTCAATTTTCATGCTATAACGCGCTCAGTCAAAACTGATGCTAGTGCTAACCCAACATGATACTGTAGGTGTCCAGCCTCGTCCAACAGTATTTCAGATCATTTATAAGGTGATTTAACTTCACTAGTGAAATGTTTGACATTTCAGACTCTGGAAGATGAAGGTCACAAGAGGTTTCCATTGCTTTGAGGTTCAAGAACAAGATAATGTGTCAATTTAAGTGTCATCATTGACTGAAGAGTGTCACATAAACCACTGTATGCCATGGGTATCAAACTGAACAGGGCATTCAATGTGCTAAGCTATATGTAGGCCATTAGTAAATAGCAAAGAGGCTCGGGAAGAGTCACTTATTGCTGACTAGGGGAACATATTAGTCTGCAGTACAGAATAAAAAACTGTAAAAGAGACACCAAGAGAGAGAAGAGACGTTGAATGGAAATGATAATATTACGGCATCTGGGCCAGGCAGATTTGGGTTTACGAGCGTCTGAACCTTCATGAGGGTCAAGAATAAAAGATCAATCCAAAAAGTTGTTGGATGCGAGTAAGCCCGATACCAAGCATAGGGCTGGTGGTCGTTTGAATCATATTCCCAAACTGAATACGAATGTTGTTTTGATGAGTCTGACTTTGAAAGTTACTTCAACCTCTATGTACAACTTGTGTTCAAAGAGTAGCAAAACCTCAGCGGTGAATAAGGATAAGAATTGAAAAACCTCTCTCTGAGGGTTGCTTTTCTTGCCTGATGATTCCTCTTGTCAATTGAATGATGGTGTCATAAGAAAGAAGAGGATTCTGCTTTGGAACTTTTCCAACATGGTGTCAAGGCAGAAGCACTCCAAAGCTTGCCTATATTTCATGTATAAAAGATAACACTTGGGCTATTTGGAGCACTTGCAAAACATTAGTTTCATCAAATGAGTGGGGATGTAATTGTATGATTATAATGTACAATGTACAGAAAAGATGAGTTTATATTGTTTGATTCATGAGTGCGTGTGGGTCACTTTTCTATTGCATCATCCTTGTGCCTGTCTCCACGAATGACCAATCAATTTCGGCTCAAATCAACTGCAACGCTACTGTAACAGTTTGATTTAGCGTGCATTGATTGCTCATGCCTGGAGAGCTGGTGCTGTAATGACATGCTCAAGAGGCAACCAGTTATCAGACAAGAGTGAATAGTCCACCATGCTTCCAGCATTCTGTCTGACTTTCTGTTTTAATTGTCAGCTTAATGGAACTCCAACCAACCACTTTCAGTCCAATAATCATCTTTCCTAAGGTAATGACATGTCCACTACCAACTGTCGTATCAGCCATGTACAAATACCGCCAAGATTTACAAAAACAGTGGTTGATTATTGAGGTTTTTGCTGTAGAAGCTTCTCCACATATTGCTTTTAAAGCTCTATTTACTATTTACCACCTTTAGCATCAAGTGGAGATGGAGAAGAGCATTGAATACGTTCTTAAAGCTGCCTCGTCTAAAAATCTTTTATCTAAAGATAAATTCATGAGTTAATGCTTTTTGGATGGATGGATGGATGGATGGATGGATGGATGGATGGATGGATGGATGGATGGATGGATGGATGGATGGATGGATGGATGGATGGATGGATGGATGGATGTGCAAGTGGGAAGTAGGCTATAGTATCATTGGTAGCAATAGTTGTACCGATTAATTATTATGAGTGACACTCTGATGAAGGCGGAAGTACAAGCCGAAACATGTCAGGTAATGCAACCTAAAATAATTTGTTTGAGATAAAAGAACCAGGAAAGTTATTATGCACCCTGTATGTAGAGTGTATGAAAGTTATATTTATGCCCAAACTGTAGACTGTAGATAAATTGTAGACTATACAGCATATTATGTTAATATCCATATTTTTAATTGTACATATCTAGGTATAACTTAATAGCATGTGTCCAGAATTGTTAATCAAATATTTTCTTAAGCATTTCAATTCAAAAGTATCTTGCACTTCAAGTGCAGGGATCATTATTGCTCAACTTTCAAAACTTGAAGAATACTCCTGGATTCCATGAATAACCATCACAAGTGTCGAATCGCCTTCATCTTCAATCCCCCCCCCATACTTGTTCCAACCTGTGCACTTACTGAACAGACCTTGAGCGTGCACTGTAAATAATTTGTTTGTGACATACATACCTTTGAAGAGGAGGGCTGTCCACATGTAAAATCCAACCGAACACGCAGCCCAAAACTTACAGCACCGCATCCTGGCAGGTTGGCACCGGCCCTGGCTACGGGCTCTCTGCTGCTGATGATCTTTGTCGTTTGGAGGGTGGCGGGAACAAGATACAGGAGAGAGGCGGGGTAAAGGGAGAAGAGGAGAAGAGTGAGCAAGAGAGGAAGGGAGGGGGCACCATGCTCGCTATTGACAATCCAGAACAAGTGAAGATTAGCGCGTTCATGAGACTTTACGATATTGCACAATGGAGCGCGCTTGTGGTGGTCGAGGTGCGATTTAAACTTATTTTGCCAGAAAATGTACATTAGGACTCATCCAAATAACATGATTCAGCTTTTAATCGTGTAGGTCAGAAATAAAGAAATTTAAAAAAAAAACTGGATAAACTGAAATAATTAGGATTTTTGTCAAAAATTAGCCAACCTGCAAATTTGCTTGGTGAGAAATCTGGTCGTTTTTCAAGAGCGGATATATCAATAAGCAAATATACTGTAGTATATGGCTCCACAACTGTGCACACCTAATAAATGGAATGTGGGTGTATTCAAAATAAACCAATAACCTTTAAACTCGTGATATATGAAATTCAGCAAAAAATAGGGATGTGGAGAAATGGGGGTATGGATGCCCTGACACATGCTCCTTTTCCCTTTAAAGTTTTTTAATTTTTTTTTTTTGTTTGTTTGTTTACCATGTGCTTAATTTTGAGAGTCTTTGGCCTTGTGACTGCAGGTCATATGACCTCCGCATGTTTTTTCCACGTCTTACCCCCGTTCTTCATATAACAAATATTTATCAGCATTTCAAAGAATGTCTGAGCCTTGTAAAAAATAAATAAATAAATTATCCCCAGTGAATTTGAGTGGGTGTCAATTTTACGAGGATTTTTGCTATTCGTAGGCCAGCCTGGTCCCTCCGTGTTGCGAAATAAAATATCCAATCTGGCCTGGCACCTAGGGAGTCCAAGCATATTTCAGGACAGTGACCCCAAAAGCCCCCCTGTCCCACTCTTGCTACTCTACCAGTGCTAATACTGTACCATGAAAATGTTGATAGTTTTATTTAATTAGCCTGTGTTACATTCTGCAGGTGTACTCATTGATATCAGTTAATTGTCACATAATATTTGCTCATGTTCACACTTCCAACATTTCTACCAAATATTGGTTGTTTTTATCATTATTGTAGGCCAGTGTGGCTCAGAAGCAGATGAGCTCTGGAGACAATTCCCAGCAGAACTAGAATCCAAGAAGCAATGAGGTGGAAAAACTCTTTAAATGTTCCTATCGACTCACTCTCTTCGACGCGGTTTTACTGTAGTTCATTCAAAAAGTAGTGCTGCCATTGCATTCATGTCTCAAGACACTCTTTTGGAAGTCTATCGTGTATTTAGATTTTATTTGTTATAGAATTTAATCCATGCTTGAATGTGCTCGGACAGCCATAGAGGACACAGAGCTCATTACTGGACTAAAAGATAATTTTTTACATTTTCCAAGACCAAATATATATCACGTGATATAAGTCAATTTTAAGGTGTTCTCCTGAAGGTAAAATTGATGTACAAAGAGAGTGTACATTGAAATGTATTTTTAAAGACAAAAAACAGCTGGAAAATAAAAACGGTTTGCCCACTTGCCTTATCACAGTATGTATAAAAATTCACTGTGATTGTATCTTTTTAATGCTAACAAATGCTTAAGTGACAGGTGATTAATGTGACGGATGTATGACATCATTGTTTGAATATGTGTAATTGGCGGAAATCGAAAGTCAATAGTGTGCAATAGCTGCATGTTGTACACTAGAGCTGGAGAGTAAGTAGTGAGCTGATGATCTGATTTGCTGTTTAGAAGGAAGCAGACTCGAAAAACTGGGTCAAACTTACATAGTGACAAACTAACGGGTCTTGGTGCTTGATCTAATCTCAATTGTGCTGTTGAAAAATTGCCAGATTGGTTTACTCCATGAAAGAGTTTGATTCCCAACTTCCATTGTCATTGCACATACCAATGCACAGGATTCACACTATAATTTTTTAATGCACATAAATTTTGTTCACGAATTGAATACAATGCAACGGTAGTTCCATCTTAGTGAGTAACAGGATTTGTATTTAAGAGAGTATTATGCTCCATATAAATTTGTCCTTCCCAAATGTGAAAACAGTTTACTTGCACTAAATATATTCACCCCCCATCTTGTGCCCTGAGGGTTGAACACGCACACACAAGCCTGCATTATGGAATAAACTCTATCCCAAAAGCTCCCCAGTTTGAGCTCCAACAGTTGAGCCAGCAAGACAATAAACAGCACCAATAAAGTCTTTAAAAATTCAAACATGCATGTCGATAGACAACAGAAAGATCATTAGTTCATCATGTTAATGTCAACCTGCATAATGGTGTGTTACTTTTACAATAGAACAATAGTCTTCCTGTGGGTGTGTGCCAGGAGAGAGACAGTAAAGAGGTAAGTGTAGAAAATAGTGCAAAGAGCGGAGGGAGATGTTAATTCTCTTATCTTTAATACATGAGCAGTGTTCCACTAATGGACTTAAATGTTGTGGCGTTGCTTTTTCACTCTTTTATCTTGGCTCTGCATCTCCTTGTGTGTGTGCAATTTTCTTTTATAGTTCTCTCTTTTGTTAGCTTCTTTTCTCATCTGTGGTCACAGCAAAGATCGTGGTGGAGAATTGAAATGTTTGGACACAAATGGAATTCTCACAAAAATTTGCATTTTTTTCCATGAGTAGAAGTGGATCAGCTAATGATGTTTGGGTGTCTTGTAGTTTGTTGTATTTAAGTGCATCCATCTGATATCATGCGGTCGGACCTAAACTCAATGATTAGCTGGATAAGGTACTCCAAGTATTAATCTCACTATGGTGCAGTGCAGCTCTACAGAAGTGGTTCATTAGTTAAAGGGCTGCTGGAGCCATTCATGAATGTAGTCAGAACCCCACCCAGTGGAGGAACCGTTATTGTACTGACACACACAGACAAATGCACACACACTTCCAAAGAGATAGTAGAAGTAGAGAATATATTTTTTTAAATAAATCTTTATTTAACGACGCAGTTTACATTGACAATATATTTACAGATCACATCAATAAATGCCAGGGTTCCTAAATAAAAATTAAGAAACATTGACAATATTGAAATGGGACCATAGCTTCAAAGTTTTAACAGCTTTGTTAGAAAACGGTAGAGTACACGGTACAAGATAATGGGGCATGACTTACACATTTATGGAAAAAAAAAAGCTCAGAGATATATTCTTAAAACTACCACTGTGTGTACTGCTTTTGCTGCATGGCTTCCTCTTAAATCTCAAATCCTGCTCGGAATTATTCATGTTTCATAAATTTTAAGCGTAACCTCAAGAAAGTGAGCTCATTAAAATGTAGAATTGTTTGTAAGTCTGTATTTTTTGTATATTGTTTTCCTTTCAAAGCAAGACTTTGCTTTTTCTTAATTGGTATTGTACATTGATGACTGCTTAATACAGTCGTTGTCTTTATTATAACTCTCAGAGCTTAACTTGTTCCCAAAGTGAAGCAGCAGTGTGTGTGTGATTGTGTGTGTTTTGGACCGTTACCTTCTAAGTCTTGTTTGTTTGACTTAACGCATTCCTCTCAGCTTCTTGCTGAAAGAAACTCCTGTTCTCTTCCACATTCATTTGTGAGGTTCTCAGTTTGAAGCTGAGATCAGCACTCACTCTGCAGGTAAATTTGGAGCATTTTCTTCTCAGGATAAATAATGTACTGTATTTTATTTTACTCTTTAAATAGTTTTGTGTTGAAACGATGCACCTAAAATACTATTTTCTTTTTCTTTTTATAGACATGAAGTTTGTAATGCTTTTTGCTCTTTTCACTGGTAAGTACAATATTTAACATAATTATTATATCATCATCAAGTCATAGGTCACTCAAATATTAATATGTATTTATTATAACTCATTACAAATTACTCTTCTATTGGATTGTGCAGGTGAGCCTGATCTTGTGGTTAGTAATGTAAAAATGTGGTGAAGAAATTTACTCTGATTGGCTGTACAATATGCTTTTAGCATATTTAAACACTGAAGGGTAGTTTGTTTACTATATTTTTTTTCCCAACTTCATTAATTCATCATTCTTCAGCCCAGAAAGCGTTTTTTGTCGAGAGTCCTTTGCACTGTTCAAGCTATC
Source organism: Syngnathus acus (assembly GCF_901709675.1). Taxonomy (NCBI): domain Eukaryota; kingdom Metazoa; phylum Chordata; class Actinopteri; order Syngnathiformes; family Syngnathidae; genus Syngnathus; species Syngnathus acus. The sequence goes on along the minus strand of NC_051095.1, from coordinate 17,434,281 downwards.
TTCTGTCATCATTTTGTATTTAGGGGTTCTGGCGGCCCCATTTCTGAGAGATGAGGAAGCAAAGCGCTTCATCCGGCTGAAAAGACAGTCGGGATACTGGGACCCCCACAATTCTCAGAACCAGTGGGGTTACACCATCCAGGAGCAGGTGACATGGTTGTCACTAGTTTGTGTTGCTTTGGCACCCTTTGTGACTTCTCATTGCTAAGGAACTACGCTGAAGTGACTTGTGGAGCTTCAAGTAGTGTGCAATGGTCAAAAAATATCTTTGATTTTGCATGAATTTCCTTGACATCGGTTGTGTCTCTCAGGCTAACGAGTACTGGACAGCCCTTCGAACAGATGCCCAGTTCTACATGGATATGGGTCACCTGATGTTTGACCAGTCTGTGGCGGAGTAAGTGACAAAGTATTCTAATGTAGAGCCCAAGACCATGGCAGAATAATGACAGTTAGGAAGAGAGCGATGACATTTACGGAACGCAAGCTTGGGATCCTGACTGAGGAGGTGCGAACAAGACTGTCAGAAAGCTCTTGTCAGTCGTCACCAAAATTCACATGCACATGTCTACGCATGCCCACATGAATCTCTGACATTGTCAGAATGATTTCTGCACTATTTTGGAGTTTATGGACATGACTGTTTCCCTCCTTAAGTGCCTACAGAGAGGAAGGCCTTATAATGCCAATAAAATACAACATACAAAGGCAATGTTTTGATATTTTCTGAAGTTAAAGTAGGCATAAGTGGAGATGTGCATGTTGAATTTTTACAATGATTGCTATTGTTTTCTGACATTTACCAACATTGAGTATTTTTTTGTTGTCCGGGCAAGAAAAAAGCAACTTCTCCTAAGTTTTCACTCACGATCACGCCTGGCATGACGATTTCCTTTCCGTGTACAATCGCTACTGTCATGATCAAGTTTCAGCTGAGGAGCGCCAAGTTTACGCCAGCAGCATTGTATTCAAACTGCAATTAGCATTGTTATTTTGTGAATTGGACATTTTTGGACATTACACAGCCCACACATTCTGCCTATCAACAAGCAACTACTATACAAATGTGCAATGTTGATACGCACATGGTATGGTAAGGAGTACTGACGTTAGTTCTTCTGCTTGCTTTCCTAGCTACTAAGTGGATGGTGTAGCACAGTTTTTTAACATAAAAATACCACTCAATGCATCATTTGTACTTGTTTTTTATTGATATTTTATTTATTTACATCACCTGGGGCTGAGCTGATTTTATAATCAATAATGTCATGATAATAGTAATGTCATAAACAACATGTTTCCATTGATGTTGCAGTGAGAATCACAGACTGTACATGGAGATGTTGCGCAATACGAGAGCTCACTTGGACAGCCAGACCGGAGGACGCAAATAGAGAAGATGAGGACAAATTATATGAGGGTTGACATGATAGACAAACATGATTATAATGTGGCTAATGCCAAGGGAATGTTCCATGTTTATACTGTAAAACTGCTCTGTACCTATGTTTTCAATGCAAATAAAAGATTAAAAAGTAGCAATTTAACGCATTTTGTTTATGGTAATAATTTGACCGTACTGTCTACCCAACAATATCACAAGAAACAAATCATATGAGCCAGAGATGATAGAACATCATTTAGAACTTTGTTGGCTGAGACACACTTTGATATTGCATTTCAAACAGAAAAACTGAAATACAAACAGTTCTTATTGTGTAGAAGAGGTAGAATTCTGTAAATTTTGTGAAATGGATGACTGAAGAGTATTACAGTTGCAACAAATATTAGTAACAAAAATAACAATACATTTCAAGTCACATTCTTCTTCTTTTTATTACGATGATGATGATGATGATGATTATCAACTATAGAAATAGTGGCAATTTAGGATATTCAGGACTATCAGAATCAAAAGTTGTTTCATATTTTCGGCCACTAGGAGGTACTGTCATCTACTGACAACCTTGCATTGCCATTCTTGCATGTGCTCCAATTTCATGCACGCATCAGCATCACGTTGAGGTTTTACTGGATTGATTAAAACAAAATGTATTGGAAGACCTATAAATGAATACAACTAAGTCATTTTTCTACCACTTAGTCAACCCTCAACCCTCAATACTTTACTATAGTCAGTGGTAGCTAGAATATACTTGTGATCACTGAGTGCAAATTAACATTTCAAGCCAAGGTGAACATTTGTCTATACAGTACTTATTTTGACCTAGGTTTGCTACTTTGTGTTGCATATATTGGAAGAAGAAAACTACAATGTTCTTAAAGTACTGTCAAAGGGGTTTGAGTAAGTTGATATATGACAAAACAATTCAAATCTGTCAAAACAACATATTGAAGAAACAGATGTTTTAGACACACAGAGCTATGTGGAAGAGATTTGCGTGATAAGTGTAAGAATTATCACAAGTATAACAGATCCCCTGTAATAAAATGATTACTGAGTTATTGGCTCAAAAATAAAGTGATCTATGCTACAGCTGTGAGCTTGAAGTTGGATTCTCACTTGGAATTGGTGGTGGGATTTTGAAGAACATGTACAGAGCTGGAGTGAAGATGCAGATGGTGCCAAGTATGGAAACAGTCAGGAATGCCCACAGGAAGATCCTGTCTAGTACCTGGGCCACAAACTTCCAGTCTTGAACCACCTGGAAGAAAAGGGGATGCGAGTATAACAATTAAAATTTTCCACATACTGATAGCGTATTTAAAATGACACCCATTCACACAGACCTGTAATGAGGGAGGGGGACTCAAAATGACCAGTCGCAATTTACCTTTGTGCGGAAACATTAAGCGATTGTGCACCAACTGCTTGGATACGACTCACAATGTCTTTTGATTACCTTCTGCATAAATGAGTCTTGAACATTTTACAGGTGTATGGTTGTGCTGTTATACTCCACTGGTCGCAGTACATTGCAGTAAATGCACACTTAGCTAGAAACCTATAAAACTCATCAAAGTCTTCTCTCGCAGTTAGTGAGAATTGAACCCAGCCTCCCATAGCAAAAGTCTGTGCCCCCCACAGTTTTAAATTGACTGGCAGTAAAGCACTCGCAGCACACATTGGTGTGCCACGGAACTCTGGTTGAGAATCACTGCTTTAGACTAGCGGTGAACAACTGCCACAGGACTTCTGGTAAGGCAGCTTGAGAGAGAAAAACAAAAAAAATCTATTTTTAGAAACCTGATGAAGGCCAAATGGATAGATTTTGAGTTCCTATGTTGAGAGTAATTAGTAGAAATGAGTTATGTTCTGGAGAGTGGCATGTTCACTTTTCAACACAAACCCTTTCAACCATTATGAGGTCATCTTACCTCTCGAATGAAGTGTTCCTTGCGAATATGTCTGCTGATGTAGCGCACTGAGTAGATGGCCTTCTCCAGCATGGTGGCCCAGGCCTCGTCTTCCTTTCCGTCTGAAGCACTCTGTCCTCCGCTCGCCCTTTGGCCTGCTCTCCGAGCGCCAGATCGTGGCTTCACCTCGGGACTTTCAGGAGCCAGCTCCGGGTAGTGGTACCGGTCGATGTGACCTCGCATGCACAGCAACCTGGGCAGCTTTTGAAGAAAGAGGTTGCGAACCCACGGCGACATGGGGTGGTAGGTGGCCGACGAGCGGTGGTGTACGTTGATGACGAACACGGTGACTATGATGGAGAGCGTCACAAAGATCATGATAAAGAGCAAATACTCGCCGATAAGCGGGATGACTTTGGAAGACGAAGGGATGATCTCCTCGATGACGAGGAGGAAGACAGTGAGCGACACAAGGACAGAGGTAGAGAGCGACAGCTTCTCCCCTTCGTCGGACGGAAGGTAGAAGACCAGCACAGTCAAGAAAGACAACCCCAGACAAGGGATGATGAGGAAGAGAGTGTAGAATAACGGCAACCTCTTCAGGATGAAGGAGTAGGTGAGGAAGGGGTAGGAATACAGGCCATCCTTCCTGTTTCCCTTTGCACCCGTGGCATTGAGGATCTCCCATTCGCCGTTATCAAAAAAGTCCTTCCGGTCCACGTGGTTGTCAATCAAAACGAGGTCGACCATGTTGCCGTCGTAGGTCCAAGAGCCGAACTTCATGGTGCAGTTCTGGCGGTCAAAAGGGAAAAAGGTGACGTCCATGGTGCAGGCCGACTTGTAACTGGCAGGCGGTGTCCAAGTGATGACCCCGTTGTACTTGACAATGGCTTTGGTCATCAGCGAGCCCTCAAACCGTCCGTCAGCACTAAGGAAAAAGCAGAGTCGCAGAATGTCTCTCTTTTGGGGATTGTTTAAATAAATAAATATATAATTCCTATAAAACATGGTCATGTAGGATAGTCAATGTTGCTGTTACACAGTCCAAAAGTTTTTTGGACAATATGTCATGGCTGCACGGCCATAATGGTCCCAATTTCTTTTTATTGTTAGTGTTGGTTTTCTAGTTTTCCTTTTCAATGTTAATTGATCGTCTCTAATCATGCAGTGGTTCTCAAACCTCTTCACTGTTAGAGAGGTTCCTAGTGCAATTAGTGGTACACTTTTAAAATCAATGCATTAAGACCTAGGTTTTTCTTCTTTTTTAGCACATTTTTTATTTGCCTTCTTGCAACCTTTGTGGAAAAATGATGAAAATGTCGGTTCTTACTTTTCATACAGGACAATGTCAGGGAGCCAAATGTTTTCAGATGGAACTCGAATGGAAGTAATGCCTCCATATTTATCTGGATTCCAACGCAGCTTGTAATCAAGCCACTGCTGCTCAACAGAAAAACAACACACACACACCAATTGATTCATTAACTGTAAGCATCAAAATGAAGGTTAGGTCGTTATTACCAGGAGTTACTCACAGTGGCTTTATGCAGAATTTTATTGTCATAGAGAAACTTTGATTGTTGTGTCTTTTTATGGAATATGTAATGGAAGATAAGTCTATCCATTTTCAATAGCGAATTTCCTCATTAGGATTGAGCTATGAAACTTTTTCCACATATGCAGTGAAATGTGTGTATATTATCATCTTTTTCAACAAAAATAAACAGTGCAGTAATATAAACGTTGACTGCTGCTTACCTGCCAAAGCCAAACGTTAGTCGTCATCAGCTGGTTCTTCTCATCCTAATCATAATAGCACAAATAAAAGAGTAACATGAAAAATGTATTAGAGATAATCACATGCTCAAAAATAACCAATGGTTAATATAATTATAACAGTTAATTGAGTTGATGGTATTTGTGTGATGTATTTGTTTCATCCACCATAAGCTGAATGACAGTGACAAACATTTGGAGTCATGGTGTGTGTCATAGTCATTTAGACAATTATACTAATCATTCACCTCATTGGTTACACTTGCATACAGATAAGATGTAAAAATATCTGCCATTGCAAAGATTACGCTATGTTCAGTTTGTATTAACACTGTCAGGAAGATGTACAGATTTGTAACAAACATCAACTATATTGTGTCACGTCCGTGCCAGAGCACGCTCGGCCGGCAACTTCCCTCAGCCACACCCCTTCATCACCGTAATGTCTGTCACCTGCTTCCTCTTGTTACCTTATGTATTTAAGCCCTGCCCGTGTGGTTCTCGCTGTTGGTGTCTACTGTTGTCTTCCATGCATGTCCGCGCCCGGTGTCGTCTGGTTTCCCTCTGGTCTGGAGGCTCACGGTCAGAATTATATCCTTGTCCAAGTGGACTTCTGTCGGTCGGCCTGTCTGTTGGCTGGCCGTGAGTCTTTGTCCCGTATGTGTCTTCGGTTTCCCACCTGACTCCCTTCCAACTCCCTTTCCCTTCAATAAACCCTGGTCTAAGCTGCATTTGGCCGCCCTGGCTCAACTCATTTCCTGACATATTGTTGTGTTTGTAAGTGTAAGTGGTGCAGAATAAACTGCATCATATTGAGAGGTGGAGATTATTTCCCTTTTAGGGACAGAATTTGGAATTAGCTTTCATTAGATTGTGCAGATGCACCTGATGAAATTGAAATTAAATGTACAGTCATATGTTGAGGCCTCTAATGTTGTGATGTCTTGGCATATCATTTTAACGAATCTCCTTTTTTCCCCCAGACATTTGAAAAGGACATAAAAACCTGAGGACCTAAATGAAGGAGGACAAGAACACTGATCATAGGCCTCTTTACAATGAGATGGAGGGACGAGACTAGAAAAAGATGTCAAGAAAATAGATTACTTAAAAGATGTAGAGGTCTGCAGGTGAGAGTATTTCCTATGAGCCCTGACCCCAGCTGTCACCCTTAGTTGGATGCTGTGGCCATCACACTGAGCAGAGGTGAAGCAAGATCTAATAATGAGCTTTGCAGCAGACAAATAGGCAGGCTCAGGGGGGCAGCGCACAACAGTCGCAGCACTCTCCCCTCTTTAGTTGAAAATTCAAAAGGACCACCTGGCTGTAGCGACTGAAACAGTTTTTTCTCTCACCCAGGAAGGGACTGAATTCAGCTCATGTGGCAGGTGGAAGCTAAAATGGTAGCGATGAATATTTCACGCTGGGGAGTGTGGTTCATCCATTAGCATCCTCCGTCTTCCTCCCTTTGAACAAACCAAAGCATCTCATCCTATCAGCAGTAGCTCTGAAATATTGAACGAGCACTCCAGTCAGAAATGGAATGCTTGTGGATATACAAAGTAAGTGTTGAGGATCTATGCTCACGAATTCATGAACTGAGATAGTTACAAACTCAGCTTCATTTATAATAATAATAATAATAATGATAATAATGATAATAATGATAATAATGATGTCATGTGCCACCTGCCATCCAACCAGTGATTTTCCTTCCTTCAATTGTTCTCAGTCATGCCTGGCACTGATCAGAACCTTGGACAGTTCTCTTTCTCTGCTCCTGCCCCTCCCGTCCTGTTATGCAGTGATCAGCATTGCTTGCCCTCACCTGCTGCTCATTGCCACACCTGCTCCCAGGTACGTCTGGTTTGCTACCTGTCTGTTTGATACCTGTATGCTACCCGTCAGTTGCCTGACGTATATCAACAACATAGTTTCTTTCCTGTGGCTTTTTGTTGTGCTAACTCCCAAAAAGAGAGCAGCCGAAACAAGGGGTGTTGGGACAGACAGTGCGTGACAAAAAAAGACCAGAAATTACACTTTTGGCTCACACTGAGAGCACACGACTCAAGTGTCACCATACGCATCTTCATTTGTGAAGTTAAGGTTGAATGTTTTATTGCTTTTACAATATTGTGGCTGCGGCAGAGCCCAGTGAGCTAATATTTAATTATTACTTTGGGGCCAACGTGTGCCATATTGTTGAAAATGAACTATGTTGAACCATATCCTGTATATGCATCTATTTACAGCCTGGATTGTCACCAATCATGGCAGGGCTATTCCCTGTTCAACATAAGTGACGCAGCATAAACAATAAACCAGAATATAAATATCTACAAATGCTGAAACAGAATATAAATATCCAGTAAAAAAGATGACTGCAGTCCATTAGTGTGTGAGGGAGTCTTACCCTGTACTCTCCCTGTCGCAAAATTCAGACTTTATAAAGATGACAACCCTCAATGTGATGAAGTGAAGTTTTACACCACTAAAATGATATAATACAAAAAAGGCAAACCTTTTAAAGCAGCTCTTGGATTTCATGGCATTGTGCATATGTACCGAATGAAGTGTAATTGGTAAGCAAATTTATGTTAGCAATTGTAAAGTGTAAGTTATGAAGCAGAAGCAGTGTTGTATTCGCTCTCACCACATCGACCAGCTGGGAGATCTTGAGTCCGAAGCGGACTCTGATGGTATCGTTGGCGTGTTGAATGGGCCTCACCCAACGCTGGTAACCTTGGAAGAGATTCTTCAGCAGGGTGTCCTCCATCTCCGCCAAGGATACAAACTCATTTGATGCTCGAATGAAAAGAAGACAGTGAGAGTGAAACATAACATCCAACAACCCTAGGTCTGGTACTGCATTTGATGCTGTATGTTGGTCCTTTCAGAATTCAAAGGTATAATTATGTTGTTTCCAAGTTGAGCTGTCATCACTATAATGTAGTACATAAACCAATATAGTACAGTCATTCAAACACGCAGAAATGTATCATTTGCCTCTTTTTGTCTCCTTTTTGAGTCCTACAGCTCAAAATTTACTTTAACTCATCAGCAATTAGATATGAAATTACCCTGAAAAACAATCCAGTTTATTAGGTACACATGCACAATCTAACAAATGTACATAAAGTATACATATACTTACTGACACTTTAAGTATTTATTTACTAACAAATATGTATATTATTGTGGTTGAATTTTGCAGTGTATCAAAGTGCACTGCCTCAATCTATTCTATATATATTCAGTATTTTTACAAAAGGTGCAGGATACCGTTCCGACCACAATGAGATACATATTGGTAAATGAACCTTTTGAAAAATGGAAAATTTACATTAGGTATTTTATTATTAGCAGTAGTAGTAGTAGCAGTGTTATATTTGAAATTTTGCAAAAATCTAGTCTCGTTCTTGTGGACTCGATCTCGTGAGACTTCTCGTCACGTGGGATTTGTGTCTTTCCTCATCCCTACTAACTAATCAGGAGCAATTGTGATTGGCTTGGTTTATTGGTTTATTGAACATACAAACATTACATTATAACAATAATATAACAATATTATAAAGCTGACTCTCTCTCTCTTATGTGAAATCTTTCAAATGTATGGGAGAGAAAAATTTTTTATTGTAGATCTAAGTTAACATGTTCAAGAGAGTGGGTGGAATAGTGATAGTGAGTAGTCTGCAATTTCTTGCATATCAAATTAGAAGTACAATTTGGGGCCAAAGTTTGTTTTTTGCAGAAATGAAATTCATCATGTTCTAGTGACAAGTCATAATTGTTGGAACAAATATGAAAAAATAACTGAAATTGCTTGCATAATATGAAAGTAACTGGGGCACCACGAAAAAGGTTTGTATTTGCTGATACTGACAAGTCATAATAATTTTTATGACAAATAACTGAATTTGCTTGCATAATATGCAAGTAATTGAGGCACCACGAAAAAGGTTTATATTTGCAGATAGTTGCAAACAAAAACAAATGCCTCAACTCACTTCAACACCAAGATGACACCATGTGTGGGGCAAAGCAAGAGTGTATTTTTCTTTGGCATGAAACAGCTGATAACAGTATAAGTAAAAGTAATATAAAATTTGACATTATACTAGTTAAGCACTTCATTTGAAGTACTATTCTACTAGTGAAGCATAGGATGTTGGATGTGCACACATCTGCACCCAACTGTAGTATGTAGTGTGCACATGTCAGATTGTGTAGTTTTGCGTGACTAGTAACATTTGCGATGCCAAATTTGACATTTGTGCAGAAATGTCATAATGGTGGAAAGCCCCAGTGGTATAATAAATACATTAAAAAAATAATAAAAACGTTATGAGTAAGACACATTCGTTCTACTAGTGCGCTCAGCCTAATCGTTATATTGCGTTGAATTGTCTGACTGGTAAGACAAAGAGCGTACCGAACCAGCATTTAATATGCTGGATATCAAGGATATCAAGTCCACGAAAGAATGCTCAAACGACTTTGCATGCATGCGTGCATACGCATCAGTTCATTCTTACCACTGATGGTGGCGAGGGCGAGCGGGCAAGATGCAGCCGAGAGGACAAAGAGGAGCACCAACTTCATCATGTCCTGTGCGCTTCTGCAGATTCTTTTTGCTAACGTCTGACAGTCCGGGGACACGCCGAGGCTTCCATCAAGACGAGGCGTGCAAGCTCCGGTCCTCTCAGCGATACGGCGTGCACGCGCAGACTCAGGGATGGAGCGTCAAAGGGTGAAGAAGGAGGTGGGATGGAGGAAGAGGACGAGGGGTGGAGTCACAGGGAAAAAAACGTGGAGCATTTTTTTCGATTATTTTCACAACAAACATGAATACAACACACCGTGGTGTAATAGTTCACGTATAAACCTTTATTATTATGGAATCACCCTTTTTTGAGATGAGTCATCTATTTTTCGAGCGTGTCCAAATTGTCCTGCTGTACTTACATTTAGGATTTTAGGATATAAAACGCTCAAGTGCAAAAGCTTTCGGTTTTGAAATTTATATCCTAACATTTTAATTGACTGAGATGTCATGTAACACCTCATGTTAAAGATGAGGGAAACTCCAACGCTCCTGAAATTACGAGAGACTGATGCTTCATTTTAGGATGGACTTCCATGTACACCCACTGGAGGGCAATAAAATAGGAAAAAGATTCAAGCATGTTGTCAAAGAGCATCCATTGAACATGCATAAGGCATCATACTGATATTCCCAGGTGGAGAAGTGAGAATGCAGCTACCTAGAGATTTGAAATGCATTACATAGGGGGAAAAACATATATGAGTTGGAGTCATTCAATTAGTTCCTTTCACAGGATAGGTGTGGGTGTTCCATTGAAGTGTGAAAATACTCATGGGAACATCACCAGAACAAGTACCTATGTGCACTGTGCAGCCAAATGTTGACTAGGTCCAAATGACAGCTTTACTATATAAAACTGCCCATTAGAAATGGCTGATTAGAAAAATGAGAGATTGATTTATTTTCACACAACTTGTGATGCCTTCATAATCCAACATGGTTTATACCACAAGGCAGTAATTGTCCAGAAATTATACTATCCGCTAATTTTATGCATTTTTGTTACAAAGACACCCATGTGACTTGTGACTGATGGCCATGGGTTCTCCCAGATGATACCACTTTTGATAGTGTTGCATGTGCTGAGAATCTTGTAGGAAGAGCGTGAAAACGTCAAGCTGAAGTGTTAAATAAATAGTCGAGGGTTCAGAAGTTGGCTTAATGAATTACGTATAACAAATTTTCATTTTCTATGTTGCTTATCCTGTTCAGACTCAATGGGGGCTGGAAAAGATAAGAGACCAATGCAAGATTTACAAACAAAGCTTAAGAAAAATAAGATCATTTCAAAACCAAGGGTTGTTTTGCATTAGTTTTGCTTGCTGTGCTTGGGTCCCACTCATATAGACAGTAGATCATGGGCACTCAAATACTAATGTTCTTCTCATTCCGAACAACAATGTCATTTCCATTTGATGGGCCGAACAAACACGGGAGCGACTGAGTAGAAGAATTCAGGACAAAAGAAACATATACTATTATAGTTTCTGCTAAATGATCAAATCATTTATTTAAAGAAAAAAGTGCATCTTTCTTTCCTACTAAACATCTCTTTAACTTTCGAGTGATTTCAAAAGTTCAAAAGCCACGATTGTTTTTGAAAAGACAAACTGCTGTTTTGTTAAATTATATCACAAAGCAGCATCAGATACGATAAAAAGATACGAATCTGCATCCCCTGCAGGTGAAATGACCCAAACTATTTTGGTGCACAACATACAAAGTACAACGCATCAAGCACAAAGAACATGTTTGCTATTTTGGATCTTCATCTCCTCCTTCTGTCCTCATCGTGGGCTACAGTGATGGGAGGCTGGTTATCACAATGAAATTATCCTGATTTTCTGCTCCACTTGGAGCCAGGGGGACGAGCAGCTGCTGCCTCCCAGATCGTCCCGTCCGCCTCCCCTCTAATCATTTGGAAACAAAATTTCTTGTGGGCTGGAAACCTGCCGGTTCCTTCCATGACGACTCAGGACAGCTGGGTTTTGAGAAGCATGTGTGATTGTACTACGGTGGGTTTTGTTACATGCACGACCCCAGAAACCAAAAGGAACTACATTTGTTATGTGTGTATTGCTGTGGACTGGATAATTGTGTCCTCTGTTGTTGCATAAATTCATTGTGCATAATTTGGCTGGGTGCAACAATATTTGTTAAAGCAGAGGAAGCAGCTGTGTCTCGCCTGCGCCTGTGGGTTTTATCTTATAATATGTTTGTTATTGTAAGCCTTAAAAACTGGTGATAAAAGCAGCACAAGAACACAAGTATAAGTATAAAGTCACTGGTCCCACACATGCTCATCTGTTAGTCAACAGAGGTTGCCACCAGCACTTTAAATGATTAGTTGATAAACTTTAAAGCTTTCATTTAAATGAGTGGCACCTTGACTATTGTCAAGCGCTGAGTGAAGAATGTATCACTGAATTCATTTAATGAATCCGCTTTTCTCACAATTACTAAATTGAAAGACAATCGAATGGATGAATATGCAATACTAGTGAACCTCATATATCAATTCAATTTTGTTTTCATGTATTAATTTATTAGGAATGATTCAAGTGGGATGCAAAAAAAGACGTTTGCAAAGTGTTTTCAAAATGTGTTTGTAAGTGTGTGCATGGGTTATGAGTGTGTGTGTGTATATGTGTGTGCATGTGTGCATGCTGCAAATCAGGTGGCAGAATGAACTCTGGCACATCAAACATGTTGTCATCAGATGTGACTCAACTGTGCTTCTTGTGTCTCATCTGTACTCGTGCATCATGCATGAATGTCTGTTGACGGTATGTGGTTGCGTGCGTGTAGTATAGGTAACGAGGTTCATAAAAGTGCAGGGCCAAGAGGGCCAAGAAGCAGGGGCCAAGAATTGCAATAAGTACTGCCTTGAGAGATACAAGTGACATAACTTGATTTGTTTTTAGATACAAGGTCGTTGTTGAAGCAAATCATTACATTGATTTACGAGTAAAAGTTTGAGATACGAGCGCTGAACTCAAATCAACTCATTTCAGAAAAAGATACACTTAGAACAGTTCTGCAAAAAAGGCAACAGACGTTATAATTTTCTCTCTCTCTCTATGTCTCTCTCTGTCACTCTGTCTCTCTCTCTCTCTTTTTATTTGTATATACATATATATACACACACACACACACACACAAACACAGAGCCATCCATCCATTATTTGCAATGCTTGTCCCCATATATATGTATATTTTATACATGAACACACGTACACATACTGACCTGTGTGTTTGATGTCGCCATTGTATCAAACATACATGTGATGTCATTTACAGTGTAATCAACACTACAGGGCACGCTGGGATGTGTGTGAGTGTGGGTAGTGTATCTCAGTGCAACTTGACAGTGAAATTTGTCTCTCTTTCCCATTTAGAGTCAAAGAGATGTTGTATAACCAACCGCCCAGCGCCTCTGGACAAGAGCGACAGATAATGAGGCGCCTTCTGTCACGTCACATATGCAACACATCACGTGCGCTTCGAGCTGCAGTGACAGCATCAAGAGGACCTCGACTTTTGGCTGACAATATCTCATTGTGTCTTCAGCTTTTAGCGGACATAATGTACTGCAGGGTTAGGGTAGGCAGCCTATAATGCACCTTTCAACATTCATTATTCATCATGCACTGAAAGAAGCTTAAATTTATTGATGCTTTAAAAAAAATAACAATCAGCACAATACGAGAGGAAACCACTAAAACAAGCACTCAGTGGATGCTGTATTAAAGTGTCTGTAATGATATAAAATTATCAGTCCTTTTGGCTACTATACCGCGTATCCTATTTAGGGTTGTGGGTAGCTAGATATTATCCCGTCTGGTTTTGGTAAAATGGTAGGTTACACCATGAACCTGTCACCAATCACACAAAAAGTAATGAAATTGGGAATATATTGCTTAATTACAAAAACTGTTCTGCCAAAAGAACAGGAATTTTGATCTGGTAAACATATTCAACCTACAGCTACATCCATTCATGAAAGTCTCATTACCAAGATGGCTCCTTCCATGAAATCAGGCATCATCTCCCACAAAACCAAGAAGTAAGGTTCAGAGATTATTGGGAGATTAGGAGAGCAAGTACTAATGCTTTCACAGGTCAAAGTGCATCTGCATGTCGAATAACAAGAATAATATTTTATTAAATATATATTTTTTCATCAATTTCCATTACATATTGATGAATGGGTGGACCACTATATTGCACAAAACATTTTTAGTAACCAAAAATGTGAAAATTTCTTCCATGTTACCAAGGTGATACTGAATGGAACCCAACCTATGAAACTGAGGAGAATGACACTAGCTACATCCGCCGTCTTGTTTCCACAATTTGCACTCAAAAGAAGCTGTTTATTTCTGCGTGACCTGTGTCTTGTCCATGTTTTGAGCTAACTGTTGATGATTCCTTTGTTATTTAAGTCAAAGGCCCGTATAACTCTTAACAGTAAAGGTTTCTCACAAAAGCTTCTAGCCTTAGAGGATCAATTTCCCACACAAACATGCAATATGGCTCAACTGCTCTGAGCCTGGCAGTGCGGGATATGCCATTGGACACATTTGCCCACATGCATTTTTGGGAGCTTTTGTCATGGGCCAATGAAACCAAGGTTGAAGTTGCATGGGGCCGTAATTCCAGAAGGTATGCTTGGCAGAATAACAACACCAAAAGAGCCTCTCACCAAAAGTGAAGCACGGTGGGGGCAGCATCATGGTCATTGGCTGTTCTTCCTCAGCTGGAACTGGGCCCTTCCTCAAGGTGAAAGGAATCATAAACAGTTTCAAATAAGAGCCAACACTTGCATAATACTTTAAGGCTTCTGCGAGAAAGCAAAATAAACTTTACTTCAATTCTCCCACTCCAAAAATAATCAAATCAAATTAATGGTGAAAATAAGTTTTGAAATTACTGTGTTTAGAATTAAGCTGTTAGCGGTATCTGGTGATGGAAGTTTGTATTTGGATGAACTACAAAATATGAATCGTTATCATAATCACATCTTTTGGAGCTGAACAGGAACTATCTGATATTAGTGTTACCTGCATGAAAAGATTTAATTTGGGTAACACAGTATTATTACTTGAAGCAAAATAATGTCCTACTAATAAAACAAAACAGCTACACAGATGACTCGCTCCATTTGTAAAGATCATAATCTGAATTGTGCGCGACCTTTCAGTCTGAAACCCAAGAAAGCGCCAGAAGCATTTTGTGTTGTTAAACCAAAATACTCTTAATTTCTTCGACAATGTTCGTGTATCCGTCTATAAATATGCATCCGGTATCTGCACTTGTGTGTTTGCCTGTGTGTGTGTGCATTCAGAAGCCCCCCCCCTCTAAGAATGAATTATTTAGAGAAGAGTCTCCTCAACTTATCCACGGTCGAGCGGCCTCTGGCACGTACGGTTCCGCTCACAGCGGCACAAGAGACCCTAATTCGGCATCGTCTGCCGCTGTCCTACCCGACAGCGCCACACAATCTTCCCTGCATGCTCAAATCCACAGCTGATGTCCCCTTGCTGTGCCCTCACCTTTGCGCAACTTTTCCACCGGAAAGATCTGGTATTTTGGCATATAATGTATCTTCAGTTAAAATAAAATAACACACACAATTTCATGTTCTCAAAAATATTGGATTTAAAACATTGTGGATCGCTGCTATCTCGGAGCCGCACTACGTGTCCGCATAGAAGAACCATGTAAAATATTCATCCATATGGCTGGCTTAATAATGTATTATCCCTCAATTTAGCACCCAGAGCATTGCTGGGCTCAGCTTTGCTGCAACTGCCACCAAGCACAAGAAGTCCAGTTTCCCAAGCTTTGAAAATATCGCAATTTCACACTTACAAATTCCGATTAATGCGGTGGAGCAGCTTGTAGAAGGCCGCCTTCTCCAACCTGCAGCTTGTCTGTGTCCTTCACATCATACAGGGAAGGTGAAAAATCATTGCGGATTTGTTCAGGTGATTAGAATGTTCAGTCGCTCTGTCATGATTACGATTTTAGGTTAGGTGTTTTTTACAGGTTGTTTATTTCCAGGATTATGCAAAATCTTTTTTTGTGGCAGAGTGCAGGAGCCATGAGGCATTTTGGTATGAATATGACAAGTGTGGATCCAGGAATATTTTACTGATTATGGGGCATTTTTGTTAAAAAAAAAAAAAAAAACTGACAAAAACACATGAAAGCTTACCCTATGGTGCTGATCCAAATTATGATTGTCTCACTATATCAGAAGGCTGTCATCTATGAGTTCCTATCTATCTCCCCATGTTTCTGAAGGGCATCTCAGAAGCATACACAATGTCCCAATATAGTCGGGATCACCTCACACAGTGGCAGCTGATACTGATGCGGCCACCTCCTCTATGAGCCAGACTAAGACTGATGTGATAGTGCTTCATCTCTGTATTTTTAACTTGACTCTGTCCTCTCTCTACAAGTAATCCCCAAGCACCCAGGTTCTGCCTCACGTCCACACAAACATATGGGGAAGCTCACACTTTCCATTTCTCACTTTGCAGGTGTCGTGCAGTCTTCCCCCACCTCTGTTGAGCACACACATTCTGGGCGCACACACATAGAGAAACATGCCGCACGCAAGGGGGGATTAAGTGTGACTGGTCGAGTTGCTGAGAGCCACCGGCTGGGCCCATTTGAAACCAGGCTGGGATCAGACGAGGGGAAATTTGTGACCACCAAGAACCTCCCATTTGTGTGCTTGTCAGTGCTGACAGGCACATTCAGGCTGAGCTGTGACCGCCGATAGATGGAGGGAAAGAAGGAAAAGAAAACAGAATGTGCTGTGCTGTACTTTTGCCATGGAGAGAACAGAAGTTCACTTCTCTAAAAACACATCAACTTTTCTGAAGTGGGCAAACTACATAAGTGACGCAACATCATTATGCAGAATTTGTAGCAACAGCTATTACCAGCATAGTAAGTACGGTAAATACGTACAGCAATTGGGTTTAAATACTTAGGTAGAAAATAAACCTAAAAAACCTTACCCAAACAGGGTAATCTTCATCCAATTTGGTGCCAACATGTATCACTGACACATCATTATTGTCACATATTACTCCATGGTGTTAAATGTGTTTAAATCCACAGTGGTGTGATTTAGATGCATATAAAATTATTATATATTGGCAAAGAGATTGCTAGTGCAAGTGTGGACTCACAAAGAATACGAGTGGCCCAACTTTATGTGAAACACAGAGTAAATACATCACATAAAAATATTCGGAATTTGTTAAACAAATTCATGATTAGAATTTTCAAAATGCAACTTTTTCACTTGTTTTACAGTAAATACATCACATCAAACTATTAGGAATTTGTTAAAGAAATTCATGATTCGAATTTTCAATAAGCAATAGTCGTACTTAATTCAGGCTACGTAAATTCTACCACTCGGGTATTATATTCATGCAAAATTAAAACGTGGAAAAGACTGTGAATAATCAAAAAGTGTAATAAATTAAATATAAAACAGTCTTAACACTGACTTAGCAGCGAAGCAAGACCTGTTCCATACGCTTTCACTTGAGTGCAGCTTAGTATAATTTTCTCTCGTTACTTAGTTCCCCGAGTTTATGCTATGTGATGCTTGAAAAACTAAATGGGGTTGATACAGTGTTTTCAAGGAGAGATTCCTGAAATTACTGTGTATTTTCTTTTACTCCCTTCTTTAATCTCTTTTTACATAGAGCTCCAAAAAACTGACAGGAAATTACCACCAGGTTTAATTTCCATTGTTTCTATACACAAGCTGTATAGTCTGTAGTAAATGTCTCTCTGGGAATATTTCTACTCATTGTGACAAAGAGGCAAACAATTATAAAGTCATTTTCATGTCTCCTGTTCAGTCCATGCATTTCTCACCTGTATCCGAGAAACATTTCTACAAGAATACATTTTGAAAAAGAAAGAAACAATAGGCGGTGTTTCACATGATCCAGTTGTCAGAAAGGAGTACAGTAGCTAAATATGAATGATCATGCTGTCAATTACTGAAAAGTAGATTGTCTCTCTATATTGCTAACTATAAATAGGACATCACTCTGTCTTCTATTCTGGTGCTCTGAGGAAAATGTGTGCTCTACTCAATTTTTATTTGATGTGCATTGTTTTGGGGGACAAAAACATTTTGACCTTATACATGTGTAAATATACACCTAAATCGAACTGTGTTTGATCGAGGTGGAGGTTTTCGCAGTGGCACATCTTAAATATCATAAAAAACACATTACAAATATTACTGTTGAGTTTTTTTGGAGGAGAGGCTGAAATGGCATTCCCATTCATTTCAATGGTAAAAGATGATTTACGAAATGAATGTTATGACATACGAGTATAATTAATTGAACTTAAATGTCAAAGTATCACGGTAGATGAGATTAAATATCTTAAAAGGTCTTGGAGCTCTGGAATAGATGAATAACCACTTTTAAGATGGAAATGTCATATTGGCGGTCAAATCCCACACAACAATTATGACCACAATGATTAAACAGTACTGTCTCATAATAGCTGAGAGAACATTTTGAAATAAAACAAATGGAAAAAGAGGATACAAGGTGGCAGTAGTGTCATTTAAGGACAAAATAGTAGAGCAGGAGAGCAGATGTTATTTTCTCACCAACACTTATAGGGTAGTACACAAGATGGCTTGCGTGCACATCAGTGGGGTGAGGCACAGGGTGATTTCTGGGTAGGTCAAGTGTAGGGATGTGCAGTTGATGGCGAAAGGTGATGACTGACGATTGCCGGGGAGGAACAAGAGACGGGAAAGACGACAGTCCAACGTGTGACTTGAAAGACCCGCAGGAAAGATTTTTCCCACAGTGGTGACCCGCGAGTGACTTTCATTTAAAAAAGCTGATGAGCGGCTGGAGGAAGAGCCCCAGTGTTCCCAGAACACACACCATCACAAATACCCACAGGAAGATCCTGTCAATGACCATGGCAACGTACTTCCAATCGTCTTCCACCTAGTGAAAACAGACACAGGAGATGCAGCTTATTATGTTGCATACATACTCATACAGCAATAGAAATCATATTAAATCAATCAAATCAATTATATATGATAGTAATATACCCGATTAAAATGATCCCTGCATATTCACGCTTCAGCATTCACCTGTTTGACACACTTATTCACTATGTGCTGAGGCCCAATCCATATCTCATATAAATGTACTACTTTGGTGCAGTCCTGTGGCAACTTGTCATATGGGAAGTATGGTGAAGAAGTTTCATATAGTCTGGCCATAGCCTTGTCTAATAGAAAAAAGAACTTTGCGGCAACTGCAGGCAACTATGAACTTTTTTGGAGCAGGTGTGAATGACTCTCAGTGCTCATCCCGTGACCAGTGATTGGCAAATTAATTTCCGGTTAACATCATGCTCCATTCACAACTGCACCAAAATGAATGGATAGAAAATCTCTGGCACTTAACTGCCAGAAAAATAATAAATATTAATGAATCTGAAGCTTGCAGAAATGTCTCCTAAATATCTTCTTGTGCTGAGTGTGCTAAGACCCTTCCTCTATATTCTGTGTATCCACTGCACTCCAACTGCATTATGAAGAAAGTTGTAGGAGATGATTTCGCAAATAGAGTGGCTCAATCCTGTGAAAAAGCTACTGAGTAATGTTAATTTGAGACATCCACCATCTTATGGAATCTTATGGAACTTTAAAGTATGCCTCACATGATATTTACTCATTTTTCTAGCAGTTAAAACACTTTGTCAGTTCATTTTTCTATGCAGCAGGAAGTTAACTGATTGTCTGATCAATGGTGAGATTGGAAGCACGTCACTGACTTGGAACACCTAGTCAATCAAACAAAAACACTTAGATACTAACACCATGACACAAATATGTATAACATGTAAATTGTATACACTGGAACAGAATAATTAGAACCAAATGTGGCTCGCCTTCGATTTTTTATTTTAAAAAGGTCAACTTCTTCATGACAGTAAAGAATGTTGAAATGTCACCTAACAAATCAAATCCTTTTGATGGCAATAGTTTGACCATGCCAGGCATTATTTCCACCTCTACCACAGTGCTATAAAAAATTGCCTTGCACCAGCTATAATAGCAGAGGTAGATATGCTTTTTCCCCTCCTATGAAACTGGGACAACACATGTGGACCAAATAAAGGTCAAGCTATTGAGGTGGCTGCACATGTAAGCGTACAGTTTGGTTTAGCACTCGAGCTATAATGTGTGTGTTTGCTTCTGGTCTACTCTTCTGCTTTTGGTCTACTCTTTGATCATTCAGGTGTGTACAATCGGATCAAGGCTGCTGTGGCCATAATGCTATTGTTGTGCCCAGAGAGGAGCCTGCGTGGCTATTCTACACAGCCAGATTGCAACGTTACAAAGAAAAGATGGCACAACAAACATATCAGGCCCATCCAGAGTGTGAGGATGAGATAGGAGAAGCCATTCCAACAGGAAGCTTTATTCTCCTTTTATAGCCCCATGCTAACACTCTCAGGATAGAGACACACACATCCAATTTTGTTCTTTGACTTAGAAGCAACATTTCAGGAGCTGAATCACTGGGGGTTTGATTCAGTGTGATTCTTTCTGGTTCTCTTATGTTGTATGTATGAAATACAGACAAGGTATCATGCAATGGAATGGACTAGGGGTGCAACATCAAAGTTTTCTTGCTGATCACTGATCTTAAAAATGCCTCACTTGTCAATCCCGATTCATTTTTAACAACAGCTAACATCCTCAATGGTCCAAATAAAATCAGCACTCACAATTTCATGATTTGATTGCCAATTTAAAAACTGTAAGAATAAATAACACAGATTGAGCACTGTACCTCTTTGGCTTTGTTGCGAATCCTCATGTTCTCGGCGATGTACTTCACGCTCTCAATGGCCTGCTTGACCTCAGGCGAAATGACTGAGAATGCCACAACAGCATTCACTTGAGAGGGGGAGTTCAAGGCCCTTGGCAGTTTGGGCAGCTCCGACTCTGGGGGTCTTTGGGTCTGAGGGCCCTGAGATGAGGGGGCCACCTTAGGAGGAGGGACAGGTGTCGGAACCTCCTTGCCTCTGTAGGGGCATCTTCTGTTCATATCCCGCTTATTGTCACGGTTCATCTCACCATACTCGATACAGTTCATGGAACCGCCCACTGAGGAGGCCCCTCCTCCACTTGCCGCACCATCCAGCGGTGGGCACGCCACGCCCCCTGTGATGCCCCCAATGCTCAAACTTCCTGATCCGCTTCCGACGCTGTTCTTTCTCTTTTTGTTTCCTCCGCCGCTCCCTCCTCCGCCCGTCCCCGCTGTGATGCTGGCAGTAGACGAGCCGCCTTGGTCAATTGGTCGCCTCATCAGCATGACCCTCGGCAGCACCCCGAGGAACACTGACCTTACCCACTCGGGCATTGTGTGAGTCATGGGAGTGCGGTAGTGAACGTTCAGCACAAACACGGTGATCACGATGCTGAGCGTGACAAAAATCATGGTGAAGAGGAGGTATTCGCCGATCAGAGGGATGACGAGTGACGTGGAGGGGATGGTCTCCGTAATGACCAGCAGGAACACGGTGAGAGAGAGCAGGACAGAAATGCACAGGGTAACCTTCTCGCCGCAGTCGGAAGGGAGGTAGAAAACCAGCACGGTGAGGAACGAGATGAGAAGGCAGGGGATGATAAGGTTGATGGTGTAAAAGAGCGGCAGGCGGCGGATGTAGAAGGAGTAGGTGATGTCTGGGTAGATCTCCTCGCAGCAGTTATACTTGATGTCGTGTTTATAACCAGGTGCGTCAATGATCTCCCATTCTCCGCTTTCCCAGAAGTCTTTAAGGTTTACCTAAGTCATTGCAAATTTGAATTAAACACAAGTCACGAGTTTGTCTTGCAGTGCATACATAATACGTTACACAAAATGACCAATTTGACATAATGCCATTTTGGGATCTTCGTACCTTTGAGCCAATAAGCACCAAGTCAATCTTGGCCTTGTCATACGTCCATGAGCCAAATTTCATGGAGCAGTTCTGGTAGTCAAAAGGGAAGTAGGTGATGTCCATGGGGCAAGAGGATTTGAAAATAGCCGGAGGAACCCAAGTAATGGTGCCATCAAACTTCAACAGAGCCTTGGTTTTATCCTCCACCAGAAAATCCCCCACAGCACTACAAGAGAGAATACCCAAGAAACTCAAATGTTATTTCACGTAAAGGTCTTCACAACATTCGACCGAAAAGGTCAGCACACGGTGAGCTAAATACAAAAATGGGGCCATGTGTTTATCAAAGTGCTTTGGTAAAATAATCCATATCATCAGACAGAATAAACAGCAATAACTAAGGGTATCATGTGATCTAATCTGTTCTGTGTCTAAAAATGGAAAATGAAATACACAAATCCCGTGTCTCATTTTGCAGCCTAAATTGAGATATCATTCAACCATAAGTAAGCCTTTAAAATCATTTCAGTATGATGCCATTCTCATTCGTGCATGAGTCAACAATGTACGTAAATAAATGCAGTGAACTTTCTGTCGTCAATTTGTTCTCCCTTCAGGTAAATAGCGTCATAAATAGGCATTTGTCATGACAAAAGATGATCAAAACATTGAGCGAGTGTTCAATCAATCTTACTTGTTGTATAAAACAATGTCAGGCCTCCATATCTTATTGGATGGAACTCGAATGAACTCAATTCCATCATACTCAACCGGTGCCCATCTTAGTTTGTAGTCATTCCAAACCTAGGCAGCGGAAAACATAACAATAAACCAGAGAAATCTTTTGTCACATGATAAGTTCAACAATCGGAAAAAACATTAGGGGTGACCCATGAACGCAACTCACATGTCTGAGCCACAGGTTTGTTTCCATTATTTGATTCACCTCATCCTGCCAAGAACACATTTGTTACATAGCCTCAATAAAACATACTTTTGCTTTTTATTCTGAGAATAATTTTTAAGGTTATCTTACCACTTTGACCAGTTGAGACATGGACACCTCGAACTCCACAGTGACCGGATCAGACACATTCTCCACTGGGCGGATGAACTGGTTGTACCTTCGGAATAACCTCCGAAATAAACGGTCCTCTCCTTTGGACGCAAAACAGCCTGATGGAAGAAATTTATAGACAAACAACTTTGGTAAAATGGGAATATAGGATGTGGTATGATGAACATTCGTTAAATACAATCACATTGTTTTCCAATAAACGTGACAGTCTGTCTCTGTAAATGCACTTCACCTTTAGAAAGAGAGCTGAGCAGATGATGATGGAAATCGCATGTGAGTCTGTTTGTCTGCATGCACACATTAAATTACTGGTCTGACATCCGAATTTGCAAGAGTCGAGGGAAAAGGACTACAGTGTCGAAAGCTGTCTTGGCAATGGGGGATTGCAAATACCCTTGAAGCTAACCCCTGCAGAATCTTCATGACTTCATGCCATAAGGAATTGTCAAATCCAATTTGTTGGTAAGTTTTACGCACAAGAAGCATAGACAAAACAACTGTTGGACTTTTTAGTCAAATACAAACTCGACCATTGTCAGGTTGAACTGAAGGTCACATTGTGGAAAAGTGCCAGGAGTAACACTGCTGCATGGGATGGCATACAGAGCCGCTCACGCCTGTCCGAGCAGAAAATGTTGCCTCGCTTGGGACAGTGAACACTCACACCACCAGCACTCTGCGCCAGAGTCCTAACAAAGCTCTGAAGCCTCCACATAGTATATCCAAACATGAGTCATCAAAATTGCAGTTATCAGCATCCATATGCATCCACATGCATCCATATTAACTCCAACGTGATTCATGATGGAGAATATGGAAGATTTATGAGGTCAGCATTGCAATCATTTCTTCCACACCAAACTCAACCAAGCACGCTTTGCCTGACCTTGCATTGTGCAATGGGAGACAGCCATGCCGCAACAGAAAATGACCTTGCTTCAGTTAAAAACTACACAAACATACGGTAGGCAAATGAAAAATTATCGAGTACACGTTACTTCAAGGTCGATGCTTCCGCCAAGGCTTTTAAGCTGAGAAATGATGCACACACAATTCAACGCCATCCCCACTACACCAACCTGTACTTCCTTTTCTGCACTAACCACGGGATGTTATATACGGAGGTCAATGTGCTTCACTTAAAGGACAACTGGAGCACAACACCCATGTACACGCAAGAAGCTACACTGCTATTCACAGAAGAATAAATAAAACATGCTGCTTTCAAATGATATTTTCTTGCAGGGCTTCAAAAGCACTATGTGAGGCGTTTTTAAACCCTTATTCATATCTGTATTTGTATCATCTTTAAACCCCTTATGGATTTTCGCTGTTAACCAACAATGCTATAAATAGCTATTGATAAAAAAAGCACATGCACATAAAGATGAGTCTACTGAGGCCTGCACTGTCTAAACTTTAGACAACTTCTTTATGACATTAAACTCTGAAAGTCATAAGGAAGTTGTGTACCTTTATTGCCCTGGGGATTACACGTGATGACAGAATGTAGACATCCTACATCAAAGGCTGCATTGTTGTGTGCGCATCTGGCTTTTGGCTTGTGTTTCTCCACTCTTCTGACCTGTCCAGGGAAATAACGGCGCTGACTTATTTGAAAGGTTACCTTACTGACGCGTCAATCTGGAGAGCAGCACGAAAAATGAAGGTGTAAGACAGAGGGGAAGCTGAGAAAACAAGTATTTCGAATCAACGTTGTACAAGAATGTCACAGCCTTGTGGGGGTGTATGGGGAGGGGGTAAACCTCCTTCACCAGGGACATGTGATCAGGGGAGGGAGGGGAGGCAAAGCCTTACCTGCATCATACCTAATTAGAAAAAAAATGAACACTGATAAATGAAATTATGTATTTCAATTTTGGTTTTCTGGTCTGCACTTTGTACTGATTTTCTTTTTTACGCGAATGATGATTTCCAAATTGCTCAATTTAATTGAATGTACTGTTGAAATGCGCACAGTATATATGTGAGACATGTGAAATGTAGCAGCAAGCAACCTCACCTCAGCTCTGATTGCACAATCCCACAACAATTGAATGGAGGAGACTTGTTTTGTCAAGTGCCCGTTTCTGTCTTTTCCATCCCCAATACAATGGAACCCAGACAGTCAACCGCCTCGGAACTCTTACTTTGCCACACATAGGCAGACTTTACACACCAGAATCTATCATGATTGTTTTGACTGCCCACCCGACCCTAACCCCAAAGTCAATAACACATAAGACCAGGATGAAGAACATTTTTCCATTGTTTTACTTAATAAATGTCGCTATTTTTTTATGGTGTGTTATTAATTAACATTTGATTTGACCTAAAAGACATGGGAGATTTTTTTTCTATTTCTGAATTGGCACATAGTAAAATGGCTTTGCAAAAGTTTCCTGGGGTCACTGCACAGGCGAGCTGAGGCTTCCGGAGTAATGAAACAGTCACCCTCCTGAGACGTGCAATCTCAATGCCTGGTACCCGCTTTTAAGCATTCGGTGCACCCACAACCTTGCCTAAGCCTCTAATTGGGTGTGGGCAAAGCAGAGCAATTATAATCAGTCAATTAATTGGACCTTGTGTTCACTGTTGAAAAATAAGTTAAGCTATATATTTTTTTTTACGCTGGAACTTTAATTCTCATTACTCCCTCTGCCACAAAGTATATGAGTAGTGATAAAACAATGTAAAAGAAGTTAATTATAACCTTGCCCTCTGTTAAGTGGGTGTCCAAATATTACATCAAAGAACACAGCGGCATAGGCTTTTAGAAGGAGAGGTTTGCTTTGTACAAAGCCAAGAGTGCATTCACGAAGGCACATGTGACAGCAACACAGTTGGTGGTAAAACATTCATGACTTTAGATGTTTTGTGAAGATTTCATAACAGCTCAATGTGATGCACCGTGACTGAGGTCCAGATAAGATCAAGAACATTTTAAATGACCTAGAGGAGGATTCAAGGGGGGGTGGCTTATATGACGGAAATACTGTGATTGGTCTAAAAACTGACGTATATTGAATTTTGTGCCATTGCAAACCCTCATTTAGTGTGTTTGGGAAATTGGCAGACCACATTGCGACAGGCTGGACAGAGCGAGGGTGTTTTATTTACCTGCTCCGAGAACACCTGACAATTTGGTAACTGACAGTACACTAGACCTAACACCAGCTCAAAGCAGCCGTAAGCAGTGGCGCAGGTGGTCTAATGCGATTTCGATGAGTTCGATCAAGGTGCAGGCAGACAGATTCTGCGCTCCGCTGCAGACTGGTGGATGTCATCGTATTTCATTTATAAATATGTCAAAAGCATCCAGCAAACCCTCTGAACCATTATAAAGATCAATTCAATGAATGCATTGTTATTATCATCCTTATTATACTATAAAACAAGCCCGCTGGGCAGCGGCACAGCGTTGCAGGGGTTGGCGTCCACACATGGGCAGGAACGATCAGAGTGGAAGGTTGTCTGCAGGAGGGAATTTCTGTGGTTCAAATCACTTGATAGGTTTTTTTCTCCATCCCTCTAAAATTGCCCATCTGTGTGAAAGTGAACGGTTGTTAGTCTATACGTTTTCTTTGACTGGCTAGCAACGAGTCTCCTGCCTAACTCGCCCAAAACCAATATAGTCCAGATAGGCTTCAACTCATTCCTAATTTGTGCTATAGAAAATGTATGCGTGGATGAGAGCTCTTAAATGTGTACGGTTTCTTCTCATCCCCTTGAGAAACCTGCTTATATTGCTCAAGCTTAGACTGAACAATTGCAGACATTTTTGGTCATCAAAATGTGATGACGTGACGAAAATGTGACGGTCTTTGTTCTTGGACGAATGAAAACGAGTTGAGCAGTCACACGTGTTCGGCCTCAAATAGCCACAATGATTGAGAATTAGCCAGTCTAACTCCATATCTCATGGCTCCAGGAACACAAGGAGCCAAAGCCTATGGGAGGTTCTTTGATCAGGCATGTGCTTAACAGGATGAGGATGGAAATGAGTGCTGGACACTCTGAAGAAACTAATTACCTTCCAATAATACATGGTTAACGGTGTGTGTGTGTGTGTGTGTGTGTGTGTGTGTGTGTGTGTGCGTGCGTGCGTGCGTGCGTGTGTGTGTGTAACCGTGCATGCGTGAACTATGAATAGGTTTTGAGGCTTTTTGATGTCCTGCTTGTGATACGTTAGACAACAAAAATAAAGTAAAAGAGCTTCAAGCCACTCATGTCAACACGTGGTCCAAAGCTCTTTGCATGGGGGCTCCTATGTGTTCCCGTGTGTGCGTTTTATTTGTATTTATTTTTTGTGAAACACACATTCTCTCACCTTTGCCTCAAACAGCATGTGATATTTTTGTTTCAGTGATGCATGAAATCCAGTGTTCTCTTGATCGCACGCTTTAATCTCTGAGGATGTGGCAGTCGATGTCTGATTCACTGCGAATGTTAATTTATCATACAATGACATGTCTCCAAACCAAAACATGTTTGGGACTAGGAAAGAAATGTATCTTTGTTTGTTTGTCTCTGTTAAGTCTGAACCAGAAATTACAGTAATTGGCAGAAAAATCATCGATTCATCGATCCATCCATCCATCCATCCATCCATCCATCCATCCATCTATTATCTGTACCGCTTTAGGATTTATATTTTATTGATCTTTCTGAAGTAAAATAAATTCCAGAAAACTAATTTCTATACACCAGTGATGACCAGACGCAGTCCTTGAGGTGAGCTGTATTGCATATTTTAGATGTTTCTCTTCTCCAACATACCTAATTCAAATAATCATCTCGTCATCGGGTTTCTTCAGAGCTGATCATTTGAATCGATTATGTTCGAGGAGGAAAACATCTGAAACAAGCAGCCATCGGCGTCCAGAGTTGGACATTGAGTAAGACTTTATATTTTGTATCATATATACAGTACATATGGTATATTTACAAACAAAAAGAAGCAAAGTACTTGTTAGCTCTCTATCTGACATACATCAACATGGCAATCAAGGCACCTAAGTGACGTGAAGTCATACAATTAATAAGGTCATATCAGTTAAGAGACCAATACATGGCACAGAAAAACTCATTATGTCCATTTTTATGTACATTTCTTGTGTTTCATCTGCAGTGAACACAAAGTGAATGATGCGTTGGATGAGCTGAGCAGAGGGAGAGCGAAGAAGCCTTCCAGGTAAAATGTGAGGCAAGTAGAGTTGGGGAAGGAGATGGAGACAGTTGGATCAGTACAGAAACACATCAAATATGAGGGTCAAAAGATCCAAGGCCATCAACCGTGCATGATTAATACCCTTGCCATCAGAAACAAACAATTATGAACATTTTCATCTGGAAAATGGATGCAGCTTTTGCAGACATCCGCAATTACCAATCATCATTCTATTGTGACCTTTTGGCCCTTTTGCATTTGTACAAGACACAGCAGGGCAGGCTATCATTTTGTAATTGGTCGTCTATGGTTATTAAAAGCCCACAGGGAAGAATTTAATAGGTTGAGACCTTGTATTTTTCAGTGAACCCGAAGAACACGTTTTTTGGCATGTGGGAGTAAATACTTAGAGAACATCCACACAAGCAGGATATGCCAATTTAGCAAGGGAAAGCTTGGATTCTCCCCCCCCACCCCCACCCTTAGAGCTGTGATGCAAATGTGCTAACCACTTACAAGTCAATTTTCAATAATATGTCCCCTTCAATCACAGTCTGTGGCAAGACCCCACCAGTTAAGCACTTGTTGTATTATTGTGCTAGTAGTTACGACGAACAATGGAACCAAAACAAAAATTGGTACGTTATCTCGCATCAGCGATCACGGTATGAGAATCGAATTATCTGCTGTCTTGGGACGAGAATGCGTTGCACTTGCAGCTGCAGCTAATGTAGTAAGCACTGCTAATGTCTTCTCGTCTCTGCAGTGTGGCCAAAACAGAGGAGGCGATTACACACAACATTAGCGAATCATCAGTGTTCACATGGGCGTGACCTGACACTATAAGTGGCTGCTAAATGTAATCAGTTTAGCAGATGTAGACTACAAAATACAAAATAAAATCAATCGAATGTTGTCTCATCCTTCATTTCAGAAAAGAGGAGAAAAATACCTAAGACAAGGAACGGTGCAGTAGAAGTTGAAAGAAACTTATATTTGCTCTTGTGCTTAGTCTAAAGTATTGCTATGCCTTCATGTTGGGGCATCTCGGTGCCAAGGAACTATGTTGAAATTAATTGAGGAGCTTCATTTAGACAAATGTAGTGCTTTGCTGCTAACTAGTGGCATCTTATAGCCAACAAACTATATGATGAACCGAGATGATAGCCAACAAACTATATGATGAACCGAGATGATGAGTGTGTGTGTGTGTGTGTGTGCGTGCGTGCGTGCGTGTGTGTGTGTGTGTGTGTGCATGCGTGCGTGTGTGTGTGTTCGTTGTGTGAGGTATAATGTACCGTAATTTTCGGACTAAAAGTCGCTCCGGAGTACGAGTCGCATCAGCCATAAAATGCCCAAAAAAGTGAAAGAAAACATATATAAGTCGCTCCGGAGTATAAGTCGCATTTTGGGGGGCAATTTATTCGACAAAATCCAACACCAAGAACAGACATGAACGAGCAACAAAAGGCTAAACGATAGGTATGCTAACGTAACATAAACACAAACAAAGAGCTGAGAACGGCCCTGACGTAACATTCAGAGTTATTAAAAAAAACTATTACATAAATAACACGTTTATAAAACCATCTGTGTCACTCCAATTCATTAAATCCATCGATCGTCCTTTGTCAACAATGGGTGCGCGCCGCTGACGGCGCTTGCACTTCAAAATATTCCACAGGCCCATATAACGATATATAAATTAGATATCAAATAACTATTATATAAGCAATAATATTATCAAACCATCTGTGCACTCTAAATCATTAAATCCATCGATCAAATTCCTCGTCCTTTGTCAACAACGCCGCGCGTGCGCCCTGACGTCAGCCTTGTCGTTATTCCACAGATCTAGTATATAACTAGATTGTAGCATTAACAAAGTACAAGGAAAGACATGGGTTTGGTAAACGGCTCTTTATTTAACAAAACAAACTTCCAGGCGTGTGGTGGCGTGGACTTCCAGCCACGGAGGTGGAAGAGAGAGCCATAGAATAGGACCGGGCGTGCGTAAAAGCCATGACCGAGCCCCATCCACCGTCCCCGGACAGCCACCCGGCCGAGCGCCGGCCCTCGACTTCCATCCACGGAGGTGAAAGAGCTCCGTAGAGTAGGACCGGGCGTGAGTAAAAGCCATATCCGAGCCCCATCCACCGTCCCCGGACAGCCACCCGGCCGAGCGCCGGCCCCCGACTTCTATCCACGGAGGTGAAAGAGAGCTCCGTAGAGTAGGACCGGGCGTGCGTAAAAGCCATAATAGTTTTTCAAACCTTCTGTGTCACTCCAAATCCTTAAATCCTTCAAACTCTTCGTCCTCCGTGTCACTTAGAAACAAAGCCGCTAATGATGCCGGTAGTACGTGGGGCCCTTCGTCATCCCGTGATCAATCTTTGTCCTTTTTGTAAACAACCGCCGCGCCACGCCGCGTCACGCTGCTGACGTCACTTGAAATTCAAATTACAGTAATCCCTTGCTACATCGCGGTTCGTTTATCGCGGTTTCACTTTTTTTTTTTTTTTTTAATTTTGGAAAAAAAACATAAGTCGCCCCCCCCACCCAAACTATGAAAAAAACGCGATTTATAGTCCGAAAATTACGGTATTTACCTCAATTCAGGCTTCTGCTTAGGCCTGCTGTTGTAATTCTGAATGTGCGTATGGGAGTGGGTGGGGAAGGGAATGTGGGGTCTCGGTGGCAATAACGATACAGCAATCGGGCTAAGCAGATCCTGCTGCCCCCGCATGGGCCTTAGGCAACGTGCAACCACACGCATTCTCACTGAATGCCTGTTAGACTTCTATGCAACTTTATTACATCTGGGAGGGAAACCAGAGAGATGCTTGCTAGCATCAAACTCACAAGAGCATTTAAGTCTGCCGCAAGAGCAAACACACTTGGAGACGCTGTGATTCAAGAGGACATCCCTTTGCAAGCACATCCAAGCAACACTGGCTTTGTGTCAACAAAGTTACTCAAAGGGAGAAAGCAAAAGTGATTTTACATTGAGGGTACATAATGCAGTGCTTCATCTAATGGCGTCTTTTCTGTTTCCGGTCCTTCCCTCTGGAATGACCTCCCCTTAAATGTTGGGGCAAGCCCCCTCTTTGTTCGTCACGTCGCGCCTGGACTACTGTAATGTACTATTCTCTGGTCTTCCTAAGTCCCGCATCAAAAGTCTACAGTTAGTACAAAATGCTGCTGCAAGGCTGCTCTCACGGACAAGAAAATTTGATCACATTACCCCAATATTAGCCAACTTACATTGGCTCCCGGTCCATTTAAGATGTGACTTCAAGGTTCTTCTATTAACCTATAAATCACTGCATGGCTTAGCGCCTTCGTATCTCGTCGACCTAGTTGTTCCTTATGTTCCGTCTCGTAACCTTCGTTCGCAAAACGCTACCCTTTTAGCGACACCGAGGGCCAAGAAAGTGTCTGCAGGGTCTAGAGCATTTTCTATCCGGGCTCCAGAGCTTTGGAATGCCCTCCCAATGGATATTATGACTGCTACCTCAGTAGAAACATTTAAGACACGTTTAAAGACACATTTCTATGACATGGCCTTTAACTAACTTGTAGTGGCCGATTCGGCCGGAGTTTGTTTTGTTTTCTCTCCCCCCCCCCCCCCTCCCCGGCCGGGGAGGTGGTTAGGTGGCACCCAAGCTGACAGCGGCTATCTGGATTCTCGTGGGCCAATTCAGGTTGGGGGAACTGCAGCTCAACCTCCACTGCCAGGATAGTAGAGGGCTCCTCCGGCAGCCCTTCACTCTGACTTGGACATCCACTTTTTTGATTTTCATATTATGTATTATTTGTGCCCTCTCTGCATCCATTACAACCTGGTGATCCTGAAAGGGGGATCCTTCCATCTGTGGTCCCTTCTCAAGGTTTCTCATTTTCCCCGGGCAGGGGTTTTTGAGTTTTTCCTTGCCCTTTTGGGAGCTTAAGATCAGGGGATGCTTTGAGAATAATTGTCAATTTTTGTCTATGTGAAGCCCTTTGAGACTGCTTGTGATTTAGGGCTATACAAATAAACTTGACTTGACTTGACTTGACTTTGTTCCATTTTTAAAACTTATGTGAAGTCATGGCAAACTCTTGTGTTTTAATCAATGAATGTGTAGATATGACTGTATATTGGTGCACTTTATTAACTGAAATATAAGAAAATTGATTTTCTAGCTAACAGGGACTTTTGAACCCGTTTACCACAACACTGTTAATTGCAGGGTCATCGTAAACATTTAAAAACAAGTGCCAAACCTCAGAAACGCACCTCCCTGCCAAGAAATTTATTCTAATGAAGGCATAGGATAACAGCATGTGCCATAGAGAGATGCAATTACTATGGGGTTGGGACTTATTGGATTAGTTGACTTATTTATCAATTATGTGGCGCTGACTTTACGTGTTATTAAGCAATTTATGTTTACCCAATTCCTCATTTTGGATTCATAGTCATTTCACAACACAAACTGGCTCCACAGCAGACGAAGCATCTGTAAAGATGAAATGCACCGACTTTAATATTGTCAGTCCTTTGTTTGCCGTGTGCTATCTAATATTGCCGAGGACTGTGACTAATTTTCTCCTTTTTTTCCAAATGAAAAAAAAGGTAATCACATCTTTCTGTTGTGTTATTTTTATTTTAATATTAATAGTCAGTTGAACATATCTTTTTTATAGCCAAGGTAAATAGAGATAAAGGGTCAGGCCCATAACCTACCATAGATCTGTTTCATGCCAGCTTGGCTGGACATCCCTCTAGGCTGCTGCATCAGGCAAACTGCCTTGTGCCGCTAAAACATATTATGCAATTCAGCTGATTTCAATCACTAAATCCCAAACCTTAAGACACTGTCTCATCTTCAAAATTTGCTGATGTGCACCACAACCCATCCACAGGCCGACTCTTTTTTGAATGTCATAAGGGCGTCATATTAGCTCTTTGTCTATGCCGCACACCTGCAAGCCACTAGAGTCAGATTATTCTTCGGCAATAGCTTGATGCGACTGACTGCAGCTTCAGCGCTTCATCTCTTGTGTTGACATATTAGCCGATCATGGATGGCAGGAGACAATATCCTCTGCAGCACACAATTCAGACCCCCCAGTGCGAGTTCCTGCATGGGTGTTTTCAGGCTGTGATCTGTACACACAATCCAGTTCAGAACGATCCAAGCCCATAAAGGATTGAGCAAAGAAGGAGAAGGAAGACTCCTGTTGGGTTTTTTTGTGTTGTTGTTTTATTCAGGTTTAAACCCAAATAACCAACTAACTGTGTCTATTACAAGTACTCATTGTCCAGTTTCCTGACATTTTTCCAATTTTGGTTAGCTGGTTGTGTCAAAACTCTCTGGATGAAGCAGAGCTAAGAGAGAAGTCGATCTATGTGCATGCGTCAAGTTAAAGGCTGTGTGTGACTCAACGGCATGCACACAATGACTACGCTGTGACAATGTGAAGCACTCAGCACTGCTTCTGGGGGATGGGGCATATTTATTTCTGCACTTAGGGCTTTGAAAGTGAAAAGTTTAAAAATATTTGAACGGAACAAATGTTTTTAAGAATCAAAGCACTTCTTATCCCTGCGCTGCACTTTTCTCTTGGGAAAGACTTTGGATCTTTTGGGAGCAATGTTTAAACGCAGAGGTATTTAGCATGAGCAGCGATTACTAACACATGTGGTAGCTGTTGTCACACCCTGCAGTTTGAGTGACAGGCTGAAAAAGTGTTGTTGAAGCAGTCCAAATGCCAAGATTAATATTATTTCAATTTAAGGACAATATTATATGTCATCTGGAAAGATGCTCATTATGCTCACTAGAGAAGACCATCTCCTGGAAAATTAGTTTCACTTTATACTGTGAAATAAATTCCGGGAATTCAAATAACACTGCCGAAATGCTAAAATGGCCCTCTGGAGAGCCACTTAAGGACCCCATGATAAAACTACCGGTAGCTATTTACCATAATTTTCGGACTAAAAGTCGCTCGGAGTACAAGTCGCATCAGCCATAAAATGCCCAAAAAAGTGAAAAAAAACATATATAAGTCGCTCCGGAGTATAAGTCGCATTTTGGGGGGCAATTTATTCGACAAAATGCTAACGTGACATAAACACAAACAAAGAGCTGAGAACGGGCCTGACGTAACATTCAGAGTTATTAAAAAAAACTATTACATAAATAACACGTTTATAAAACCATCTGTGTCACTCCAATTCACTAAATCCATCGATCAGATTCCTCGTCCTTTGTCAACAACGCCGCGTGTGCGCCCTGACGTCAGCCTCGTCGTTATTCCACAGATCTAGTATATAACTAGATTGTAGCGTTAACAAAGTACAAGGAAAGACGTGGGTTTGGTAAACGGCTCTTTATTTAACAAAACAAACTTCCAGCCACGGAGGTGGAAGAGAGATCCATAGAATAGGACTGGGCGTGCGTAAAAGCCATGACCGAACCCCATCCACCGTCCCCGGACAGCCACCCGGCCGAGCGCCGGCCCTCGACTTCCATCCACGGAGGTGAAAGAGAGCTCCGTAGAGTAGGACCAGGCGTGCGTAAAAGCCGTAATAGTTTTTCAAACCTTCTGTGTCACTCCAAATCCTTAAATCCTTCAAACTCTTCATCTTCCGTGTCACTTAGAAACAAAGCCGCTAATGATGCCGGAAGTACGTGGGGCCCTTCGTCATCTTCGTCATCCCGTAATCAATCTTTGTCCTTTTTGTAAACAACCGCCACGCCGCGTCGCGCTGCTGACGTCACTTGAAATTCAAATTACAGTAATCCCTTGCTACATCGCGGTTCGTTTATCGCGGTTTCACTTTTTTTATTTTTTTTATTTACATTTTTGAAAAAAAACACATAAATCGCTCCTTATTATAAATCGCCCCCCCACCCAAACTATGAAAAGAAAACGCGACTTATAGTCCGAAAATTACGGTACATTTAAAACACACAGAAAACTAATGAAACCACAAATAATGGAAATCATTAGGTGCTGGACCATCGAAGTGGGTGTTTTAAACCCACACAAAATAAAGCACACGTAATTTAATTAATGTGAATGTAATAAATGTTTAAAGAATGTAATACATCTAAATATATTCTAAATATATATCTAATATATATATCTAATATAAAAAAAAATCTTCTCCTGCACGTGCTGTTCAAAATGATTAGCCAAGATAGCAAATGAAACAAGCTGAAAGGAGTATAAAGAAAACAAATATAAGATGGCCTTGCAAAGGCGATATTGCAAACAAAGAAGTAATGACTACATATGTCAACTTTGAAATATCAAGTATTTATCACATTTATAATCTGAGTAGCAGTAGCAGAGAGAGAGAGAGAGAGAGAGAGAGAGAGAGAGAGAGAAAGAGAAATACTCATCCCGGTACTGGGCCGCTGCCAGGCGGTTGGAGACCCTGATTTCCTTGCAGCACTTTCTGAACATTCCAATTTTGATTTGTCTGTCATCATCGACGCTGCTCACATAGTTTCAGGGTATTTGGAGAGTGCTAAGATGCATTGTGATGCAGCCATCTAATGTTATGTTATCTTTCACTCTTCTTTAACATGATGCATGCATTCTGGTTGGTAAATGAAAACTATGAACATACTTGAGCAATACAAAGCAAATCCCACTACTCTTTTTGAGAATTAGCCATTAAACGCCAGCATCTAAAATAAACCAAAACATAAGAAGCCAGTTTAACGCAATAAATGCTGTCAAGTGACACAACAATGCTTTCAGGTTGAAGGCTGTGTCCAACAATGACCTCTGGCCTGTGCGTTTGCAAGAGACCCACAACCCTGCAGATTGCATCAACATCAACTGTGTTTGTATTAACTGCATTAGCTCCAAGGGTTGACATATGGCTATGATTATGTATCCATATTTTTTCACTGGCCACAACATTAGGGATAGTTGCATCCGGATGAGAGCACACACAAACCCTGTACAACTGCCAGAGAGATAGGAAATACAGTGAGTGTTGTGGTTTCCAGTAAATTGTAACAAGGGTTGCAAAGGGGTGGAACATTTCTGGCAACTTTCCAGTAAATTTCTTTGGGGATTTAAGATTTTTTTTTATTTTGTAAAAATTCCAAATTGAGAAAAATACATTAAATGATTACCGACTAAATATTGAGCATAATTAAATGGAAAGGTACCATTATAGAAGCATAAATATAAACATTTTGTTGTGTAGCAGACAACCATGCAAAATGAAGTGCTCTCCTTGCCCACATGCGAGGGCATTACAGTACCTCAGTTACTCAATTTTTTCGCTTCACTCAAGCGTTGGCGTAGTAACAAAAAAGCGACGGTTCAAAACTTTAAAACTCATAAATCGGGGCAATCACAAATCAATATATTTGGCCATACTTGTGTGAAATGTGGCTGTTTTTCTCAGTACTGTATATACGATAGCAACAGCAGACTTTCAATGTTGTGCATTCCTGGTTTACTCTCAAAATTGATTGTTAATTCCCATGGAAAGTTTCCTACTTGGCACTCTCCTGGATTTTGTAACCCTGATTACAATTGCACTACATCACAGTGAGGTGTTTCTCATACCTTTTGCAGCCAGCTCTCACCACACTGATACCACATTATAAAAATGTTAAAAAAACGTTTTTCCTCAAGTTCTAAAAGGTATTTCCTCATCTCCGTAATTATGAGTAGCATCCTGTTCCCAACACCACTACATCTTAATCTTGACTCCAGAAACATGCGTATTTGGTTGGACTCGTGCACACTGATGCGCTTTTAATCAACCCAACTAAAAATTATTCCATCCACGATTGTTTACAGATGAAGTAGTGTCGCGCGTGTAATTTGCTACTTCCTGGGTTTGTTTTAGCTTTGTGAGTGCTGCGCTATTCAGTGCGCTTACCTTGCGCCGTAAGGAGGACCAGCAGGAGAACGACGCTTGTTTTCCCGGGAAGAATCATGGATGCATAGGGCAATCTGGGATGTTTTTCGAGATTTAAAATAAAAACGTGATGGCGGTGAGACGAGACGTCCTGTCAGTGATGTGTTTCAGTCAGTCACGCTTCAGATTAATTAAATAAGTATTTTTCTTTTACGCGCTGTGAAGGAGAGGTTTGGACAAGCGGTGCGCTTCGCCGGACAACTTCGGCGCCTCCCCTTCACCCTCACTCTCTCCCTCCTTGGATCTCTCTCTCTCTCTCTCTCTCTCTCTCTCTCTCTCTCTCTCTCTCTCTCTCTCTCTCTCTCTCTCTCTCACCCATCGTGACTCAGAGGTGATAAGTTTGCAACCATGGTATCCAAGTAACGCCCGAGGACGCGCACGGGTTTGTGAAAATGCTCAAGGCATTACGCAGTTTGGATGGCGTGCGTCTGTTGGGGTTTTTTTCTGCTCGAATGGTTGCGTTTGCGTGCGCGAAAAACTATAGTGTGCACTCGATTTCCATCAAACTTTGTGAGAGGTCGAGAAAGATAAGGAACCCACAGCTCACACTTTAGTGACAGAATCCAATTAAAGTGTTCGTGGGGACATTTCGGGACTGTTTTAGTTCACGTCGTTAAGCCTTTCCTCATTGTTTTGGTTGATGGTTTGCAACCAATTTGCAAAGCGAATCACCACCATCTACAGGACTGGGGCGAAACTATCTTAATTATTTTTCATTCATCAATTTTTCAGACTCCTTAGTTTGACCTGAAGTGGCTGATGGTGTAGGTACACTCGTCTGACTTGTGTGCGGGCGTCGTGGGATCGATGCCCGCTCAATGGTGCGTAAATGGGTGTGACAACCAGTCGGTTGTTTGTATGTACGTATATCTGCCTTGCAACCAGCTGGTGAAAAGGTCAGTGTGTATTCTGCCTCTCACCCAACGTTAGATGGGATAGGCTCCAACGCACCCCGTGATCCTGAACAGGATAAGTCATTTTGAAAATGAATGGAGTTTCACATGCCATAAAGTGGTCAAGCTCTCACTAATGCACCGAATTGCCTTATTTGTGAGGATAATGAGCATACATTAAGATGGACTTGAAGCTAGATATTTAAGGCTATTTGAATCAGTGCTCAAAGGTCTGCCATAATTGTCCTCATTTGGGTTGTACGAGCTTATTCCAGTATGATTTGGGGTATAGCTCATACAGTAACATGACAAAAAAATTCAAAAGTTTAATACAATATATCCTAGTTGCCATAGATGCTGATGATTATTATATTTAAAATGTGTGCATATGTTTTGTGAGTCAAAGTTGGATTACTGACCAACCAGAGGACAGAAAAATGCTTATAAAAATGCTAATAATAATAATTATTATTATTATTTGTAGTAGTAGTAGGAGTAGTAGTAGTAGTAGTAGTCGTAGTAGTAGTAATAGTAGTAGTAGTAGTAGTAGTAGTAATTATTACTTGTAGTAATAACAATAACAAGTATCTATTACTATTATCATTATTATCATTATTATTATTATTATCATTATTATTATCATTATTATTATTATTACATTGTGATATGAGAAGTATTAAAATTCAGGTTTTAAATGTAGGCCTTTGCGTCAGCCTTGCAAGCCTGTACTATACGTATGCATTCAAATGGTTGGGGTCTATGAGTACGAAAATTATTATACCATTATAACTTTCTAGTTTTCTTGTGGATAACGTTTGTTAGTATTTCTCTCAAACATAAAGCTATATTTACGGAACTGCACTATTAGAGAGAGTGCTCCGACCTGCACACACCAACAGCTAAACTGGAAATGACCCATTTAGCCACTTAATTGATTTTATGCAAACAGCAATGCTTGGGTAGCTTAAAGCATTAGCAGCTATGTAATAGTAGAGCGGTGTGGGCTGCACTGTCCATCCCAATCAAATAATGGGAAGCTATAATTGCATAGGGGCACTATGCAGACTTGCAATGAATGCATGGCTAAATTATTGTGTCTCCTTACTCAAGAAGTACGTAGTTGCTTTGTTAATGGCTGACATGGAAATTGCTTAGAAAGTCGCCTCTTTTTACACATACATATATTGAGCAGAATCTAGAATTGTATATTTTATGCTCACAATGTGTGAATAAAAATATTATAGGCTGACCATGGACATAATGCATAGCGGTTCCATGTAATACATCCCATGTGCGGCAATGTGTGGCTGTACTGCTGTATCTGTGTGAGAACAGTGATTTTGTGTTCAGGCCACTTTATTAGTACACCTGCATTATAGAGCTGCAGCAAAGACTCACAGTTTAAAAAAAATACATAAAATAAATCACTGGTTTTATTGATAGTGGAATGAGCATTGGACTCCTCCCTGAAAATTAACGATAACATTTGTTGCTGAAAACTGAGTTTTTATTGATAGTGGAATGAGCATTGGACTCCTCCTGGAAAATTAACGATAACGTTTGTCGCTGAAAGCTGAATCCTTATCAGAATGTTTGTTAACATGGCTGTCATTTCAACGCATGAAAAGTCTCCCTGCATTATACTGTATCATATATTTTGCAAAACTACTCAGCGTGCACAATATTAAACATACTGTTAAATGAATGCAGTACATCCATGAAAATATGTGACAACCCCGCCATGCTTGCACAGTAGACTGGAAGACAAAACAGCAAGTGACAAGGATTTATTTTTCATAACATTCACTGGCAGTTATTATGTGGGTAACCCTGAGGTGAAAGCCCACATGTTGTATTCACTAACAATGTACGAATATACACACGAGGTGCACTTCTATTAAGTTTGACACAGCTTTTCCTGCTCCATCATGTCACACAAACATAAGCATCACACTCGTACCATATGACAACTGAATCAGTGGTTCTAATGCAATGTAAGCTGCTGCTCCGCTGCAGCTATGTGGCAGCAGGAAGGAGCCTCGCACGTTTGCAGCTAGAAGGTCAGCAGACAAGAATCGGACGAGCAGTGGAACTGCTCAGTCCTCAATTTTAAGCTCAATTAGTTTTGTCGTAGGAAAGGCAAAGCCAGTCAAGGTTGTTGTCTCGGATCCGGGGATTGGAGGCTGCGCTGATTACAGTTAGAGGCCTCCCGGCTGAACCAAAAGAGGGTAAAAGCAAGAAGGTACAAGAGTGAACATGATGGATGTCATCTCGTGCAATTGCACGCAAACAGTCGAGCCTTTT
This sequence comes from Syngnathus acus, assembly GCF_901709675.1. NCBI lineage: Eukaryota > Metazoa > Chordata > Actinopteri > Syngnathiformes > Syngnathidae > Syngnathus > Syngnathus acus. The sequence continues at coordinate 17,394,204 of NC_051095.1, read as the reverse complement.
AAGGCATTTTGCACGTTATCCTCAGTGTAAAGCTGTCGCTTGTCATTTAATCCACACTGCCTTCAAATGTGATGGGATGGAAAACATTTTATGCCTGACAATACCAACCATTAAGTCAAAAATCACTTTAGAAGAATATAATGATGCAGATAAAGGCCGGTTGGGATTAGGCAGATAAATGATGATGATGATGATGATGATGATGATGATGATGATGAAGATGAAGATGGTGATGATGAAGATGATTATAATGACTGTTATTTACAATACAAAATAAAAATGAACGACGATGAAAAATCCCCAAATGCCTTTTCATGCTGTTGAACGTGGACAATTTTGCACGTCCAAAGAAATATTGTCAATTTTTAGCAAAGTTCTAAAGTCTTGATCATCCCCCTCCGCCCACCCTTTTACAGTAACAATCAATGACTAGCCAATAATGCTGAGTCTGATATAAGTGGGGTGTGAAAGTAAGCTGCTGCACATGTTAACACATCCTGATCTTCAAATGTGACGAGCTGAAAGGAGCAAAGCCTCAACAATGCAGAAAATAGTCTGTGTTTTTGGTCCTTGTCTTTGTCATTGAGTGGTCACCACAAGACAGGAGTGATAAAGAGCAACACGCAAATAATGGAACATCTCAGAGGAAGCAGAAAGACCTTGAGGCCCCAATGGAGGCAGCAGAAAGGGCAAGTGGTTATATTACTGAAGAGTCAGATAGGAGTATGTCCTCACCCATTTGCTTCAACATGATACTCACTGTGCCTACAATTATATTTTTAATTTTCTCATTCATGCTGACCCTCCCCAGGACTCCACTATTATTTTTGTTGACATACCTGTATGAATATTACCTGTTTTTTAGGAATCATGTCATGCAGTACCTGTTATTTGACCACCTCAATTCGCAAAACGCAAAACGGAATACTCTAGGTGGTGTAGCTAATCTTGGGAGTGCCCCAGTTAACGTGTTTTTCCAGTTACAAACTTGGTCGTATGTGATGTATGTGTGTATGTAGAGGAGGAGGGGGGGGGGGGGGGGGGGAGATTGTACTTTCAGCACATCTACTTAGTTAATGGACAAATGCAAACATTCACAGGGAGCATGCAGCAGACCTTTCACTGAACTGACTACGTGGTGAATGGTCAACCAGTGCTGGATTTAGTTTACTAGGCCATGCCTCAAAGGCATAGCACAGCCATCTTATTTCTTGTTATTCTATTGTTTTATGTTTTACAATACGTAATAAAACATGTACTACAGTATTATCATCAAGAGCTGAGTAGGGAAATTGGAACATGTATGCCTCTTTCATTCCGTGTGAGGGCCTTGATATGAATAAATAAATATACAAACAACAAACATTAAACATGTCAAACATAATTAAACCTAAGATCATGCCCGTGAACCCTGCCCCCGTGTCGAGTAAAAAAGTCTCACGGCATCGGGGACTACTACGGCTACTCCTCCGCCCAGTGACAGTGCTGTACAGTGGGTAGACGGGGTTGTCCTTGATGGACAGCGGCCTGGCCAACACCCGCTACTCTGCCACAGACGTCAGACAAGGCAGCTCTGTGCCCGCAACAGACCCCGCCTTCCTCACCGGTTTGTCCAGGCGGGAGGCATCCCTCTTCTTGATGCTGCCCCCCCAGCTGCAAAGAAGAGGGTACTTGCCACAACAGATTGATAAAACATCCGAAGCATCACATTGCAGACGTTGAAGGTGCCAACCGCCTGTACAGCCAACATTGTCCTTTTCTGCACAGGCATTGTCCTTTTCTGCACAACATTTTTTAAGAAAGCCTCAGCATCTTCTTGTCTTGTCCTGTCAGTCACCCTGTGACCCTCGACCTCATCCAGCCTCCAGGGAAGCCCTCTTTCTTTCCCTCTCCTTGCTGCTTCCTCTTCTTCCTTCTCCCATCACATCCCAGGGTTCAGTAACACCACTGCTTCATTTAATCCATCTATCCAGTGCTGACTAACTGCTGTCTGTGCAGCCATTCGGTGGCCTCCTGCAGCCACTAGTGGTGGACACTTATTCCTGCTTGAATGGCTCGGCTCTTAATTAAGTCGTGTTTGCTCCCACGGGCTTTCAGAAGGACATCTTTAGTCATATTTGTCTTGTGATGACATGTCAGAATTTGACACTTTTCAATAACACTCATTTCACTGTATAAAAAATTAAAGATTCATAAAATATAGATCCATATTGCTTATATTCAGTGCAATTCAGAGACCAACACTTACTGTATAACAAATACTATATTAAACTGCCAAATTTGTCATTTTAACTAATATACAAATTGCAACATTAGCTCTATATAGAAAATGGATGGAAACACGTATAAAGTCTTTACATACTGTAAATGCAAATACTATACTGGAGTGAGTAGACAGACAGGCAGATGGGCAGATACTTTTGATAGATAATCAGCACATCTACTTATAACAGTGTTCTGTTTTTGTACTACTTGCACCAATTAAGCAACGAGTGATCATTTTGCCACCTCTGCTTTTTGGTTTGTCTGGCGTTCTGATATACAAGCGAAAGCTGCATTGACTCCAACAACCACTAGCAAGCAGCATTGAGAACTTAAGCCCCCGAGGGAAAACAACTTGAGGGAAAATGCATTGCTTCATCTGATACATTATAGAGTTACCTCTGAGGCCATCTTTGAACCCCACCACCTTTGTCTGCTACGTGGACTCAACAGCCGAGCCTGCAGTGTGGATGAGCCCCTGACGTAATTGCGTGCCAGCCACACATTCGCTAATGCAGTTACGTAGCGCATGAATATCGACCAGAGTGCCACAATGGCAGGGATAAATCATAACGGTCCTGTGGAAGATGATGGACAAGATGGACGGCATCGGTGGACTACAGCAAACACATCAAATTGCAGACACATCACAGTGCAGAATATACGCATGCATGAATGTGCTGTATGTACGCATGTTTATCCCCGTTGTCATATTTAGATTTAACTGCTGACACTCACCAGACAGCATCACAGGCTCGGGAGATGCACACATGTGAACGTATGCGTGCATATACTCCGTGTATTTGCTGAGTGGGGTCCTAAAATGAAATGAGTTGACAAATTGTATAGGATGCATACACATACAGTACATGTACTGTAAGCATTGCGGCCTGCACAGAGAATAAGTACTTATTGATTTTTCAAGACATGAAGAGGTCCTTAATGTTGACTGCATGGAGTCCAGGCATCCATATTTATGACTAGGCTTCAATATCTCTCCCTTTCTCAACCAGAACTAAACCAATGCCATCTTTTCTGTCATTTCATTATTATTATTATTATTATTATCATTATTATTATTATCTTTACAAGGATTAGAGTGTGTTTGACACTAATTCACATCAAAGACCCCCAAGTGTGCTTACAGTATAGCTCTTGTAAAGGAAAAGACAAAAATTCCTCATCGATACACATGCTCACCAAAATATATTTTGAACACCATGAGGCAATTGTCACTCCCAATCTTATTCAGAAGCTGCTTTAATGAAAATGCATGCAAACGTCGAGTCTTATTTATGTGTCATGCACAGAGAAATGTGCAAGTACAACTTTGCGCTATAATTGCTGAATTTGACTCCAGTTCCACAGCTGTCACAACATTTGTGGGATTATGTCGCTGTTTGCCACACATTTGTATGTGTATTTGTGTGTGTGCCTTCACATTACTGCTCTTGTGGGGCCATCACTGACACGGATTAGCATCAGCACAAGGAATTGTGTAAACGTGACGTGATCAGTGGTGGCGTGACGCCAACAAATACCCAGATTTGTATGTTGCCTTCAGGCCCCATTTTGGGCTTGCCGTCACAGTTTGAGAAATAATTTTCTATCTGATAAAAAGAGCGAAAGAACACAAGATTTTCCAGTCTTATAATTGCATGCATGTGTGTGTTGTCAGCATTGCACTGACTTGAGTTAACAGAAAGTGAAGTTATGCAGCCTACTGTTACAAAATTGTCAAAGGAGCACATGATGCAAATACTGAAAGAGGTTGTAAAAGTTAAAGTTAAAGTCCCAATGATCGTCACACACACATCTGGGTGTGGTGAAATTTGTCCTCTGCATTTAACCCATCCCCGTGTGATTTTGATCCATCCCCTGGGGGAGAGGGGAGCAGTGAGCAGCAGCGGTGCCGCGCTCGGGAATCATTTGGTGATCTAACCCCCCAATTCCAACCCTTAATGCTGAGTGCCAAGCAGGGAGGCAATGGATCCCATTTTTTATAGTCTTTGGTATGACCCGGCCAGGGTTTGAATCCACAACCTTCCAGTCTCAGGGAGGACACTCTAACACTAGGCCACTGAGCTGTCAGCATGTTAAGAGACTGAACCAAACTGTTCAACTCACAAAACAACCGTTGATCTGAGGCACTGGGCAGACGAGTAGGGATGGAACAGCTCAGAGAAGTAAGGCAGCATAAGTATTGTGATCTGTGAAGAACACCCAACGACAACAGTCAGTGAGTGACATCTCTGCCATCCTCCATAGCGCAGAGGTGAAAGTATAACAATCCACTGTTCAAAGACGAGTTCAAGAGAAGAAATACATGGGCCGTACTACAAAATGCAAATCACTCATTCGCATAAAGAATCAGAAGGCCAGATTGGATTTTGCAATGAACTACAGAGATGAGACTGATGAGATCAAGATTAATCTCTCGCAAAGTGATGGAAAGGCCAAATTATGGAGAATGAAAAATTCTGCTTATGATGCAAAACACACAAGGTCATCTGTGAAGTATGGTGGAGGTAATCTCTTGGTTTGGGTTAGCATGGCTACTTCTGGAGCAGGTCTTTATTGATGATGTAACTCATGATGGCAGCAGCAGAATGAATTCTGAAGTCTACAAAACAATTTTATCTGCCAATTTACAGAAAAAATATATCCAAACTAATCGGGAAAAGCTCCATCTTGCCGCAGAACAATGACCCAAACACATTGCCAATACGACAAAGGGTAAATCAGGGTAAAAATGAAATGTCTTGAACTGGCCAAGTGAATCAATGGACCTTCACCCAAGAGCATGCATTTCATCTACTGAAGAGGAGGCTGAAGGGAGAAACCCCCAGAAACAAACACAAACTCAAAGAGGCTACAGTAAAGGCCTGGAAATGAATTTCAAATAAAACATGTGACAGTCTGATCAAGTCGATGGGCTGCAGGCTTAATGCAGTTATTGTAAGAAAGGATTATGCCATCCAATATTGAACATTATTCACTTGTAGTGAATTTAATAATGTCTGTAGTTTTGCACTCTTCAAACAAAATGGACTGCTGTTCCAAGGCTGTATGTTCTTCCTCATTGCCTACATGTTCCAGATAAAAAGCAAACTGTAGCATTTTTAACTTCCTGGAGCTACTATGTAGAGAATTAATATTATCACTCTTTCAACGTCAGACGTTTTCTTTCATAATATACCAGACAATATTCTTTTGGTACATCGGACCTATCTCTTGTGTCAGAAGCCATTCAAAATCAACCAAATTAATTCTGAGATACCTGATAATACTGCGATTGGCTGGATATGGTCTTTCCCAAAGTCAGCTGGAATGGGCTCCAGTTCATCCGTGACCCTAATAAAAACATGTAGTATTTAAAATGGATGGATGGCTAGCAGATAAAAGTACAAGGCAGTTTGATGAAGATTGATAGAGAATTGCGATCAGTGGACAAGAAACCTTTGTGCAACTACAATAAGCCATTAGCAGAGTTAAATGGTGTGATGCCTCTTTTTATATTGCTGAGTCAAGTCATGCAGAAGCAAATGAACAATTAATGTTTCATCACATCAGCGCGTTGCTTCCACTCTCCTTTATTGATCTAGTTACTGACATCAACTCAGTTTCCTTACATCCATCCACAAGACAGGCAAAACGACTTCAAATTAAACCAGCACAAGATGCAGCACACGTTTGTTTTTTTACTCACATTAGCCTCAGCAACAGATGTAATGACAGTAACTTACACTTCTTTGTAGAAATAACTTGAATGCATCTCAGAGAACAGACAAGAATTCTAGACAGGAAAAGCAAACGAGGGAGGTGAAGCTATTTGGCTTCTTTGTTTCTGTCAGTATAGAATGTTATTGCTGTAATTTCCTCGGTGATGGTCGTGAAAAAAAATGTTATTTTTTAGTACCATTTAGAAGAAAAAATGAGAAGCTTAAGGTCATCAGTTTTGCAAGCAATCCCTCGGCTTGGTGTGCACCAGTCTGGTTCCACAAACTAGCATGTGTGTATCTGAGAGTGAAACAAATTGCTCTTCCAATGGTTGTGCGACTCAGTAATATTACGGCATGTGTGCTACTGGGAGAGAACGCATGGAGGTGATCTTCTTCTGTTGGGCTCATTGATAGTTCCCTTACTGGCACGATGTGTGCGTTTTTAATGTCTTTATCTGTTGTTTGTCTTTGGGCTCTTGGGAAAGGGAACTAGGGTTTTGTTTCATGCATGTGGAGCTAGGAGAGTAGAAAATAATTCACAAAAGAGTCAGAACAAGATCTTGAGCCACTCATAGTTAGGTTTGATCCGATTCACAGTAAGAGTTATGAACATGCTATCTGGGTATACGAGGTGATATCCAGTGCACAGGTTGAGGCAAAACTTGTGATGCACTTATGATGAAACTTTAGTTACTGCTGGAATATTTTGTCTGCTTTTTTGCTCATAACTGATCTTACTGGTGCCATGCTTGAAACAGATCGTTGGGAGTAGAAATATTTTTTTTTGCAAGTGAAGAACATTGTGAACACCATTTAACACAACTTTTGATTTGTATAGATCATCAAGACATAATTGAACCCTCGCCATAATTTGTATTCATCTCCACTAATGGATTGGCAAAGTCAAAATAGTTGCTAACATCTTGGGACACAACAAGAAAATGTACAATACACTACATGGACTATAGGCTTTGGACATGCTTTTTCTCCTTTGAATCCCTCTTTAGCTTGGATTATTAATCTTAACAGGATATTCCAGACTGTGAGTTTAGGGAAGCTACTTTTAAGTTTCAGCATGATTGCGTCCCACTGCATAAAGCAAGGTCCCTTAATGGAAGCTTGAATAAGTTTAATGCTCAAGAGCCTGACCTAAATGCGATTAAACAACGTTAGGGTGAACAAGGACAAAGAGTGTCAATTTAAATTATCATGAGAATCAATGGGTTAACCAAGGAAGATCAATTGGACCCAACATTGTTAACATATAATAACCCGTCAGGGAGCTTCACGATTAGTGACCTTGCTCAAACAAAGGAAAGCAACAAACGCAGCAATTTCTTCTTCAAAACCACATGAATCTCAGTTCTCCTGCTTGATCAGAAGATGGCAGGACAAGCACAAGTCAAAAAGACTAGGGAGTGAGTTCAGAAGCAGAACAAGTGCTCGAGGAAGAGGGGGTGCATCAGAACGTCAGGTGATGAAAACATTGATCTGGCGCTTTGAAGAGAGGCGTAGTAGGAATTTAGGTTGTTTTTTTTGTTTCTTTTTGTTAGTTTTGTTTCCCAGAGTTTGGGTGTCATTGCTCAGTTCTGGTCCATGTCTTCAATAATAGGTGTGTTGTAACTTTGGAACAGAGGCTGCATGAAGAGGCCCACGGTTCCTACCACACATACACACACAAAAATCCAAAGGAAAAGTCGGTCGATCACCATCGCAACATACTTCCAATCCTCAATGATCTGCAAGAAGACAGAAGTGAGTGTTAAAAAATATATCATTGATGCATTTACAGTATGCCAAGTATCTAACTTGATTGAATGTAAGTCTATTTTTAGAAGCAAATGGAGACCGCCTTACAGCCCGATCGTGCATATGTGTGCCCGACAGGGTCCTCCCTGCAATTGTGACTTGTCAGGATAGTGCTTTTAAACATTTTTAAGATGATAATGATGATAATTTGTTAAATGAATTGATTTCCACCAAGGATTATGTGCACATCACACACACATTGAGGCATTCCTTCAAAAGCCTACCCCTTCATCATCATCCTCACTCTTCATCTTGTCCGCAATGTAGCGCACACCATCCACGGCATCCTCCACATCGATGTTGCTTTTCAGTGTCGTCCTCTTCCTGAATTCTGTGTTGTCGGCAAAGTCGCTGAACGTCCAGCCGTAGCGCTTGGCCGACTCCTCGTTGACGTAGAAGGATGACGAGCAGTCAGCCAGTCCCAGAGAACCTGTCCCCGCGTCCGCCCCTGCTTTCTTCTCCGAGTACGACCGCTGTTGGTGTTTTTTCCGGAACCTCTCGCGTATGTTGGATCTGCCAGGTCTCCGCATAAAAAGGTAGGAGGGAAGTTGGTACATGAAGACGCGTTTGACCCAAGGAGGCATGGTGTGCGTACTAGGGGAGCGATGGTGCACGTTGAGCACACAAACACTGGTGACGATGGAAAAGGTGACCAGCACCATGGTAAACATCAGGTACTTCCCGATCAGAGGCACCGCTAAAGATGTGGGTGGCACAATCTTTGAGATAAGGAGTAAAAACACAGTGAGGGCCAGGAGCACTGAGATGCACAGCGTCATCTTCTCACCACAGTCTGACGGCAGGTAGAAGACCAGGATGGCCAAAGATGTGATCAGGATACAAGGGATGATCAGGTTGATGGTGTAGAAGAGAGGTTTTCTCTTAATGATGAAGTCGTAAGTGATGTCCAGGTACCTGACGTCATCGGGGTCTTCGTTCTTGCGTCCCGGCAACGACACAATATCCCATTCGCCGCTGGGTTTAAAATCGTCGCGGCTGGCAAAGTCACTCAGGAGGATGAGGTCGATCTCAGTGTGGTCGTACGTCCACGAGCGAAACTTGAGGGTGCAGTTCTGCTGGTCGAACGGAAAGTCGCGGACCTCAATCTTGCAGGCCGACTTGTAGATGGCGGGAGGGAGCCAAGCCACCTCACCGTTGTTGGAGACCACCGCGTTGGAGTAGAAGGAGACTTCGTAGGTGCCGTCAGCACTGAGGGACGGACAGGGAAACATTAAGAGGAAGAACACAAAAATGTCTATGAAAAAAACGTCCCTACAATCCAGCCTGAATCCTTATGACATCACCTCCTACATTATTTTTGATAGTGTCTCTACTGAAACTAGTGAAGGTCTTGTTCTGCAATGCATGAGGGTTGGAAGGTGATCAACTTGCATTGACTAGCGGTGCACCTGAGATCTGATTTTAAGGTTTGATTAATCACTCATAAAATATTTCACAGCTCAGCGCCTTCCTATCTTGCTGACTTAGTGGTGCTTTATGTTCTATCCAGAGCCTTACACACACACACACACACACACACACACACACACACACACACACACACACACAACATGGTGCTCTTTTGACTCTGGGAGCTAAACAGAAGTCATAAAGCAAAAAAAAGCAAAAGTAGGTTCTGGTTCCTTTTGGACCTCCAGTACTTTGGACTGCAAATTAGAGCGGGTATCTCTAGAAATGTTTAAATTGAGGACTTAATTCTACACTCTTGCATTTGGTTCTAACCACCACACCTAGTATACAGTAGTCTCTCGCCCCATCACACTACCAGACATTTGGATTTTCGCCTGTCTAACAGTTTCCATGACTGTTTTTGTGAATATTAGACAGTTGCTCCTTTTAAAACTGGTCCAAGTTCAGCGTTTCAGAATATTGTTATCATTCTTAGGGGAAAAATTCTCTATCAGCAGCATTTCAACAATCTCCCCTACAACTGCCTCTAATGCGCTGAGAAGTTCCTTTCGAATTAATCTTACCAAAGCTATAGGCATTGCATTACACATACATAGACCATCAATTATGAAGTAGGTTATCCAGTGTCACATTCACTTCCTATTGGTAGAAGACAAGGGCAGTTCAGCCATGGAGAGCACTGAAAATGAGGACCTTCTCCTTCATTCTGTGACCTCTAGTCCCATCATCTTCTATCATTTGGACCAATTTTGCCTGTTGTGCAGTCTTAACGTTGACCAGCAATCTGTCTTCATGAAAGTTTCATGGCTACCAGGAGAGCATAGACAGTGGTGCACCACTGCTGACCACAACACACGAGGCATATCCATCCACACAACCAGATAACCTCCACCCATCTCATATTTACATATCCATGCACACAACCAGATAACTTGCACCCATCTCATATTTACAGTTAATTGATTTATCATCATTTTTATCAACATTTCCAGGAGGCATCATGGTATGGTTTTATGGCACCACTGATACTAAAGTGTGGCGGTGTTGATTCACAAGCTTGTCCACCTAGACATGGCAATTGGATTTCGTCGCTTGGTGTGGGGTCACCCTAATTGCTTTACAAAGCCCTTGATTGATGTTTATATTGTCTCCCCTGGGCTCCTCTCATTTGTGATCCGATTCTTTACAGGATGTTTGGCACTGCAGAGCCCCTCCCACCACATATTGGTACAACTGCCTCTCACTCACTCACCCTGTCCTGCTCTTTGCTACTCATTGCATCACCTTCCCACAGGGTTTAGCGCTACCTTTCCAGTCCTCATACACAGTATTGGGTCAATGTCAGGATAACGTGATTTTGGTATTCTCGTCAATTTCACAATCAGTCATTACAATGCAGCAGAAAAATAACACTTTGAGATCAAGTAGCCAACCTTTTGCACACATAACAGCACATTGATAAGTCTCAAAGTGTTTCCCATCATTTTGTAGCACATTTTTTTCATCAGCTGTACGTGATATCGGCATGACCCACACACTGTTCTGCTAACTACAGTGTGTGCAATAAGTGACACTAAAATGACACCAAATAAATTCCTTTGTACATGTCTACAACAAAGTTATTTCAGAAAGAGTCATTTTGATCATTTATATTCTATCATCATGATCATTTTGAATTTATTTTGGACAAATTGTTACCACAGAAAATGTGAAGGTGTTCTAAATAAAATGTTTACTTTTTCTTTGCATCAGAAATATCCCAACGGTATACTATACCCTTATTAAAATATTAAATATAAAATATAAATATAAATATAAAAAATATAATTACAAACAAGTATTGATTACAACAACCAGTATATAGAATGACTGTAGTCCGTATACCACAATGGCATGCAGGTCTGTCAGAAAATAAGCTGTACTTTACTTAAATGAAAAAGTGTTTAATGTTGAAACAAAGACATTTATCTTGTGTGTCTAGCTCTGTGTCTGTTGTTTCATTTTGCAAATAGTTGTAACCCTACTTGTTGTAGAGGACAATGTCTGGCAGCCAAATGTGTTGTGTCGGGAGGCGGATTTTCTTGATGCCATCGTACTCATCGGGGTCCCACATTAATCTGTAGTCGTTCCACACCTGATGATTGTTTGGGGGAGAAAAAACACACTAAGAAAACAAACATCTCATGTATTTTCATTATCAAACACACAACCATAAATTATGTGGCAATAAAATGTGTATTGCTGTGTTAATTTTACTCAGTGAAATATTTATCCCACTGGGTCATTCATGGGTGCTTATTCTGATGCATAATGATTCTGTCCACATCCTTTTTTTGAGGGGGGGGGGGGGTATATTGTATTGTATATATGTGCATGTACAGAGCCTAACTTTAGAAAAGAGACCAAGACAAGACAAACCTGGGTTAGCCAACAATTGGTGGTCATGATCTGTTCCCGCTCATTCTGAAACACACATCATTGTCATCATCATCATGATTATCACATATAGGACTGGCACGGCTGATCTTCCTCACCACATTGATGAGCTGGGCAAGAGACACTTGGATGTAAATGGTGACTTGCTGGCTGTTGTTGACGGCTGGTCTGATCAGTTTGTTGTAGCGGTCTGCCGACAACAGGTGACCCACAAGACGTTCCTCCACCTCTGCACACAAAGCAACTGCAAGCACACACGCACACACATACACACAAATCTAGGTTATTTAGGACTGCTTTACATCCAACATACTGTACGTTCACAGGCAGTTGGATTCATACTGATGCTAGCGTCGCCATCGAAGACATATCGAGTGTGATTCCAATACAAGAGCTTGAGTACCTAAAACGGACGACTTGGAATAACTTGGAAATCACTACGTTTGTGACTGAGGAGTTTTGATTACCACATCAACTTTGTTTATCCAGAGGATATGCAATACTAGCATGAAGGTAGCTGGTCCCATCACATAGTCAGGATTTCAGTAAAGTTTCGTTAGAAAAAACAAACTAACTTGATTCTTATCCAAAACAGAAAGAAGTCATTTTGTTCAGATTAGAAATAAAGCCTCAGAAATTTGTAGACTTGCTAAAAATTTGAGTCTTTCATATCAACAAGATCAACAAATATGTCCAGAAACTAAATAAAACTGAAAACAAAACTCAATAAATTCCTATTTACCACAAATACAAAATAAAAGGGATGCTTACTGTATATTATTTGTGTTCATTGCAAAAATGTAACTGTTTGCAACAACAAATTGCTGCTCCATGCAAAGGCATGGGCGGGATGTAAAACATCTGTCACAAACTTAAAAAGCCATGAATAAACATACGATACGCTACATTATTACAAAGAATGGAATGACACAATACATGTCTCTAAGTGCTAGTTTTGTGTTGCACACCACTTATCCAGATGTGACAACATGTTTGAAATGGTTCACAACAATTTAGGAGAGCAATGCTTTAATGTGGCTCAATGGTTTCATTCAGACAAGATAATTTGATCTGATAGCACTGACACACTAAACATGTCTGCATCCAAACATCCTTATTTCAATTAGCATTTTTTTTTTTCTACCTCAGCAGACAATACCTACTCTACATATACATTGTAAAGCCCAATGTTCTCATAATAATATATTGGAAATTACAATAAACACTCCTCACACAGGAGAATCTCCCGATGTGCCAAATAAAATAAATATCCAAATGTGTGCGAAGCTGCGCACTATTTTGGGCTGTGCAGATCCTCCCATCAACTAAAGTGTGTCCCTTACACACCTTCACTCTGGATGGAGCAACCCCTGGAATGAGATGTGAGTGCATGTGCAAATGGTCGTTTGTCTCTGTGTGCCCTGCGATTGGCCAAGAACCAGTTCAGGGTGTCCCCCGCCTACTGCCCGATGACTGCTGGTAGCAATATGTGAGGCGCAGATGCATTATGCCTAACACTCAAATTAGAAACATTTTGGTTTTATAATATCAATTAACTATTTTTTACATTTAAAAGCGTTACTTACCTACATTACCTGCATAGGTAATATTGGTGATTGTGTCTTTTTATACTTAGAAGTAAATCCAACTACTAAATTCTTGGAAAAGCATGCTCAAGCATCCTAACTAATTTTATTCCATAAAGCCAAAATATCCTCCGGCTGTTACGCAATCCTATTCTATTGGACGCCATGCCAAAAATGTCAAACCACAGAGTGCAGCTGCCTCTAAATAAACATTCCACTTCTCTGATTTTGACTTCCCTAATTTCATCATCTCAGCTGAGTGCTTATCGGGCCAATGCATTCATATCAGGCTAACGTGGGTCGTCGAGGGGGCCTGGCGTTGCATAATGTGTGTGTCTGAAGTGATTAGCTATGCTGACTAGTTACCCGGGGCCACATGTAAACACATGCGGTTTGATCCTGCCGCCACGCACAGGTAGATGTCTGTGTTCCCCTCTGATAGGAATGCGATATGTCACATCTGAGGTGTTACGCATGACATTTTTGGGCTGAAACAAAAACAGGTTAAAGTAACACAAACACAAACAGTTGTTGGAAAGGTGAAAATCTATCTAGGATGTCCCACACATGATATCGTGGGAAAAACATTTGAATGTGGCCAAAAGAACTTCATTTGTGGCCACCACAATGATACAATGTACACAAAATACTAATTTGAGGGTTTAATATCATTCTAATGAACAACTCGGATGTCTTTGTAAGCAAATGTGGTGCATTTTTCCCAAGAAATCAATTGTCAATATCCTGTGATGCCAATTTCTTCAGAATGCCTAAAATTAAATTGACTACCTCTGATGGGGAAGGTGCATCCTATCGCTGATCCAACTGTCTGATATTGAGTCAAGGCTGTTTTGTGGACACAAATTAGTAGTTTGTGGCCAAAAACTAGCATGTCTTTCTCACGTTGGACCTCCTTCGGGGACACAAATTTGTATTTTGTGGCCATAAGTTAGTCTTTTTGTGTGCATATTAAATTTATTGCATGGACAAATTAGTACTTTATTATTTTGTGCGCATGTTACACCAAGTGGAAAAAAATGCATTTTTTGTGCAAATAATATTCAATTCATTGACACATATCAGTATTTGGTGGTCACAAATTATTATTTCGTGCGCACATTATACCTATTTTGACAAAGATTTGTGGCTACAAATGGATATTCTTGGCCTCTATATGATTCTGATGATGCAAGCAGGACATTCTGATCCTACTGAGTCTTCTCACAATGTTCAAATCCAAAAGGAAACCAATTTCAAGAGATTTCTTGACCATGATTAAAAGACACAACTCAAAAGTATACTTGCTATTCAAAGTATTCTTCCTGGTATTTGTTGACCTATTTAAGATTACCAGTGGAGATTGAAAGGATCACACAACAAGAAACGTACTAACACTTACACACGCCCATGGCAACAGTTGGTGAAGCGATGTTTAAATGTCGTGCTGCAAGGTCTCACCAATTTGGTGCTCGAGCAAAATAGCATGCTGCTCGATTGAATGGCTAATGAAATAATTGTGTGCGCGTGTGTGTGGGGGGGGGCTCTTAAACAGATGTGTTTTTGCATCCATACTGACTACACACTGTACCTTTTAAAAATCAAGGACTGTCTATAGATACTATATCATATCTATGTTTGTTTATTATACTTTGTACATACAATATGCTGATCAGCAGTGCTCCTATTGTGCAGCTCGAGCGAGAAACATCCAGATTTAACACACACACACACAAGCACACACAGGCACACACAAGCGCACACAAGCGGACACAGTCACCGCCGGGCTGTTTTCATCCATGTAATCAACACAGAACACAGTCTGACTGGGTCACAGAGCTTCCGTGACAGTTGCTTGTTTCAAACACGCTGCCAGAGTTTTGTACATTACAAACTTCTGAGCCCCTTTCCTTTCCGTATGTATATGTAGAGCAGTGGTTCTTAACCTGGGTTCGATCGAACCCTAGGGGTTTGGTGAGTTGGTCTCAGGGGTTCGACAGAGACTCCACTGAGGAGGTCTGAACAAACCTGATTCATTGTGTAAATTCTGATTTGCCAGTATGTCATTTGTTGTGAGTTCATGCATTGTGTTGGTTTTGTTCGTTGAACAAGGTGATATTCATGCACGGCTCATTTTGTACACTGGTAAAAAACATCTATGTCTTGAATTAAAAAAATAATAATAATTCACTAACGAGGGGTTCGGTGAATGTGCGTATGACACTGGTGGGGTTCGGTACCTCCAACAAGGTTAAGAACCACTGATGTAGAGTGCTTCGCCACAATCACAGTTGTTGTGAACATCATTCCCAGAATTTTACAAGAGTGTAATCTGTAATGTTACATGTACATCTGTGTCATTTGCAAGACCAATGGCTACATGTACACAATCTAATGGGATTTAATATAATATTGCTGCAAAAAATGTCTGCCTTTGCAAAATTAATTAACTTTTTGATTGACGTTGACAAAGATATTAATTTAACAATGATTCTTATTTATGTTTTCAACTGTGTATAGCTGACAACTGTTAAAAATATTACAAATGTCAAAACATTTGATGACTTCATACTATTTCAGTCTATTTTTCTTGTGGTTACTTTGTGTTATTAGGGCCTTTGTGACAGCCTGGTTTGCTATTCATGAATCATGTTTGCTTGACAGGACAGTGGAAGCTGCGGGGGCAAAACAGCGCAAAGTAAATGTAGATGAGGCAAGAGGTCAATGGTTGTTTTTACAGCCAAAAGGGACAAAAGCATTTGCCTAAAACAATAAAAATATGTTGCTTAATATAACTTGATGATCTTTCTTAAGTTGTAGCAAGAATTACTAGCTATGCTTTCATTTGAAACGAAAAAAAAAAAAAGAATACTGATAACCTTAGCTCTAACATCTTGTTATTTGTATTCCAAATAAAATCAATACATTTTTTTTCTCAAACAGCCGTGGCTTAGGCGGAAGAGTGGGTCGTTCAGTAACTTGGAGGGTTGGCGGTTCGAATCCCGCTCTGTCTAGGTCATGTGTACCGTAAGACACTCAGTGTTTCTCAATAATTTTCTGTGATGGCCCCCCAAGGGAGAAGAAAACATTTCGCACTTTCTGAAGTGATTCGTTCTTTTTTCAGTTCATATGACTTCAACCAGTAGGTGTCGGTAATGTACATTGAAGCTGGTGCCACCTCGCCGTAAAACAAAACGAAGAAGAGAATGACGTCACTTCCCGTTCACCAACTAGTCGTGAATTGCATTTCCCGTTCATCAACTGAACGGATCTGTGAGTGAACGAGTCTGTGAGTGAGTGATTTGCATTTCCAGTTCATCGCGAGAACGGATCAGTGAGGGAACGAATCCTGACTTTCCCGTTCGCGAACGAATTAATGGGTGAACTGCCTTCCCGTGCATCAACGGATCAGTCAGTGAACGTGTTGCGTCTCCCTCCTGGCGTGAACTATGTAAGCCAGAATGTAGATTTACGATTTGCCAAGGAAAGAAAGAACCACTCACTGAAACACCACTTGTTTTATGCACGTTTTCTCCAAGCTAACGACTAACTTTATTGCATGAAGGGATGCGCCGTTATGCAACAACGGGGAGATTATGCTTCTCTTTGGGTAATCTTGATTTTATAACACTTATCGTAGTTTTTAAATAACGTGTATGCATATATACGCCTAAATATTGTTATCCAATATATCTACTGCAATTTCACATTAGATTGCTGGTTTGAAATGTATTTTTATTATTATTATTATTATTTTAATAAACATTAAAACCTGTTAAAACTTGTCTGGTGTTTTAGTCCTTGTTTTTATTTTTTTGGGCATGAAAACAAAAATCTGACATTTGGTTAACTGCTTTATATGACAATATGTAAATGTGTTTTACGTTGTGTAATTTGTGCTGGTGTCCCCCAAAATAAATAAAGGGTTAATTGCACAATAAAAGCACATTACGGTATATACTCACACCCAGGATCGAACTTAATTCTTACCGAGCGAAAGCCTGTGTCACTAACCAGTCGGCTATTTCGACCTGGCGGCCTATGATCGTCTGCACTGTTTTGTACTAGTGATGTGCATTCCAGTTAAGTGAATTGAATTTTTGTTCAAAAGAATCGTTCACCGAATCGTTGGCTACACTTCATTTATTTATTATTTTATTTATTTATTTTTTACCTCGTGTAGTGTACCTATTGTAGTGTCCATGAGGTGTACCTAATCACAGGCCACTTCATTAGGGAAAAAGCTTAAGTGAAAGTGAAAAGTGCCACACCCGCCCTCACCCCCACCTCCTGATTGGCTGTTTGATCTGTGACGTCATTCGGACATTCCATTAGGTACACCGCCATTTTCAGGGGTACCTAATCACAGGCCACTTCATTCGGGAAATATCATGGTCAAAGGTCACAGGTGTCAAGCTCTAGTCCTTGGGGCCGCATTCCAACATGTTTTCCAAGATTCCCTCGTTAAGTGCACCTGCGTGAAAAGTTTTAGCTCCTGCAGAACGTGAAAATGAACAAAATCTTTTCACGCAGGTGTGTTTAACGAGGGTAACTTGGAAAACATATTGGAACGCGGCCCCTCGAGGACTGCAGGTCGACACCCCTGGTTTAAGTGAAAAGTGCCACACCCGCCCTCACCCCCACTTTCTGATTGGCTGTTTGATCTGTGATGTCACTTGAACACTCCATTAGGTACACCGCCATTTTCAAGTGTACCTAATAACAGGCCACTTTATTAGGGAAATATCATGGTCAAAGGTCACAGGTGTCAAGCTCTAGTCCTCGGGGCCGCGTTCCAATATGTTTTCCAAGTTACCCTCGTTAAACACACCTGCGTGAAAAGATTTTGGTCATTTTCATGTTCTGCAGGAGCTAAAACTTTTCACGCAGGTGCGCTTAACGAGGGAATCACACGGACATTCCATTAGGTACACCGCCATTTTTAAAGTGTACCTAATAACAGGCCACTTTATTAGGGAAATATCATGGTCAAAGGTCACAGGTGTCAAGCTCTAGTCCTCGGGGCCGCGTTCCAATATGTTTTCCAAGTTACCCTCGTTAAACACACCTGCGTGAAAAGATTTTGGTCATTTCATGTTCTGCAGGAGCTAAAACTTTTCACGCAGGTGCGCTTAACGAGGGAATCACACGGACATTCCATTAGGTACACCGCCATTTTCAAGTGTACCTAATAACAGGCCACTTTATTAGGGAAATATCATGGTCACAGGTCACAGGTGTCAAGCTCTAGTCCTCGGGGCCGCGTTCCAATATGTTTTCCAAGTTACCCTCGTTAAACACACCTGCGTGAAAAGATTTTGGTCATTTTCATGTTCTGCAGGAGCTAAAACTTTTCACGCAGGTGCGCTTAACGAGGGAATCACGCGGACATTCCATTAGGTACACCGCCATTTTCAAGTGTACCTAATAACAGGCCACTTTATTAGGGAAATATCATGGTCACAGGTCACAGGTGTCAAGCTCGAGTCCTCGGGGCCGCGTTCCAATATGTGAGGGGGTGAGGGCGGGTGTGGCACTTTTCACTTGGGGGTGGGGCCACTTTATGAATTTACACATAAATACTTGCATTTGTGTACACATACAAAGCGAGGTTCCCATTCTAAAAGATCATTTTGGCATTTGCTCACACCTGGGATCGAACCAGGTCCATACCGAGCAAGAGCCCGTGTCACTAACCAGTCGGCTATTTCGACCTGGCAGTCCATGTCGTCTGCACTCTTTTGTACTAGTGATGTGCAGTCCAGTTAAGTGAATTGAATTTTTGTTCAAACTGAATCTTTAGAATCGGTTCACTCAAAAGATTTGTTCAAAAGAATCGTTCACCGAATCGTTCGCTACACTTTCTTATTTATTTATTTATTCTTTTTTTTTTTTTTAACCTCGTGGAGTGTACCTATTGAAGTGTCCATGAGGTGTACCTAATCTCAGGCCACTTCATTAGGGAAAAAGCTTAAGTGAAAGTGAAAAGTGCCACACCCGCCCTCATAAAACTAAGTTATTTCGAAGCACCGTTGGCCGAGCGGTTAGGCACATTGACGATAGTGTTGGCTCGTTAGTGAACGATTTGTTCAAAAGAACGAATCTTTTCAGTGAACAAGAGTGATACCGCCACTCCCACCTACTGCAGTTGGATGTCTAATTACCCTTTAATCTAGTACAGCAAAAAGAAAAGCATGTTCCCTGGTGTCACACGCGCCCCCCGCTATTTGAGAAGCACTGCTTAATACAGTGCCACTCACACTGGTGTATGGCTGGGTGCCAATGGTTTGTGATGGTCGGAGGGGCCGAAGGCGCACACTGGCAGCCACACCTTCATCAGCCTGCCCCAGGGCATCTGTGGCTACTTTGTACGTAGTTTTCTACCACAGTAAGAATGTGTGAGTGCATGAATAATGTATCCACTGTAAAATGTGGAGTGTCCAGAAAAGCGCTATATAAATCGGATTTAGTATTAATATTGTAATTATTATTCCAAATAAAATGAGTCATTCCAAACAATCTGCCTCACACTTGAGAGATTCTGAGTTTGAATCTCATCTCACATCTTCCTGTAAGGAGTTTGTATGTTCTCTCCGTGCTTGCATAGCTTTTGTCCAAGCACCCCGTCTTTGCTGACATTCCCAAAAACACAAACTGCATTGCCCATAGATGTGAAGGTGAGATTGTCAAAATGTGCCTTGCCTTGTACTGGCATCTGCATCTTGCCTTAAGTTAGCTGGGAGACGCTCCAGCCCACCTGCGACCGTGGTAAGAGCAAGCGCTATGGAAAATTAATTAATTTAGCTTTCATTTATGGGAACAACATTTGAGGCAGTGTGAGACTCACATGGATACACCCTAACTCAGAAGCAGTGCAGCTCAACTGAATCCACACTGCAGCACTGTCACAACAATAATCAGCAACAAATTTGATTCAAAAACAAAGTATTCACGACAAATGTAAGTCAACTCAAGGATGACACTCTGCTGTTGATCCAAATAGCTTTTGCACTTTAGAATTGTAGATGTGCCTGTCGTGCTCTGTTAACATACAAACGTCTAAGTAGTTTAGAAAGCCGTTCGGATATGGTTCATTTCATATTCATAAGCTCACTGTATTTAATTTAGCGTGTTTTGTCTGACTACAGATGAATCAGACAAGTCCCAATGACCATGCATAAAATGAAGTCTGTCAGTGTCAGTGTCTTATAAGTAGTTTCCGCGTCATTACTGTAGAGGGAGCACAGAAGAAACCATCCTTCCTGTTCAGTGATGTAAGAGAGTGAGTTGAAGCCTATCAAAGCTGACTTTGGGGCCAGAGACAGACTACACCCTCGAATGGTCGCCTGTAAATCACTGCATAATACAGACAGACAATTGTTCGTGCTCACATTCACACGGTCAGTGAACTTTTGAACTGAACCCCTGCAACAAAGTCAAAGTTTCATGCAATTTTAAAGCATAATTTTGCAAATATTTAGGTTCAATGATGTCATTCAACAATAGTTTGCCTACCCAATCAGAGACTCTCATGGCTTTGTCACACTGCATGATAGCGGCTATTATTTTAAAGGCATCAGAGTTACTGTGCAATTTGTCATATCAGTGGGGGGGAAAAAAATTAAACATGTGGTTGAATGAGAGCTGGCATTTGTCAAGAGGAAAAACACACTGCACATTTGATTTCACTGGTTTGCTTTCCCACTGGCCTCGGGTATCTTGGAGTTGTCGCGTTTGACAGGGCAGCAAACCCAAGTTTGACAGCTGCATGGCCGGATTCCCTGTCAACGTCATCCAGGCCAAATATCAGCAGAGGAATATGTGCGTGGTTAAGCATTCAGCCTGAACCAGTTGTGCAAACACTTGTGATCTGACATCAGCAAGATACACGTCTCCTGACCTCTCAAAGTGTGTGAGTTGGCAGCTTTGGATGACAGAAACACAAGGTTTTGTACTTGCGGCCACACTGAAGGCTGTCACATTCGTGACGCCAGCAACGGGATGTCTGGACAACTGCAAAGAAGAGGTGCTCTGCCAGAAAGCTGAGGTACATTGTAGACACATCATTCCACATTACACTATAACAGATATCTGAGTGAGGAGGACAAGTGCTGAGAGTTTGCGCATCACGATAGTCGATGACGTTTAAAATCTCCAACAGGGATTAGGGTCAGTAAATCTGGTCCCCAGGACGGCAGAGGTCTCATGGACTTAATTCCACTTAGAACACCATCTTTTCCAGCTCCTCCCTCTCGTAGGCACTTTTGAACAATGCATACCAGAACATCAGACATTCCAAGACTGGCTATTAAGCTTCTTAAATTGTTGACATCTCATTTCATAGTGACAGGTTTGAAATGTCTGTTCTACTGTACCATTATTACAGTAATTGTAGTTGTGTCACTCAGCCCCATTTGCACAGTTGATCAGTTTTATTCTACTTCTCATTTTTTATTCTTATAGAAAAATTTACAAAAGTAAAGACAGTCACTGTGTCTTAAATGTACGTATATATTGTTTACATTTTTTTTTGTGTGAAAGTACTAGACTTGCCTCCAAATGTTGCGCAAAAATTACTCAAGTGTTTTGACAGCCAATAAAGGTGATTCTGATACAGCTACTGTCCACACATTGTGTGCTCCTTGACTGCATTAATTAGTGATTGGGACATGCACAGGGTCGGGGAAATTTTGGGGAGAATCCCAGCAGGTCTCAACACACATGTATGCAGAGAGATACACACACAAACACATACACGCACACACTCACGAGTGTCTGCCTTGCTGCACTCTCCAATCCTCAATAATTTATTTCCTCTAAAAATAAGAATGCCATCATCTCACATGCGCTACGACGGCAACGCAATCAAAGAATCTTCACCAAGACATGCGCAGAAAATTTGTGTTAAACTGAAGTTGATCAGGTTTTAAAAAGGACAAAGAGGGCGATGCCGTTCCACATTTTGCTTCCTATAGGGTTACTTTCAAAGTATAGTGGTGTAGTGATGTTAAAAATTCAGTAAGTGGCCATCGGAGGTGGCCTATCTGAGGTCGAAATGTTGAGATCCGCCCCTCTTTGGTTGAGAGATTTCTATTCTGAATTTTTTATATCCCTCCCTAACATGAGTTTCATTTTCGTTTTTTTTCATTACGAAGAAGAAGGGGTGTCTTCACTTTATCTTTATGGTGATATTTCTCAAACTGAAAATAACTATCTTGCAGATATTTTGACTTGGATTGGGTTGTTACAAACATCAGACATGCAGCTATGCTACTGGCCACACGTGGCATTTTACAGTCGGGGCTTTGACCAAGAGAACCTTAATGGCTGTGTTTATCTATGTCTCAGCCAGTGACTGGTGGCTGCCTGCCTGAATCGTTCATGTTAGTTTTAGATTAATAATCTTACTTTTATTATTTCTTATTACTCAACGTAGATCAACCAGTGAATCAAGAACTTCGCCTTCCAGCTCAGCTCCCTCTTCCCCATGACAGATCGAAAGAAAGTCCTCATTACTGCAGATGCTGCATCGATCCGCCTGTGGATCTCCTTTTCCATCCTCCCTTCACTCGTGAACAAGACCCCAAGATACTTGAAGTTGTCCACTTGGGACCGGATCTCATCCCTGACCCGGAGAGGGCATTCCACCCTTGTCCAACTGAGGACCATAGTCTTGGATTTGGAGGTGCTAGTTTTCACCCCAACCGCTTATTGTATATGCCGGTTTTATGATCTCTTCAAAATTTCAACCAAACCTACCAACATTTCAAGCGCCTCTGATTAACCCCAAATAAATTTAAACATGATATTCTAGTATGCTTTTCCTGACTTTTTTGCCTTGACTGACTGGGATTTGGAACTCTTCAGTATTCCCTCCACCAAAAGAATAACACCCCAATTGCATGATGCAGCCACCATCTTGCTTCTTTGATGGTATGGTGGTATTTTCCTTGTTTGGCTTGCACAAACTTGGCTAATAAAGCTGATTCTGATTCTGATTTTGGTGATAAGCAGTCTTATTATTGCACTCTCTGGTACCTTTTAGAAGTATGGCTGAAAAGTTCAAATTTGGTTCTATTGAACCATAACAAACACAGGGGAAATTGTGCTTAAGTTGTTTATTTTTATTTACCCTCTCAGAAAGATTCAAACAGAACTGTGCAGGTTATAGGTCACTTTAATGTTTTATTATGATCACATTTCCACCCAATCTCTGAACCACTTATCTTCTGTTCTGTTGGGTGAGAGTCAGGGTAGACCCCAAACAACATGATTCATCATGGTCTGTTTTTTTTTTGTTTTTTTAAATAAAATAAAATTACATTTGAACAATATGTATGTGGACTTTCTACATGCACTAGACGTCATTGTTCTTGTAAAGATTACAATTTATTCTTCTTTAGGAAGTTTGACTATCCTTATAACTTTTCAACATTTTCCTCTAAAAAATATGATCTTGTTATTTTTTCTTGATGTTGGGAATTATTTTATTTCTTTGGTATTTAAACGGTAATCATATTTAATTGGACCCTGGACCCCAAACATTTGAGAAGAAGTGGAGATTTGCAGCCTCCTCCTGCTTATCCCTGCCTCAACTTTTCAACACTTAGCGTGCATCAGCAAGAGGAGATGTGGCAACAACATACAAATAGGTGCCAACATAGTGAATCATCTTTGTCAGCTCTTGCCAGAGAGCTCATTTGTAACATGTCAAGCAACAGCTATTGGCCCGAGAACAACACTGGGATGAAACGAACATAGTTCTGTCCATCCACAAATGTGGTATCACCAAGGGGCCACACAGAGTGAGGGCTTCCATGCACTTAACTTGGAGTTTTATTAGACCTATTTGTCAAACTGTGAAATGTATCCACCATAATTGTACAACCTAATAAGATCAAATACAAAGGCTGTCAAAATTTCTCCCTAGATAATTTTCTGAATTTTCTGTCCATGTCTTTTGATCCAACACTTTATTGGTATTTGATTTTATTTATTTGATATGTTTTATTCTATTATTTTAATGCATTATATATTTATTTTCTTTATTGTACTTTATTGCTCACGTGTACCTAATGTAGTGGCCAACAAAATTCCTCTTGTAGAAAATAACACTTTAGGAATTTTTATGTGCAATGCCTCTCTTACAACCCTTGACCTTAGTTGCTTCGTTATTTCAAGTATACTATATATCTAACAGAGATAAAGAAGATTAAGCTACCCCGAAAGAGTCAACGCGGCGCCGCGCATGTGACGATTTGGCTCAGGAACAGCCAAAACATATTTGATGCTCTTTGATTGACACCTCAAAGTACAAGCCCCTCGTTCCCGATTTGGAAGGATTTGGAAAAAGTAGATTAAACTACTCACTTTTTGACACGGTGACAACCAGGAGAAGCAGGGCAGCTTTCGCCAGCACCGCCATCGTCCAGAGGCTGCGAAAACACGCGTAAACTTGCAGATGACGCTCTTTTTTGTGCTCCTCTTCCACTGTAGACTTGGAATGTAACAATAATGGATTATAAAGGGCGTCGGTGCGTTGGATCCCGCTGAGGGAAAGTGTCTATCTGAGGCTCGGAGGCATGGAGAGCTCCACTGACCGTTGCCTGGGCGCAGTCAGATTGCAGGAGCGCACCGATTGTGCGCAGCGGCACCCGGCTAGAAAGAGGACCGTGTCCCCCTTGGTCGATGCAAGCGGGTAGATGAGTGGAGTAATGTGCGGCCATGCAGGAGCAAACAGCAGTGTCACAATCGTGCAATCTGTCATGCCTCCGATAAAAGATTCAGACTTCCCGGTGTTCACATGGCTCTGCAACCCGCCCGGGGAGCTCCGAAGCCGGGCTCCGCTTGCATGCCAACTCGGTCAAAATGAACAGATCTGTGAGAAGATATTAGATATTAGATTTTCTCATCGAGGTGAGCATTTAAAAACCAACCCGCTCTAGTGAAAAGAAGAATCATGGGAATGATTCATTAAGTTAATTAAATGTTTCTTAATAGAGCGCTGGACCCTAAACAAATTTGTATTTGTTTGTGTTTCTGACCAAGTTAAATAAATAAATAAATAATTGACTTATGGGCCTTATCAGCAGTGAGAAGGTTGGTGTCAAGAAGACTGTGCCATCAAGTCAGGTACAAGAAGCAAACAATTCCTTAGAGGTCTCACATGGCTCGGAAACAGAAACACGTGATAATAGAGCCTCCCCATGCCAATGAGGTCAGACACGATGGCCACTTTATAACATAACAAGCATGTGCTCAAGAAGTGATATGAAATCTGCAGAAGGTCGGAAATTAAGAAACATTAGCCATTGATAAGACAGAAAGGGCGGTAAAAACAAATAAAGAAATAAAGACCTTGAAACCACTGTTGAAGACTGTAAGGTGATTTCAGAGATTTCTTTCTAAATATACTACACCTATTTGCTGATCATTGCCAAAAATGTGCAAAAACTCTGAAGAAGTCTATACTACTGAGTTGTGGAGGTATAACAATAATCTGTTATTCATCATTTCTGCTTTCCAGATTTTGGGGGGGGTGCAGCCAAAAGATTGTCCAAGTGATTCAGTGAGGCGTCCAGCATGAGTCACTGCGCCCTCACTATATTTAGTAGTCACGAAGTTGGATGGCCAGGACGACTCGCACGTTCTCCACCACATAATTGTTACCAGTACATATGTGCAGGTAACAAGGCAACTACACCCCATCACTCCATCGTTAATGCAGAGTTGCTGGTGCTCCCTATGGTAGTGGAGGCGGACATAGTTTGGCCTAAGACTAAATAATCCTGTTTATGTATATTGGCACAACACAAGTAGCTAATACATGCCAAGCTACAGCAGAAGCGAAGAGGAAGAAAAGTGTGAGTAGATGAATCAGGCATGACGGCCATCACTTTTTATTGCACATGATGATGCAGTCGCAGCTGGTGGGTCAGAGGTCTGATCGCTCATTTTGGAGGGGTGTGAGAATCTCTGCATGAGTGGAAAGGCTCAAGGCGTCCTCACTCTGCACATGTCTTAGCCTCCATTGAAAGGACCCTGTGGTGGAGAGGGAGGATATCTGGACTCTACATACACGGATATGAAGGTGCATCTCTCAAAGTGTAGACCCAGAAGAAAAATCTGGGGTCAAACTGTTTTAACTTGGGCCACTTTAGGCCTAATTATATTCTCATGTAATGTTTCAATTCATATGTGATTTATTTTAATAGCATTATTGATGGTGGACTTTTCTGACTACACTTATTGGCCACATTATTAGTTACACTTTCAACCTAAGGAGTGCAAATACAAGAGCGGCATGAAAATCTGAGTTGTCAAAAGTACTCACTCTGAATGTGAGGTTACTCGTCAACAGACGGGCTCATGACAAACTGCAGTTTGTTTACATTCAACCTGTCCGACAATCATCTCTATATTATATGTTATTATATTTATGTAAGTAGGGGCTGTAGTAGGGGCAAGGACTCCACATCCCTGCTGCTTCCAGCTGTACAGTCAGCCGGAAAAGGGGGAAAAAATGCTACTCTGCCCACCAATGCAGACATGCGTCTCTTGGAATGACTGTAAGACTGGTAGCCTGTCAAGATGTCATTGCTCTGATGCAGTGGACAGAATCTGAATGATGTGGCAATATTTGCATATTTTCCCTTGTTTTGCATACTCCATAGACTTACTCCTCATGTTTTCTTTCATTTTTATTTGGACTATGAGTGTGACCTTTGTATCCATTCATTCCACTCCTGTGGCCATGCCCTATTTTGTAAAATTATGTTCCAATGGAGAAATCTGCATAACTAAAAAAAACATCAATATGATTGTAACATACACAAAAGTACATATACGTTGTTTTTTTTTTGTGAAGGCCTCACAGGATGCCACTGTCTCCATGGCAGCCCTCCATGGAGCTTCTCAGATAATCTTCACTTCAGGGAGAAAAGCACACAGAACAGTGCAAACATAATCCAAAACCAGCAGCAATCTGACAGGCTTGGAAAGCAAACACGTGTAGTGGGGAGGAAATTTGACATTTGCACCATAAACCGTGTTTCCATGTCACATCCGACGTGTACCGTGGTGAAAAGGCTTGCTCAAACCCCAAAGCCGAATTCACATGCAGTGCATTGTTTAAACTGAGGATGGCGTCACACAAACGTTGACCAAGACAGTAGACACCCGTTTTAACAGTTTATCAAAAAAAGGTTGGTTTGGGAGTGAGAACCTCTGTGAATTCTAAGGTCCTGTAACAGGTCATGTTGACAGGTTTAACAAATATGACCCCAAAAAATATTTTTTACAGCAATGGCTGTTGATATACTGATACATAGCGTGCTTGAATTGTGCTGGAGAAACATTGTGGGATTTCTTTTAATAACAATGACAAAATATCTGTTGCAGCAAAAGCTGTTGCAAAAGTGCTTTATAAATAAAGTATTGTAATATAATTGATTTGTAATGCAATAATATGAAAAAAAATTGCCTTTTCTCAAAAACATTGATTTAAGATTAATTTATTTACTGTGTTCAACAAATGTTTACTGTTTTTTAATCACGTAAACGTTTCTAGAGAAATTTTGTGCTGACCCGGAATCTCCCCGCTTTTTTATCTAGCACATCAGGTTTTCATAACAATAATAATGATGATGATTGTAATGCGAGTAATAACAATAATATGATAAGTAATATGGTCATATATTTAGTAAATTTTATGGACTAAGCCTAAACACAAAACACATGGAATTATTTTCTGAACCATTCTAGCAATGAATTGCAACGCAGGGTAGAAGATGTGATGTGCAAAGTGTTATAGGTCAAACTTAACTTAAAATCTGTGCTACAAAAAAAGTAAAGGCATTTTAATCAGTATCAAAAATACATTTTCATGCATCAAAATTAAATTTGAATATACAGTGAGTTCATGGGGAAACGGTGCGTTGGATACTATATATACTACAAAAGCCCTTTTTTCCCTGTTAGCTCCCTGGAGTGTGAATGGATGTAGCAGACTATGGAAAAATCTGGAGGCTTGTGTTGTCCACATCATGCATGTCCCAGTATCGTTAGGATTGTACGTCTCACAGTGTATATTTCATAAACAAGCCAAGATCGCCTTCTCCTCTTTGGATTAAAGTCCTCACCTGACGTTACCTCTTCCACTGAGGGCCTCCTTGCTTCGATACCTATCCCATCCTACTCCATAACTCATTACTGTCTGTCTGTTGGTCTGTCTGTCTGTCTGTCTGTTTCAATCATGTATTTGGGTCCGTCCCAGTCGGTGTATGACGCCATGGTAGTGATGGATTATGACAGCCGTGACAAGGGAAATCCCCTTCAAATGTGTTCGTCTCTCTCTCTCTCTCGCTCTCTCTCTCTCTCTCTCTCTCGCTCTCTCTCTCTCTCTCTCTCTCTCTCTCTCTCTCTCACACACACACACACACACACGCACACACACAGGTTTCATTTGAATAACAACTAATGCGTTCACATTCAACCCTCACACTGCTGAGTGCAGGTGGTTTCTTAGTGCTGGAAGAGAGGAAGACAGTGCTTGCATGTGTGAGCGTGACCCTAAAGGGAGCAGGCAGCTTGAGCTCCATGCCCTCACTTTGTTGTTATATATACATAAGAGCACAATGGAGATTCCATGTAGCCTGTCAGCTTGGGACAACAGTCTCTCTCTCGCACGCGCACGCGCGTGCACACACGCACACACACACACACACACACACACACACACACACACACACACACACACACACACACACACACACACGCATGTTTCTGTAAAGTGTGCCGAACCAAAGTAACCCTGTCTGTAAGCTGAATTCTCACAGAATGTGTGTGTTCACAAAAACAAATATATGCAGTGAAGAGCTCTGCCAAGTGATTCACATATCAATTTGGATCTTGCCAGGTTAGGACAGAATGTGAATGTCATAGTCTTCTGTTAAAGCTGGCTCTTTAAAAGCATGTTGAACTAAGGCTAAGGTTTAAAAGTAGGAGTTAAGGCTTTAAATTGGAGTTTTAAAATAAAGTAAAGGTTTCAAAGTATCCTTTATATATATACATACTATATACATATATATATATATATACACATATACATATATATACATACATAGATATATACATATATATACATACATAGATATATACATATATATACACATATATATATTAAAAGGTGAGTTCTCTAAAAAGTGTAAATAAGAACGCTCGAAATGCGGCAGATCTTGTCAGATGGTCGTACAGAAAAACGTCAACACCATCTTGTGGCAGCTTCACGGGAGCACACCACTCAGACAAACATATCACCTTTCTTTGGGAAGGGCGCCAAAGAAGAAAAAATATAAAATTAAATTTAATTGAATGGACACATGATGAAAAAAGTAAGACTGCTCACGTAAGTAAATTGTCAGTGTCAGAAATTTTGGAAACGGGGACAATGGCAGCCTCGAGCCCTAGATTTCCTTCATACAAAAGTTCCGATCCTTGATATAACTGTCCTAAATAAAACGGAAAGGGATGGGTGGGGGGGAAAAACAAACCAAAACAAAACAAAGACCAAGTTTAAAAACTTCTTATCAAGCCTTTTATTTGGTATACAGATATTCATACATTTATACAGTATACATATTTATATAGTGAGATATATCTATATAACATGTGCCACTGCAAAGTCACAAACATTCAAACAAAGAAAAAAGGGGAAGAAAATGCATATGTGCTTACTTTTAGTGTTGTGAAGCTCTTGTAATAAGTGGAGACAAGAATGAGGTAAAATGCCAGGCAGGACAGTCACTCATTATGGTCAATATAACCACTAATTCATGAGGACCATCAAAAAAACAATGATTAAATAGTGGCACCATGGACCCTTGAAGTCAAACTAAAGAAAAATGAATTTCTTAATACACATTGTTATATTATACATAAAGACCCACAGTGCAGGAACATACAAATGGAATATTACCAATCACTCATGAGAAGTCATCCTGTCTTTACTCTGACATACATTCGGCACACATGCAGACCTGCACGTTCATGCTCAAATGTCCACAAAAATCTCACACACACAATCCTCTTTTAGAGGCTTGCATAATAAAGCTGACCAAAATACACGTGAACTCTTATGGTGCACACATCAACACAGAGTAATTAAGTAGGAAGGTTGTGCCGTTCAAAAAGAAATAAGAACAAACATTGGGCACACACAACTTAAATAGAAATAATGAAGGAAACTGTGTCTGTCTGTGCATATACAATCATGTACATGTATGTAACAGATGAGGAAGAGGCAGAGCAGGCAGTGCTGAAAATGTCTCATTTGTATTGTAGCATGTGTCATGTGATCACTCAGAATCTCTCTGGACCTCGGAAGCGTCAGCCCTGCAAATGGGACACGTCCGGTTGGCCTATAGAACGAGATGACCTGTTTAGTTCACCATATACAAAATTACTGCCACCTAAAGGACTGCAAATTGATCTCCAGTGGTATTAGTTATTCCCACAGAGAGAATATATGCTTGCGAGTATTGTTGTAGGCTCTGTTTGTATATATCGCTGCTCCTTGTGCCAAAGTATCAGATGTTGTAAAATTGATAAATACTGTAACATCTATGTCAATTCCCTTCACGTAGTTCATGGGGTTTTGTTTCTTTTAGCGTTAATGTAGCGGACTTTGCTTAGATGAAAATATATGATTAGGTTGAATATTTTGATGTTGATGTTTAATTCCCTTTTCTTATGTGTCAGTTGTCCAGAAAAGAAACTTACCCTCAGCCATTTATCGACACACTTGCCGTGGAATTCGTGGCTGCAGGGCAGAACTCGAAGCAGTTGGCGGGACTCAAAATCACTCATACACACCACACACCTGTGTGATGACAACAAAAGCACAACAAATTTGGTGTGCTAAATTGAGTTTGAAAGAGCTCCTAAAGGAGTATATCTATGGAAATGCTTTAAATCTGTGGTCCCAAACCATAGAACAAAAATTATTTTTGTGATGATCATATACTGAAAGAAGTTACATTTAATGATTTATTAAAGAGGTGTGATGCATTGGCGGCTGCATTTACAGTGTTTGTTCAGATTGATGGTTATTTGGGTTGAAGCGATAGGAAGGAAGCTGCTCAATGTCTCCCTTGGTAAGTCCTCTGAGTTTGGCCTCCCCAAGACGCTCAGCAAGATTGAGGAGGGCCTGCAACAGGGTTCAATACAAAGTTTTTCTTTGGATTTCTTTTTTTAACTGCCTTATCGACAAACCTCATAATTTTCCACTTCTCCATCATCGACATCCAACTCAAGACTGATTGCAGGGCCAGTTGGCTGGACAGGGAGCATTGATCTACAGAGAGAACATTTTGAACTGTTAACTACATTTATTATTATCTTTTTTCAAATGGCCCTCACAACACAATAAAAATGTGTGTGCTTTCTCAGAAAGGGAAGCTGTTCTTTTAAGTGAAAAAGGAGATCAACTCACAGGAAGTAAGGCAGGAGGCTGGGGTGATAAGGCGAAGGCGGCAGCGGCTGTTGCGAGCGGTACCTTCGGCCCGCGAGGCGACGGGGGATTAAGTTTGGGTAGGACTGGGAGACAATTGGCATATGCCCGTCGGCTTAATGTTGTTCCATTCAACAGCAAACTTTAACTGGTCTTAGGACTCACCACTCCAAAGAACTCCTGGGGCATGGGCTCATGGGAGAGGAAATGGAGCTGTGTGGAGTGTGGGGTGAGGGCTGGGTGGGTGGGAGGAGGGTAGTGAAGTCCTGCACCCAAAGACAGATGCTCTCCCAACAGCTCCACGTCATTTTCTATCCTCTGTAAAGGCTAGAAGAGGTAAATGGGGTAAAAAAACAAGTGTTAATATTACAGCACTGACACACTGTATGGATCAATATCACATACAAGCTGAGACTGATGAGGCTTGCTCGTGTTAGTTTCCATTATTGGTACTTAGATTATCATCATTGGGACCAAAGAAGATTAGAGTACCTGAAATACTATATATTCTCTTCAAAATGCCATCTTCTAAGTTGAATGTCAAATGCATGTGGTTTAAGTAAAAAAGCATTGTCACAAACTACCACCAGAATGTTCTCATGAGCTCCATCACACAGGCACATATAAGCATAAAAAAAAAACATGGAGAGATTATCAAAATTTTATAGCCCCAAACTGTTCTTTGCTACTTACTGAACGGGCCTGCTGTGTCGTGTAGGGTCCAAACTGTCCAGGCTGCGGCAGGTGAGGTGGATGGTGGGAAAGGTGTGTGGGAGGATGAGGGAGGTGAGGAGGTGGGGGGAGGAGAAAGGCTTGGTCACCGGATAGCAGGGAAGGGAACGGGTAGGGCATGGGTAGGTGCTGCACAGAGCAAGTCTGCAGGACCTGACAAGAATTATGAGATGTCAGAATATAAATGACAGTATGTGGGTAAAACTAGCCAAGCAAAGGCCTAGATGTAGACTGTACTGTGAACGTGTAGGTTATGTAGCTGCGAAACAGAAAGACTCACAGGAGGCGCGACACTGCAGACGGGATAGTGCTGTCCACTGAAGACGACCGAGCATGCTGGGATTTGCTGCGGGGCTGAACGAGGCGGTAGACCAGGCGGAGGCCCCGGGGGGGACACGGGATATGTTACCGGAGCTGAACCCTGAACATGGAGGAAAAAGGATTGCAACCATTGTTCAGTCTGACAGCCATTAAAGCAGTCATTTAGACTCACCTGTTCCTGAAGGTCCAACACCCCGCTACTCTGTTGCTGCGATGGGTGTGGGTGCTGTGGGTGTGCCGCAGGGTGCAGCAGTCGAGGAGACAAGTTTGAGGACGGATGAAGGGGTCTCGGGGAGGGGTTTGGGGGGTGGTAAACTTGGCGCTCTTCCATGCCGGACCCGGGCCCTCTATGGGGCTGCTGGCCATAGGGCAGGTAGCCCTGAGGGTGGGCTGAGTGACGGTAGTTCTCGTCTTGGTGGCCAGAGGACAGCCCATGGTGGGAGTGCAGGTGGTGATGGTGGTGGTGGTGGTGAGGGTGATTGTTGGGGTGGTGATGGCTGTTGTTGTTGTTGTAATGGTGGTGGTGATTGTGTGTGTGGTGATGACGTGTCAGGCGGTCTCTGCGGCCACGAGGGCGTCGCATTGGCGGGCTGAGAAGAAAGAAGAGTTTGCGGTATAAGCTTCTTTGTTGCCTTTGATAAATATGAAGCACTAAATCAACCAATAGATGTTGATTTTACTAGTGTATTGACTCTTTAATATAGGATGCGCAAACTTTGATTACTTGGTTTCCCCTATGACATAAATTAAATCTACGCATCCGTTAAGGGGGGAAAAAAAAAAAAAATGGCAGCGTGTGACCGTACACTTACCTTCTTCGATTGCGGACAGGTGTGTGACATCTCTCTGGTGCATAGTGGGCATGCGGCCTGCGACTGGGGGTGAGCTCCCAGGGACGAATGGGAGAGGAAGGGGTAGAGGAAGGCGCGGAGCTTAGATCTAAAATGGACTGCTGAGAAAGCCGCTGTCTTTTTGGGCTAGGGCTATCTTCCATCTGAAAACAGTGGACCAAAAAAGTGCAGTGGTTGTCCAGGAAAATGCCGAAATTATTCAAACAAATCTAAACGTAAAACAATTTGTTAAAAAAAGAACAAATCATGTGTCGTGGCTTACTTTGTCTCGATCGTCATTGAACACATTATCTGGATGAAAGTGTAGCACTCCTCCTGCAGGCAAAAGAGAAGCAAAGAATGGGGCAATATAATCAGATAAGATGATGCTGAGAAAAACATCATCACAAGACGCTTGTTGAGCCAGCACGACAAACTGGCCGCCTCAATCTGATTTTCCTGTGCAGGATCACAAAGGATATAAAACAGTGATCGGTCTGTTACCCCACGTATGAACGGGCGTCAGGCATCGACGTAAATCACTCAGTGTTGTGCTTCTTTGGTCTGACAGGCTTTTTCCATAGTGGCTCGAAACAAAGCAGAGGAAGCTCTCTGTGGAAAAAGCTGCTCTGGATCTTTCATTGTAGTACCAAAAACATCTGCCACTGTATGGCGCTTCTCTCCCAATCTTTGGATGGCGACATGCTGCTATGGTTGTTGTCTTTATTAATTGTCAAACCAATGCACAATGTGCCACAACAAAGCGACGCTAACTCTTAACCCACTCTGAAACAGCTCTGGGGTTTACTTGATAGACCGGAGTTAATTTACAAAAAAAAAAGCTTGAAATATATCTTTAAATATGAATGCTGCTGGGAAGTACAGAGAGATCTAATTTGGATGGACACCAAATGGCAAAAAGAAAGTCCATGGATAGCTGGCCTCCTGAATGAATCAAGTAATTAAGATTCATGAATTATTCACTGACAAATTATCCCGACGAGCCCAGAGGTCATAGGTTCAGCAGTTTGCTTGATTTATTTTGGGCACGTCTATAAGCTTTTGAGCCGGCCTGCCACACAAGTGCAAAAACACTCAAACTCAATGTAAGTGTTCTAAAAAGCTCAAAATTTACAAAGTAATTGTGAATCCACTGGACAAACCTGTAATGCAGTAAATGCTGGAGAAGTGCCATTGTGGCCAAAACGACACTCTGCTCCTCCATCAACGATTGGTTTGTTGTAATTCCCAAACTGACCACATAGGCAAGCACATTTTCCACTTTCTCCATTCCTGTTTTCAGCAGGAGCTGAATATATTTGTTTTTGAGAAATGTGTTTTTGTTGTTGTTGTTTGAGAGTTCAAAAGCATGATTTTTCTGTTCAAAACAATGCATTACAATCAAATCAAAACTTTGCCAAATCCTGTTAACTAAACTTGCAGCAAAGAAACTTCTTGGGTTGGGCTAAATAACCAACAAACAGCAAAGAAATGTGATGAATATGTTCTGAATAAAAACAATATATGGCTAGCCGCTTATCTGACAGGGCACATGTGCAATCTGGAAGTAGCACATACACACATTTTTATGCAGCATGAAAATACGTCCTTCAGATGACAAGACTTTGTTTGGCTTAAGCAGGGCTGAAAAAAAATATTTCATCACCAAAAGGGGTAGGGTAGAAGAAATCTCCCCCTCCTCTCCATTCCATGTCTCCCTCAGAAACAACAGATCTGAAAGCACACCCAACCTCTTTGTTGTCCTTTGCAGGGCCACTCTGGGGCCATGTGATGTCTGCGATAGTGATGGCTCAAAGACACCCCGCTAGCGACTCTGAAGAACAGATGCAAAGACGGCTGACTGAACAGCTGACACCGGAGGCAACATGCCGTCGTCATAGCTTTCTCCATCGACTTCTAGACCTTGCTGGGTCCTTGTCCCGCATGCATTTTGGGGAGAACTAGATCTTTAAAGCCTTGGAGAGAAAACAAGCTTATTTCCACAGAATAATGGTGCTGTTGAAGCAGAACACAATTGATTCCATTTTATATGTATTATTTTATAACTAAACTTTTCCTTAAACCAGTGCACAGTATAGACCTTCAGCTGAAAGTAGTGCTGTGCTGTGCATAAAGGTAAGGCGATGTATAAAGTGAATGTACAGATTTAGGCAACATTGTTAATGACAACCTACACAGATTAAGACTGATAATAGATGCTTGCAGGAACTGTGTAGAATTGACAACATTCTGCAACCTAATAATTTGGGAGAAAACAGTAATGTTCCTAAGATATGTCTGCAGTGGATAAGCGTAAAAAAAATGTGATCCATGACCAAAGGGCCTTTTGTTTGATTGCCGCAGCCAGTATTACTATATTTTCATCGGTTTCAAGCTGCAATGAGACAACAAAGCGGTCCTAATTTGAAGTCTTAACTAACAACGGTTGCTTCTTAAACATTGTCTTGCAATGCATGTTAGTGAAATGCAAACAAGCAGACAAAACAGGACTCTGTGAAGCCTGCAGCAGCAAATGTGTAATAGGGACAGTCGGAATGGCGCACGCCGACACTATTAAATGACATGTCACGCCTCTGACTGTGGAACATTGGCTCACCATCTAAGATTCCACGCTGAAGGGGAGCATGAGGACAGTTTTGTTTGGATCAGTGTAGCTGCCACTAAACAGTTTAATGGGGGTGGTTAGTTTTAGGAGGGCATTGTGTTAATAAATTCAAGGGGCCTACAGATTATTATGGGTGAACCGCTCACACACTCAATATCAATTCTTGATTGATGATTTTGGATCACTTTCAATCTGATGTCACGTAAATCTAAAATTAATCTTTCATTCGTAAAAAAATTAATTAAAAAATCTGGGTTGGTCCTACAGCAGCGAAAGAGCAAACCATTCTGACTAAAATAAAGAAAACTGTAAATACTCTACGTAGACATATTACAATCGCTTAGACTTCATGTTAATTTTTGCAAAATTATGCTCATGCCTAATGCGGCAGGAAAACAATTGAGGTTTGTAGATAGTTGTCAGGCTAAGGACTACATGCACCATAAAGGTCAAAGTTTAGCACCCGTTTTTACACAGATACACTCACTGGCCACATACATGAGAAACACAGGAACAAGTCATTTGTGACCCGCTTCATAACTCAAAACACATATCTCAAATTATATTTCTAGCCCTACCCTCCTAACCCTAAAGAATTGTTGTTGTTGTTTTTTTAGTATTTTATTCAGGAGCACTTCATAAGTTTTTATGTCGAAAGACAAAGTCAGGATATAGTTAAATATAATGTAAAGAATGAAACAGTTTTGGCAAAATTTTTACCTGCAATTGACTTTACTTCGCTTATGGGCAAGAGCCCTTGACAGACATACTGCCACACTTGGAGCCAGTCACTCTTTAGTAGTACATGGCTATTTGTTAATTTATCAATGCCAGCCACATATAGTAACAGGAAAAACAAAGAAATGCTCTTCCACTGACTAGGTGATTGATGATGAATAATTAACCTGTATATCCACTTTGTGAAAGGTTTTGCAAAGTTGGGCGCAATTATATTTTTTTCCAATGTGAAATTTGTGCCCTGGCTCAATAAAGCTTGAGAAACACTCGCTTAAAGGGCTATATCACTGTGACACGATGCTATTGATTAGCTATGGTGTCTTCATTTAGGTGTTGGCATGACGCAAGCTACCTTTATAGCAAAGTGATGTACTTGTTTGATTAAATAAACAGCGAGGAACTCTTTATTTGGACAGTAAACAGCTTCAAGAAGGTTTGCTTATTTGCAACCGCAGGTTTTTATATAGTTGAGCTCACTGCCTCCATACTAAAGTCATAGCTCAAAATTTGAATACAAAAGGAACAACATCATGGGTATTTGCAAGATGTTTTTTGTTTTTTTTAATTGACACTTAGTGAGAAATGGTATTTGTATTTTTTCAAATTGGGATCCATTTAAATTCTTATAGTTTTATAACACTATTGAGACTGAGAATGTTTAACTAATCAGCTGAGGGGAGCAAATATCTCATGTTAGATGTGGTGCAATCCTACAACATGCAAATTAGTGCTAAGATAATGAACAAACATGTCAAATAAAATCAATATTATCGTTGTAAGTGCATAGGTTGTAATATAGAACCACCGCACTGTATCTCACTGAGCTGTTGAGGTGAGTGCAAACAGTGGACAAACGTCCATTATAACACACAAAGTGTTTTTGTTCGAACCACATCTCGTCGATGAAGCCCAGAGGATGCTTGGTAATAGCCATCCTCACCCCTATCAAAGACGAATGTAATGGTGTTTCAAACAGGCCCACGCCACTTACCGTTACCAGGGTGCCGGTGAGCTCCGTGACGCTGCGCCCCTGCGGGCAGGTAAGTGCCCGGCTGCTGCTGCTGCTGCTGCTGGTTCTCCGGATAGCCGCCGCGGCCGCCGTGATGCGGTGCCCAACCGGCGTTGCTTTGCTGCGGGAAGCTCATTCCTCCTCCCCCTCCTCCGGCGCTCATCATGCTCCCGTTACCGAGCGCGTTACCGCCGCCGTTACCTCCAGCGGGGTTGCTCACGGCAAAATGATAGAAGCCAGACCGAGACCGTGAGCGTGTCCTCGGGGGGTCCATGGTTGGCTGGAGCGGTCGAGGAGGGCGGCGACGGTGGTGGTAGAAAAGTAGGCGAGAGACTCAAAAGAGGAATGGAACCTCCCTCGTCAGACAGCTTTTCTCAGTCTTGCTTGAAAGCTAGTTAGCGCGGAAGATGGTCTTAATCGGAAAGTGCTACTAAAATGGGGATTTTAACCGTAAATCTTGCACTTCAACATCCAAAACTAATGAACACAAACACAAAATGGACCAAACAAAAATACACTTTCTAATGTCTTTTTTTTTTGTCCCAAAAGATTAGCACTGACGCCGACTGTGACTACTAAAAATCACACACAAAGTCAACTCATTTGGTTTGTTACCAACTAACTCGTGTCCGATATAAACTGGACTTCTGGTACATATATCAGCGATCTTTACAGGACGAGTTAAAGCCCTCACTGAATCAACATGGCTAAGCTACAGCGGGTTAGCAACAAACATTAGAACCAACGAGAGCAAACTGTCACACTATTGTCGCATTAACTTTTAGGTTTTGAATTAGACGATCCGATCAACCTACCCGATCGCGGTGCAGTTCCACCCCAAACTATACTGGCACGTTCATTAGCATAATGTCGGTTCCCCTAAGCTAGCACAAGCTAACAGGAAGCGGGCTGCGATGGGGGAAAACAAGTCCAACCGTGGCGACGTTAAGTGGACACAAAACGCCGTGTTATGTCGACGTAAGGCCGACAAACGGTGCTTCTGGGTGGGCCGCGCTCGTCCAAGGGCACCGAAATGGGGAAATATGAACGTTTTGTCGGGTTAATTAATTCCCCTTCTTGGGTTCGCTATCAAATGTTTTCTCCGGTCAGCAGGGAGTGTAGTGGAGATCAATCAATGGGAGTTTTATACTATGTTCAGTTCCTCTCAATCGATCCCTGAAACATTACAGCACGTATACTTGCCTCGTTTTGGGATTAATCGACTGCACATGAAAGTTAGTTTCTTAAAGTGTGCATGGAAATACAATAAATGCGCCAAAGTGGTACAATGGTTGAGTTCAAATATAACCTTGTTTGCAGATTCGATTACTCATGCCTGGCACTCTTGCAGGCACTTGCCCAGCTCATTAATAATTCAGCAGTTTCAAACCAGAAATACTACGGTAGTAACTGTACTAGTAAAACGCGATGGGTTCCGTGTTGCCATTTCGAGCATGAAAAATAAAAATAAAAAATTGTGGCACGCAAAACCCATTGCCAATAGACTACTGACGATTCCAGTGACAGCCTATTTTTATTGGGATTCCCCCCCCCCCTCAAAACGTATACTTCACTGGCATCACATTTAAATAACAATGTAACATATCAATGTAACAAAGACATCTGCAAAAAATATTGATACAATAAGACAACCAAAATATTAGCCTACTGGAAAGGCCTATAATATTGGTGACCTTACTCATAATCGTAGATATACAAACTGGAGCGTCAGATGCTTTCTTCCATACTAAAGTGAATACAATAACACTGTAGCAAGCACTTTAAAATCTATTTTCACTCTTTTACAAGTAACATTGTTTCCAGTAGCATGTTTCATTTTACATGGGTTTTATGGTACCCAGGGAAATGTTTATCATACTGTTTTTAGTCATTTGGTTTTAGCCATTACTACCTGATAAGTAAATTATTTCAACACTTGTACTGTATTTGCTAAGCATATAATCAACATTTAGCAAAGTCCCCTACTAATTCACTACTAATTTCACTCTCCATTCAATTTTCTACTGTAGCACTGCTGTCAGTACTATTGGCTGTTGTTGAACATAGTATTTGGTGTTGCTGTGAAAAAGGTTGGAAGTTTTGATTTAAAAAGAAAATAATGCTCATTTTCATCTCGGCTTTTCCTCTTCACTCCACTGGGATAACTACGCTTCATTTTCCTCACAGTTGCGCCAACATGTTTGCTTTTTTCTGATTCAAGTCTGCACATGAGCAGTAAGAACATGGAAAACCTCAGAGCATGAGAAGAGGAGCAGCAACAACAATTATATTGGATTAACAATTATGACGTGTTTTATAAGGCTATAACAAAAATAATTGCTTTAAATTCAAGAGAATATAACATTTATCAATTTCATGATATGTTTTGGGAGCCCATGAAAATTATGGGGCCTTAGGTAATTGGCTGTGTTAGGTAAGTATGCCCGTTTATACCAATGATTTAAAATGCAGTTGATACTGGATTCGATTTTAATATGCATGCATTTTAGTCTGGGTGTGAAATCTCACAGGTACATATCTGTCATGAAAAACAAACACTTGTTCAATAGTTAACCTGCCTTATATTTGAAGGCTTTGCATGGAATCTGATAATGTTGCATACATGGTAAGAGTTTTTACAGTATATTGGGGGTGTTAAACTGTATTGACAAATGACTACTTCCTCATTGGTAAATCACCACAGTGCTTCCTCATTCTCGCCAGTATGACCCCATGATAACTGAGCGAAAAGGAGAGTGACTAAGCTCGAGTGTATCATTATTGTCAGGAGCAGCACAAGGTAAACACAGAGACTAAGCTATGCGGAGGCTTTAAAGACTTTCTGGACTCCAGTTCGGCCAACTTGGATTAAATCAGGAATTTGGAAGCTCAGAGGACCCATAAGGCTCGAAATCATGTCTGTGCCCTCCAGAGAGGTCCACAAGCGGAGGGCCCACATCACAGCTCTGCCTCTCTACTACACAGGGCACCTGCTCAAGAAACACTCCTACGAGACGGTGAGGGCAAATGATAAGAACTGATTTGGGAATAGGAATGTAGCGTGAAGCTCAGCCATCCTAATGTCATTATCATCTTCAGGATTTCAAGAAGTACTTCGCAGAGCTGCGTGGAGACACCTTGTTTCTGTACAAAGACGATAAGCAGGATACAGTGAGGCCACCTCTTGCATTTGCTTTATTTATGATTGGCTAAAATCATCATTCAACAAGCATAACTAGAGAGATTTAAATACGGATACACTGTGCTGAATAATAATGATAGCAACTAGAGTGGAAGGTAGGCTGGAATTACTCTCTATCCACTATCCACTGTATCATAGCTGTAAAAAATTCAAATTAATTGTAGTGGCAAATAAATCTTACTTTTTTTAGGAGCTGTGGGAATTGGTGAAAACAAATGCTTTTAAAACCGATTAGGGGAAAAATGATACAGATTTTGGGTCCAGTGAAAGGAACAAATCCTGTTATTCATAAATATTAAGTAGACACCTATTTTTTTGCTTTACTGGGCCACGTAAAATTATGTGGCAATCTGTATCTGACACAAAGTGATTTGGTTGTCGTCATTCTGTAAAATACACACGGCATAATAGTATTATAATGTATTATTTAGTCGATATTTGTTAGAGAAGAGTCACCCGCTGACATATAACTGGTACGTTGTATTTGTGCGACAGCAGTGACGTAATTAACTGTGCCCTCTAGTAGTGTTTCAACGCTATGTTCATAACTACACAATCCATTGTATATAAAAATGAGACTTTAGTGATTATTGATTTGGCAATGTGTAGAAG
Organism: Syngnathus acus; assembly: GCF_901709675.1. NCBI lineage: Eukaryota > Metazoa > Chordata > Actinopteri > Syngnathiformes > Syngnathidae > Syngnathus > Syngnathus acus. Next base: position 17,352,383 of record NC_051095.1, on the reverse strand, counting down.
ATTCCCAGTCATAATCCAATAATTGACAGTCAATTAACATTACTTCATGATGTCCTTCCTCTGTCAGTATACAGAGAAGCTGAATCTGCTGCAGCTGAGGTCCATGCAGTTAGCATCCCCATATCAGAGGAAGATACCCACCATCTTCATCATCATGATGCATACAGAGGAGGTCCACTTGAAGGTATTGGTATCCAGTCCAAAAACCAGGCCGTAATGCAATAACTACAATTTATTTGAGGGGAGTGATGGTCTTTTTTTTTGGTGGGGGGGGGTGCAGATGGACAACCCTGACACAGGAGAAGAGTGGCGGGCTTATATCATGACTATGGTCAAAGTGAGTTAAAACACGCACGCACACACGCACGCACGCACACACGCACGTACGCAAACACACTCTAATAACAGGTAAGCATTTGAATAACTCAGCAAGCCATACACAATTTATGAAAACAATTGGGCATTTTTGAAAAGCACAAGAGAAACAAGTTGCTGTATTGTATATTATTAATGGACATGGTACAATATGTAATCAAACCACTGTTCATAATTTCACATTATGGGCACTTAGTTAGGATACAGTAGCTACGTAGTGTAGATGGACAGATGGACATCCGTCCATAAAAAGATAAGAAGACACAAAAAAAAGAGAAAGAAACAAAAAAAATACACAGTGGGAATTTTGGAGTTCTTTTTTATTGACATATTCAGGGTCGGCATGCAAGGGACAAACCCACAGTATACCCAACCAGGAAGGATTCTTACATCAGGTCAACAATTAACTAACCCATTTAAACACAAACTTGCTTTGAGCGATGGACTTTCTTTCCCTGATATCTAAAAAGAAAAAAAAAACAGCACAGACCAGCATGGTTTCATTGCATTTGTTTTTCAACAAGACCAACAGCAAAAGCAAAACATCACAGCCAAGATTAGAACAGCTTAACCCTTCATTCACTGATAAACCCGCTTTAGGAGCCAAGCCTCATCCACCCAGCTGGGTCAGCAACTCAGCATGTTGATGGGGCCCTCTCAGGAGCTGGTGATCGTTGATGACCCAATGGTTTTGCTGGTGTCACCAGGACAAATACATGTTGGTCCTGCTGGGTGGCTGTGGCTTAGTTGGTAGCATTGTAGAGTGACAAAACGTTCGTCCATCTATCCAGTTAGATGTAAAAGTAATTCTATGTTACGCTGTAGAAAGAGATTCCTAGCCAGCTGCAACTCCTGCCCGGCCAAAGGTTGCTGCTTGAAGATGCTCTGGCTCAGGAGAAGATAAGAATTTCCCAAGTGGAGAAACCCCCGCTTCCTCCTCGACCTGCTCACCTTCTTGGGACCTCCGCATCCGTGCCCCCACAGAAGGACACGCGTGACCACATCAGTCCAGAGATGTTACCGTGACTATGATTTGTTTGTTTCTGTTGTTTTTATTTTTTATCCAGCCATTAAATCTATTCTCCCATTTTTTCAGGTGTTTCTTCAATGTAACCCGACAGGAAGCTGAGAATATGTTGAGGCAGAACCCGGAGTTTGGAGACATCATCCTCCGCCCATCCGTCATGGCCAACAACTATGCCCTCACTCTCAGACATGTCACAGCCAAGTACGTTACTGAATATTATTAATAATTACTTTATTGTCTGAGATGATATCCGAAAATGGCAAGTGTATTCAAAGGGTACGCTAAGAGTATCATAATAGACAGAGAAAATGTTTTATTAAAGTATTTGAGGCACTATATTTGTAAGGGACAACAAATATAAACATATATAAGTACCGTATATAAAAATACTAGTATTGTTCTGAAGTTTAGTTTCTTATCTTTTTAGTGAACAATTTTGAATGTGCATTGCAGTCATGATAACTTGTTTTGTTTTAGGGGGCCTGTCATGAAGAACTATAGGCTGATCTACACCAAGTCTGGATTTATCATCCAATTAGAAACAGCAGTATGTTTTTCCAGCTCTCATAGCATTATACTTATAAATGCAACCACAGCTTGAGTGAGTTTAGCAAATATGAAAACTCATCAAGCACTTTATTAGGTACATTCACACAAACAGACTTGCATCAAAGATTTCTGATAAATTCTACCTTTACACAGAGATAATCAAATTCAAATATGAAAGATCACATTTGTTTTGTGACTACACAGCAACCACCAAGAGCAGTAATATTTTTTTCCCCTTCATAGAAAAGGTCATCAAAATATCAGAAACAGCTCTGAGAATGCAATCACTGTAAACTTCACCCACAATAACCGGATTACAAGAACGTTGTTATATTCGGACATTGTCGACACAGCATTGTGGTCAATGAGATTTTTGATGTGCATCACACAGTCAGTTTCCTTTCAGGTGACAGTCTCCTCCCTGCAGGAGGTATTGGAATATTTTCTAGAGAAGACAGAATACAGGCTTCATCCTTACACACCGGGGGGTATCTACGAAACTCGCATCGGTGAGTACTGCATGGGATTGGTGACCGTCTTAAGATATTGGAATGACTGAAATCCTTTCACATAAATGTGCTAATATAATATTCGCAAATGTGTTTCACTTGTATGAGTGTGCAAATTACATACAAGAGAAAAATGTCTATCACTAGTGAATGTGAACAAAGAAAAACAGGAGCATAAAAAAACGATTTGAGTGGTGCGTATGTGAGAGCATGCGAAAATAAGAATTCTGCAGCATTTCAGTAAGGTGTGAGAGGTCATCCTTAATTGTCCCATACTTACAGCGGTAACACATCCCGAGTGCGTCACTCCCTCAACACAGACAAATGTACCCAAGGCACAAGTGGCGCCAGCGATGCTGATGTGTTCACAGAACAAGCCTGGGGAAGGGGAATATGTGGTCCCAAATGAGCACAACTTGAATAAAGGTGCAACTAAAAATGCGACAAAGTTTTAACATAAATGTGTTGTGTTAAAATGAACTGAAAGTTTGCATTGCTTTCAAATAGTTCAGCTGGATGAAGTGCGTCAAGTTGTACGATTGCGGCAGAACTACACGAAGAGCGAGCGCACCAAGTATACCCTCACTGGCACTCACTTGCCATTTATCATGCAAAGTAGATCCGTTTGGGATATTTAGGGTATTGTTTCAGTTTTTGTGACTGTATTCTTTTCTTGAGAATATTTTGCATTGTTTAAGGACTACCGAAGGACACCGCAATGAAATCTCCCTTTATTACCACAGCTATGATTTTGTGGGTTTGAGATTGTAAACACAATAATTCACTGCCATGTTATTAAAAGGAGTTTTGTACAGTATGTCACTTCATCCAGATGACACAGGCTAACTCTTTAACATTTAGCAGCCTACAGTTTATGTGTATTTGGCATTGGTCAGAATACATATTAGTAATGGTGACAGATTCCTATGTGCAAATGAGTAAATAAACCATTCCCAAGATCTTTTTTTTTAATATTTCATTTTTCCACACAAACATGAGCAAGTCAACAAATGTTTCAAAGGTTCTCTTTGTATATGCTGTTTTATTATGGTTTTCTTGATCAGTACCATGGATCATTATACTGTAGGTTTAAAGAATTAAGACCATTCATCGTTCTTTAAAGACAGCAAGACTCAGCGAAATATAGAATTATAATTTTAAAAAAACTCCCTTTCTTTTCCTTTGACATTGCTGTCAATCAGAGTATTAATTTGCACATTGTGGGCCCTATTTAGCTAAACTGAGGCCCATGCGCTCGGTTCGGTGTAAAAATGGGCGTAACTTCATTTTCATGCCAGTGCAAGTCTTGTCTAGCGTATTTGGGGCTGTGCTGCGCTCATCTGGGTGTGCTGACGGATAAAGCAGCTTCGCCGCTGACTCACCTGCTAATTTGGTGACAGAAAGTAGTCTGCGCTTAGCTTAAAAAGTAGATGCATCTTCATTTTTGTTTAGTTCGGCGTATTCGTGAATTTGGTAGACGCACCATGCCTCTCTGGATGTTTCTGCCTCACCCACCAGCGCAGCTTCTAATTCGGTAAAAAAAGGCTGAGATAAATTCAATCTAAATTCGAGCCTAAAAAAAGCAGGTCTGCTTGTTACTGCAATGTCAGGCACGGCAGACTCGGATTTGCACTTCGACCGTGCTAATTTTGATACAATAGAGGGACATGGCAGGATTTGCAGTGAAAAGTCTACTTCCGTCCCACAAAGGCACAAAAGGCCCTCGGTACACCCAATTCTACCAGCGTAAGGTCTAGCGAAATACCAAAAGAAAGAAAACTCCACCCATGTGCAGTGAGACTGCGCTCTGCACTAGACTTGCGCCCGGAACGAAAACAGGGCCCTTTGTGTCACTCACTCTTGTTCACACTTTTTAGGGACAGTAATCAGGTAAAGGAATAAATAATACATCTGGAATAACTTACTATCTCTGGGTTTAAAAATAAAACCAGAATAAATTAGGAGTTTGCGTCCCCCAATGAAGACCTGCCTCTGCATTAAAATGATACTACTTTTCAGTGAGTGATAGTTGCAGGATCCTCTCGAGCTCCTCTTCTTCCTCTTTACGCTTCCTGAGAAATGAGAACAAATCATCCTACTCAATAAAAGGATGTAGATTTGATAATGGTCTACCATGACATCTAAATGGGGGCAGGTTAAGGTGTTGATCACAATTCTAGATTTAGATTACAGTAATTCCTAGTTGTTTGAGAGGGACAGGAACAGAACCCTGCTTCAAATAGCGAAAATAACAAAGGTTTTAGAACTGCAGAGAGTGGACATCTTAGTCCCTCAAGCAAGATCGGCACTCCAGCATACAATGATTCCTTGGGATATAAAACTTCAGTTTTATCAAGATATGACATTGTGTGGCGACTGTGGCTCTGGCAGTAGAGCTGTTCAGAAACCGAAGGGTCGGCGAACCCAGCTCTGACCGAGTCACGTGTCCTTGGGAAAGACACTTTACACACCTTGCCTGAGGGACTACTGACGAAAAAAAGCCCTCTGCCTAATTCTGGTGCATCTACAGAAATGTTCATTGATGTACACTGTCCCTGTCAAATAAACAAAATGAAAAATAAATACATAGTTTAGATTTTTTTGCTTTGACTTGCAAGCAAAAAAATTGAGACCTGGGGGGGAGTGAACTTAACTCAGTTCACCGCTGTTTAGCAGATAGTAAACAATTATTAAAAATTATTATAAAAGAATTCAAGCTTTCAGCTGAAGTTTCTACAAAAAGATAATTACGTGTTTTGTAGTTAGAAATACCACATAACTTTGTTTTAGCAATGTGTTGATATCTCTATCTAAAAGCTGATAAACGAAGACCCTCACCTGTCTATCTCCTCTTGCTCACGGCACGACAGCTCCATGGCAATGCGCAACTGCTCATCGAAGCTGCTCGCTCCACCAAAGGGTCCCGATAACGGCGGCTCGGTCGCTGTATTGTAAGAGAGAGGGTAATTGGGGGCGGGGTTCAATGGGGAGTCTGTTGGAGGCTGGCTGGGGTCCTCCGCATCATCTACTCCTTCTCTGCTAGCCAACGAGATGGACAAAGACTCTTGAATGGCCCTGTCCAAAAACATAGGAATAGGAAGGAAAGACAGAAAGATATCACTGCTGGGCCTCAGTAGAGGATGACTGGGAGTAGTCGCTGCCCCCCGAGTGGGTTGAAAGGAAGCGCTAATCACAGACTTCTATTCACAGATGCCTAATTATCTTACTTAATTACATGTGAGAGCCTTTCTTCTACCAAATCAGGCAGATACCATCATGATTTTGAAGGATGGACTTCCACGTTGGATAGCCTGACAAAATGTCAGCTCACCTCTCCAGCTGAGTATCTTCCTCATAAAGGGGTGACTGAGGTCGTGGACGACTGTTGGTCAGAGCCTCCCAGATGGTTACCTAAAAAAAAAAAATCATCCATCCATCCATCCATTTTCTGAACCGCTTAGTCCCCACGGGGGTCGCGGGAGTGCTGGAGCCTATCCCAGCCGTCATCAGGCAGTAGGCGGAGGACACCCTGAACCGGTTGCCAGCCAATCGCAGGGCAAAAAATCATATCATGCTATATTGGTACCTCTACCTACGAACTTAATTGGTCCTGCAATCGGGTTTGTAAGTAGAAACGTTTGTAAGTAGAAGCAACGTACTCCCTGCAATGTGCTCACGTACTCGTCGTTACTTTCTGGTGCAATTAATGAGTTTTCCAACTGTGTGAGTGGTCATTAAACGCACCTCGTGCAGAACGCAAGTGAGAATTTAGAAAAATACAAGAAAAGAGAAGGAACCTAGCTTCGCTGGAGCGTCGGTTCGGAAGTCGAAAATTGGTTCGTAAGTAGATGCCAAATAATCACGAGGCTCCAGTTCGTATCTCGAAAGGTTTGTAAGTATAGGCGTTCGTAAGTAGAGCTACCACTGTATTCTAAGCTTTCCAGTTAACTATAGCCAACTCATATTAATTTTGAGCACTATTAAAGCCATAACTGATTCCAATGATTGTTCAAACGATCAAAATTGTTGTACTCGTTTACGTGATAGGATGGCGCTATGAAAAGGAAAGAGCCGAGTGATTGAGGTTGTGTTCTAACCTGGTCGCTCTCCGTGCCAGCGTCCAAAAGGCTCTGCTGGATGGCGAATTGCAGCAGGTTGTCATCCTCGTCTCTCATCGGCTCGCTGCGCCCTGGTCCGAGGGTTGTGTAGTCTGCCGGGGGCTCAAACACCGAGGGGTCCACCTCGCAGTGGAAGGGAGCGGCCGACTGCCCTGTGATGACGGTTTACAACAAATTAGAGATGACTACTACAGGTGACTATCATTGCTAATAACTTGCTAAATATAGTTTAAATGTAATTTTGTAAAGATGGCTGGACTACATGACAAAAGATGTGATTGGCTGACAACCGGTTCAGGGTGTCCCCCGCCTACTGCCCGACGACTGCTGGGATAGGCTTCAGGCTTGTGTGGCTGCGTTACGCAGATCAAAATTGTGTGAATTCATAGTTACCTGCTTCTTCTGAGCTCTCCGGTTTGTGAACCGTCACTGAGCTCACAGGCTCGTCACAGCCGCACAAGTTACTGAAGGTCACTCTGGCATTCAGCACGTGAAACAGCGGAATCTCTGAAGAGCAGAGGCAATTCAATCAGAAAAGCAAATGAGGTAAATGATGACCAGCTCTATAATGTGACTTTGCTCTCACCTATTTTGACTGGAAAACCTGGAGGCAAGCGTAAGGTGATGAAGTCACGCAGCTTAGCAAAGTGAGCATTGGAGATGGCCATGAGGTCAATGATGGGCGTCACCTGTTCGGCCAACGACAGCGGGTGGGTCTCACTCAACCACAGATTTGCCTTGAACCTGGAGACAACCAAGGCAGAACAAATGTTGAGGTCTAGCATGCTTGCTCTTATCTTTTTTATAATGGTTCAGTCAGTACCTCTGCACTTTGCTGGTGAGCTCGATGGGACGTCCAATGTCCCGGCCATTGAGGTTGAACTCTGGATTGAAGTATTCTTCAGCCGTGATGGCTGTGGGATTATGTGGACTGGCGCACTGGGACACATTACTCTATATAAACACGAGAGAGACGCTGATATGTGAACTTATTCGCCAGACAAGTACTGTCTCCTCACAGAAAGGTGCCACGTTGTCGGCGAGCTTTTGTTGGTTCTATATAACAATACAAAAGGATTCGATCTTAATACAAGACACTTGTCAAGAGGTGCAAAATCAAATGTTGTATTGGATCACAAGGTAAAATTTGACATGTTCACTATAATAGAGAGACAGAGAGAAAATAAGTTTCTTCATTCCCTCTCAGGGACTAATAAAGTGTTATTCTCGTCAAAGAGGCGGCATGGAGTGTAGGTGGGACCATTTGATTCAGTGGTGCTTACCCCATTGTGAGCGGTGTGCTGTTCAGCTATTCCCAGGAAGGACTGCAGAGGAGTTTTGGAGCCTGAATGGGACATATTGAAAAAAGCATATTGCATAAAGTCAAAGGGGGCATATAATGTGTGTTACATTTTAAGGTTCTGTGGATGGAGATTGTATTTTTGGTCTGTCATGAAATTGCTCTATGACCTCACCTTTGCTCCGGGATTTATCCTGGTCTGATAAATGCTCTGTTCTTGACCGAGTTACCAGCTCCACATTGGTTGCACTGTAAACCTGAGTACCATCACCATGTGTTATTTCTAAATAAAAATAATATCTTAAGTACACCAGAGAGTCTAACCTAACACAGTATATTGATTGTATACAGTTGAACACAAACAACACAAAATGGGTTCATTCGGTCGTATTTTCAAAAATACATTACAGTATACGGATTACAAAAAAAATACTGCTCTGAGTTCTCTATCAAATAATGAAGTCATAAGTCTCACCTTGGCTTCATATCCACTGACCATTTCACTCTTCTCAGAACGCCAGCCCCATATGCCAGACTTGTTCCTAAAAAGAAAATGCACTTTCCCATTTTATGTATGCCTCGGTTTAAAAACAACTCAAGTTGTGCTAAAAATATTCAGTTGAAAATTTAACTATTTATATATATTCAATACATACATATATATACAAACGGTTTCAGATGGATCTCTGTGTCATCTATCTATGCTTGCAGAACCTATTGGTAATGTTCATAACGCATTGCTGTACACTAAAAAGTAGTTGTATCCCTCCGTGGCTAAACACAGAAATGAGTTGTATGTAGGTATCCAATCACAAACGATAGATGTCTAATAGAAGATCAAAAATCATTTTATTTTGGTCAGACAATACTATCGACTGTATGCCGTTTCATCATTTGACTTGAGGTAGGGTTTTATTTTTGACAGAGCAAGCACCTTACCGCTCAAAGGCAATGTTGCGCGTGTTGAGGTGCGTGGAGACGATGGGCGATGTGAGTCTCTGCGCAGTGTTCTCTTGCGATGGCTGCATGGCGGCCAGCAGGGACGGCGCATCGCGTGGAGACAAGACGAGCGGCTCCGTGTACACCACCTGCTTGTCATGGTCCACCTCCATGACTACCGCCCCATTGTCTACAGAAGAGGACGGATGGCAGCGAAGCACAAAGGGCTTAGTCTGACAAAATTTTGGTTGCGGTCAAACTTTTCCATACAAACCTCCACCCTTAAAAATGTAGCTCCGTCGTCCTTTCAGCCAGGTCATGTGTTCAAAACCCAGGAGGGTTGTGTCTACGCGGAGACACGAGCCACTCTTCCACACCCGATACACGTCACTGGGGCAGACCTTGGACACCAAAGGCACTGAGGGGGAGAATTGGTAGAAGTTATATTTGAACAAAGACAGGAAATGTGATATAAACAATGCCCCTGGAATTTATTATTTCTATCTCCATTATTTCCTAAGGGGAAACAATCCAACTGAATCAAAAGCTTATTATGCTCAAACTTTGAGATTCCACAAATAGTGAGGGCCAGCTGGCTTCATAGAGGCCTTAGTACCGAAAAGAATGATGAATAAAAACAGTCACCCCAACTGGTAAACTCCCACTTCATCTCCACATAGAAGTCACGCGCCTGCAACAGATAAAGACAAAAACAGAAAGACTTGGTGATGACCACATTTTATTGAGCCACTGCGTGTATTTCATATCAGAAAAAAATCTCAAGGCATCCAAAAATGTCACTTAAAAGTAGACATACAAGTAAAATGCAACTTAATGTTCAGGCATCATGCTTGAATCAATCGTGGGGGGGGGGGGGAACAAACAGAAATTGCAGCGCCAATGAGATGAAGCATTTATTGGTTCTCTTTTTGTTACCTGTCTAAGTTTACTCAGAAGCTCCGGAATTCCGGCCAGCCGCTCAGTCGCCCGCTTGAAGTCTCTGTATTGAAGCACCAGTTGAACCAGCTCAGGATCTCCAGTGCTCACAGCCTCCTGCAAAACTGAACCCCAAACACATGACTGGTCATCTGTGATGCTTTGTTGAACCCTGCCAGCCCTCAAGAAGCAAACGGGCAGCCACAACAGAGCACCCACTTGTCCAGCCTTGTGCGTTGCAGTGTGTTGGGTCTGCTGTGTATCTGAGCAGCACTCGGGTGGACTCCAAGTGGCCCAGGGACACAGCGAGCTCCAGTGGGGTGCGCCCCCTCGGATCCACTCGTTCCAAATCCTGCTGCGGTAGCGCGCACACACGCAACAAGCAGCTTCAGCGCAATGCAGTGCGACACGGAAGGGAAAAAGATGCCAAACAAACCTACCTCTGCTTTTTGCATCGCCTGGTCGAGCTCCTGATACTGATTGTTCCACACCAGGAAATGCAATGGAAACTCTTGGGCCATCTTTGTCCCGCGATTGACCGTCCAATTAACAATGGTGGGGACTTGCGATGGGACTTAACGACTTCTGGGGGCTAGCTAGTTGGTTAGTTAACAGGCTAGCTCTAGCAAAGCAGCAGCAAAATACAGTACATAACCAACCCAAAGACAAAAGGGCCGGGGGGAAGAAGCTTCACTGGTAAAACCTGTCGCAAATCAAATATATCCGCGTTGCTGCCGCGAGGATGTCAATGAAACTGTCGTGTGTGTTTTTTTAAATTAGTGGGCTGAGTTGTCAACTCAGCCCACTAATTGGATGAAACGGTGAGGAACTAAGGCTAGTGAGCTAGGCTAACGTGGATAACTGTGTCTTGCTCCACCTTTCCATCATGAAGGAAAACCACTTAAGGCACCTTACATCCATGTGCGTTCGTTATCTTCCCTTAAGTGAGTGGAATCCGATCGACGTAAAAGCTTGCCACCCACATCTCTGATGTATTCGCAGTACTTTCTTCAAATATTCGGCCTTTCTTCGAGTTGGACATCCACAACTCCTCCGGTGTCGGTGACAGCAGCTGACGGCTACGCTCAGCACTTGTCCAATTGAAATCCAAGCGCATCACCTGTAAAGTCTGCGGAATGTGCGTGATGACTTTTTTTTTCTTAAACAAAAAAGGACGCCTGATGCTAGTTTATTTATCCGTAGAGGCGGTCGTGGCTCTTCCTGGTTGAGGAGGGTGGAGCCGCCCATCAGCTGACAGGCTGCAGGTCACTCAGTTATCGTCAACTGTGGTTCCCAACCTTTTTGGCACACTATGAGTACCTGCTCACTCATATATGGTGAGTCTACAAAACCAGAACGTAAAACGACTTCAAAAAAAATTTCTCCATAATTTTAACATTTAATTCTTGGCCATTCACTCTCCCTCTCTCGCAACAAATGAAACAAAAAAAATGAGAATCAAAGTTAAGAAGAGCGCTCCTCCATAAAACTAAAACTAAAAGTTTTTTTTTTTTTTTTTTTTGACGAAGTCCCCTTTAAAAAGAATTTTGAACCCTAAATGTCATGAACTTAAGAATAATATTCAGATCTACAATAGCAGCTTTGTTTTCATTTCATTTGAGACTTAATGAGTCACTTGAGCTGACTGTGGTTGAGCTGTTGTGGTTTTGTTGCGGCTGTGCCACAGGTTACTGATCTTGTAAATAAATTGTTAAATGTTTTGACATACCCCTGGTTGGGAAACAGTGACCTACAATAATTTTGTCATTTTCACATATTACATGCGGGGCGGAAAAACTCAGTACTCACTGAGAATCATTGTTTTTATTTTTCTTGAAAAATACATAAACGAAGTAAAAAAAAATCTGAAAATAATTATAATGCTACAAGGATCCCCGTTTTGAACACCTAATAGAGGGAAAACATTTACACAAAAGTATATATATATATATATATATTCATTTGCAGACATGAGGCTACAAAAGCAGTCTCTGCCAGGAGTTTGTATCAGGTTAAAGTTACTTGTTGGGTGCAACGAAAGACAATCCTATCCCATCCCCATTTATGCCGCCCTCCCTCAAATAAACAAGTTATACATTTCTACAATGAACTGTGTCTTGATATTCTGTGAGAAAATTTAATTCCAGAAAAATATATCAGAGGTGGGGAGAAAGGGTATACATACCTACATTTCTCTAAACAATCTCTGTACAAAAAACAAAGTGTTTGGAAATAATAGCACCTGATGTCGAATGGTGGTCGAAAATCCACCACTGATGTGACACCTGCTCCTTGGCTTGTTATTGGAAACCGCCCCCCACCCCCCGACCGCTCATGGGGTAGGGTCTAGTTGCCGTATTGATTAGACTCATAATTCTCTTGTTCATGCATACTTGCCAAATCAACAAATTTACAACTTAGAGATTCTATTTCAGAGTTTGGCTTTAGTTTAAACGAATATCAAGCAACAGTTGCTGTGCATGAAGCAAAAAGGTGTCACCAAAATGGAAGCAAAAAGTGACAGACCCAACCAAAAGGAGCTGAAATGTAAAGGGGATATGTAGTCTAAAACAGCTAACCATGACCTATTTTCTCCCCGCCGCTCAAACGGTAAGATAAAACCAAAAATAAGGACTCCTGAGTCTCTTTAGGTACACTGTCCTTTTCCTCAACAGCAGACGAGGGAGTAAGCACTCTTGGTGAGGTCACTCCTGCATTGCTGTGGTACATGTGTACTTGAATGTCCTCGCTCTGCTGCGACACTTAAAACCGAGCTTTAGGATATCCTTTGGATCAGTTTTTCATCTGACAGGCAGTAGAGCGTATTGACTGATAGCTCTGAGATAAAGGACTCGCACGCTTTGCGGGAGACGCCTTTACAGCCTCGCAAGTCGAGTAGTGATATGCAAGACAGGCGGCGGAGATACGTCAAACACGTATCTGTGAGTTTACTGCTCCCTGAAACACAAACAGATGCACAAGTCATCAGTACAACTGGGGGAATAAGACCATGTATCGGTGTTCTGCATTCTAAAACATCCGTCCGTCTCTTACCTCCTAAGTTGAGCTCTGTTAGTGTGTTCCGGGTGGACGAACCCACCGCAGTCAGCAGGTTGATGGAGTGGTCTGTGAGATTGTTGCAGTGAGAAAGGTCCAGTTTGGTCAAGTGGGGCATGTGGCGGATCACCAGGCGCAGGGTAGAGTCACTAATGTCCAAGCCGGCAAGTCGCAAACACTGCATGGTCCTCAACTGACTGCGGTTGTCACAACCTAGAACATCACCAGAAAGGAAATTCACTGGTTGGAATGCTTCATAGTCACAAAACATCTTGCAAGCAAAGCAAATATAATGTCACTTATAGAGGCTGAATATGAATATGCAAACATCACTATGACATAGTACTCATTTGTCTTTTGGGGACATGCCCTTGTGAGCGCTCTCAGTCGCCATGACTCCAGCCCCAGTGTTAGCATCATCTGCATGCTCCTTGCAAGTGATTTCCTTTTTTTAGTTGGGTATTTGACTCCTATCCTGCTCAATAAATGGCTGAGAGTGTAGTGGCGACTGTCGCTCTCATTTTTCTTTTCACATTACTCAGCAGCATGTCTGAAACTTGTTCTAAATCCATTTTTTTACTCTCAACACAGTCAAAGCATTAAAAATGGGGGGAGGGGCGACAAACAAAAAAGAATATTAATAAGCTGGTCTCCTCAAAGGTCAAGATACTATTGTATTAAAGACAAAAAAAAAAAAAAAAAAACACCTGGGGGAGTGACCAAGTCTCTGATCTGAGCATCTTTAACCCCATCTGCATACCGCACGTCCAGAGTGCGGAGGAGAGGACAAGCAGAGGAACAGAGTGCTGAAATGGACGTCCAGGAACAACCTGCCAACATCAGATCCTTCAGCCCTGAAAAACAAGACTGCTGATTTAATTTTCCTTTATCATGTAACAAGAACACATGTAGATGATCATTAGACACTCATTCTGATTGATTTTAGTATCAGAGAGGTCAGAAGTAGATATTCAAGGCTAGACTATTGTAACGCACTCCTCATCGGGATCCCTAGCAAGAGCCTCCAGAGGCTTCAGTACATCCAAAACAGCGCTGCTAGGATCCTGATGAGGGTGCGGAAAAGTGACCACATCACACCCATCCTCCGTTCTCTGCACTGGCTCCCCATCAAATTCCGAATTGATTATAAGATCGCCCTCCTCACTCACCATTGTATCCTCGAACATGCTCCCCCATACCTCAAAGAACTCCTTGCCCCAAAACCTGCCACCCGAAGCCTCCGCTCATCCAATTCACACCTTCTCCACGTTCCGAAAACCAAGCTGCGCACCATGGGCGACCGGGCCTTCTGCCATACAGCCCCTACACTGTGGAACTCCCTCCCCGACCACCTAAGAGCACCCCAATCCACTGATTCTTTCAAAACCGGACTTAAAACTCACCTCTTTACCTTAGCATTTCCGTAATTTCTCTCATATCCTGGTTGTCGTCTAGTTGTTGTCCTTGTTTTGTTTTCTTGTTTTTGCCATGTAGCACTTTGAGATTCCTCCGAATATAACGTGCGTTATAAATATAATTTATTATTATTATTATTATTATTATATTAACGTACTGATGACACTGATTCCTTCCACTTTTTTGCTGCTGTCTGAATGCCATGTTGCTACATGATGAATGGATTATATCAAAGAGATCACCTGGAAGGCGGCCAACAAGCCAACCGAGTTGTTTTTTCGAGATGTTGGTCCAGGAAAGATCTAGTGAAGCAGGCTGTCTCTTTATGATTCCCGTCAGGGCTTGAGGTGTGATGGTGCGTTTGATGCTCAGGTCAATCTGCGCCCAAAGTCGCTTGTCAAGGCACCTGCACATGAGCGGACATAATGGAGTATGGCTACATTAGCAACAAGCATAAGTGAAATCAAATGTCAAACACTTACCATTTGTACCAGTTCTTGCAGACCGCCATACACACACAAAGATCTGCTCGACTTAAGTAGCGGAAGACGGAGACCCACACTTCCCTCTCGCAGTCTGGCCTACTCCCACCACCTGCCCTGTCAGCTTCACTACCTCCATCTTGCAAGGCAGACAAAGGGATGCGATGGTGCAGAAGCTCAGAGGAGCAAGAGGAGGAGGCACCGTTGCTCAGCTTAGCCGCACTGCTCTGCTTTTTTCGTTTGGTGATTTCGTTCCCTCCTGTTTGGTGGGATGTACGTGCGTGGCCACCGCGATTGATTGCTGGCACCTGACTGCTGGAATGTTTATTAGGGTTTCTGATAGGTGGCCTGATGAGGGTTTTGTTGGGGTTGGGTTTTGCCGCAGGGACAAATTGAGGTGTGATTGCCTCTAGTTTGGGAACAATTGCTGAAGGTTCCTGCTTGTCATTGGTGGGCCTTTGGAGTGTCACTTTAATAAACGAGCCATTGGCGCCCTGCTCCATCTCATCGCCATCATCCTCTCCACCATTTTGGTTGGTGTCTCGCCGCTCTTCCTCTTCTCGATCTTTGGCTGCTTGTCCTCCTGAACTTGACAGTGGCTGGTTCTCTTTATTGCCTGCTTGCTTGCCATTTTGCACTCGCTCCCCTTCTTCGTCATCGTCAGAGCTGCTGCTGTTAGTGCTGCTGCTGCTACTACTGTCTTCACTCTCCACTTCCAGCCCCTGATGGTACCTACTGCCTGTCATTCCTCTTCCTGCTCCTCCTCCACGCAGCCTCACCCCTCTCCCCCGCCCTCTGCAAGGCTCTACCTTGGGTTCAATGGCCAGACTGGGAATAGACTGTAGCTGGAGGGACCCAGTCACTCTGGAAGAGCTTCCGTGAGGGTAGGAGGTGCCCCGACCTCTTCCCTGAGATAGTGCATTTGCTGGAGAGCGCAGGCGCGACTGTAACCTGGCACGCTCCATAACTTGTTTTTGCTACAAATGAGAGGGAATACTTTTTCAACACACATCATGGCTTTACAAAAACATTTCTTGCAGAAGTATGTGTTCAACTTACTGCAAGAATTTTGCTGCGCTCTAGTTTTATCTGCAATTTAAAAGAAAAAAAGACAGCATTACTCTCACATTACATGGCACAATAATCAAATTTAAATGCAGCAATTTTTACGCTATAACGATTGCTTACCCTTTTCTTGAGTCGCAGCTCCAGTAGACTTGCTCTTTTACGGCTCCGTCGATGCTGCAGTAGCAATTTCTGAGAGGGTGGCGGGGCTGTGGGCCGAGCAGTGGGTCGTGATGTGGCTTTGCCCCGTCGGCCCCGTACGCCAATACCTTCCCGATAGGCAAGTTTTGATGGAGGCAAGGACGTTGAACTCTCTGATTCTTCACTTTCCCCCTCACTGGAAGACTGCTATTTCAAGAAAAAAAAATCGCATCATTGTAAAGAAAATATTGTGGGTTATTGGTTAGAAAAAAATAAAATAAAATGAGTACATACATCCGACTCGGAGCCTTTGCTGTTATAACACCGAGGACATTCCCAAAGGCTTGGCAAATCTGTATTAATTTTACCCTCACCAGGATCCTAACAAAATAAAGACATTGAGAGATGTAAGCAGCCAAAAAAAAAAAAAAGAAAAACAGTTTCTACGTGATTCCCTTTTTTTAAAACAAGCTCACCTTCATGCAACGCCGATGGGTTATCCGTGAACAAACAGAGCACTCCATGAGCGTGTGAGTGCTTGGGTGAGATTCCTCTGCTTCCCCTTCTTCACAAATTGCGCATCTGGCTGTATTTGGCAAAGCAGGCTAGAGAGACAAAAAATGTTTGGTTCAAGCGCATGCACATTTTGACCCCAGACAACAACAACAAATTAAATTTTTATTTTTATTTCAATAAAAAAAAATCCCAGGCCCCTCATAGAGAAACTTACCATGAGACACTGTCTCATGACGCAGCCCTTCTTCATTCTTCCAGGCCCGCCAAACTTCCTCATGTCAAGACAGAACTGGCAGTCACCACACTCTTTCCTGCTGCACCCGGCGCAAGTCTTGCACCGCACTCGCCGGCGCCTCAAAGCAGAAATGCGCGATCGTTTATGGCCCAACGATTTGTGGAGCGGAGGAGCCAAGCGGGAACGGTAAAGCGGCGCTGGTGGAGGTTCTGGTGGTTGGTACCATGATGGCTATATAAAAGAAAGCCAAAGAACTGAGTAATTGAAATTGGTTAAAAAAAAATTGCAATGGCACATTATTGCATTTAAGTTGCTTGTGCATCATATTGCCTGGCCGGTATTGAGATTATTTTGTATAACTCAGTAATCAATACATTCTACTCACTCTTTTGGGCCACTTGACAATGGGTTCTCCAGTGTAAGACAGCTTGGGGATATCCATAGCATGCTCTTTCAGAACAGCCTACACAGGAACAAGAGGGGACAAACAATAAATCTCCTCTGGTTGTGTATTATCGTTATCAAGGACCTTAGTTGAATACCAACCCTCATGTCTTCTAATAATGCTTCAGGATTGCCAATTCCAGAAGGGACACATTTTTTGCTCGCAGGCAATTCCTCCAGCTTCCCCACAAGGTTCCACAGCCCCTCAAGCTCAAAGGGTGTTATAATATGCCGCGGTCTGATGACTGGATTCTTTTCTTCCGTTAGGACTTCTTCGTCTTCGGATTCCTTCAACTTTATCTCTACATCACCGTCGATGCTATTGGAGGCACCGTTACCTGTGTTGTTATGGATCCCAAGGTCTGCTCGCGTCAGGCCTGTATAGAGACAGTTCTGCCTTTAAGCAACAAATTGAGATGGTTGCAGAGCAGCAAGGTTAAATGTTTCTGTAAGGAGTCCTAACCTATGCCGAGCGAGTATTTTTGGAACTCGGGGGTGAGGTGGGAAATGTTGGTCAGGCAGTAGAGGTACCTCTCCAGGACATACCAGCACATCTCGTAGTAAAAGGGATAGCGAAACTTGGCTGGGACCTAAAAGGAACACACCAAATTTATTAAGAAAAATATCTATCATGCAACAAGTGGAAAGCCCAACCAGGATTAAAAAAAAATAAATAGACCTGCACTGATACCTAAAGAGTGATGGCCTAAGAGCTACAGATCACGTGGCTCACCCGAGTACGATCTTCAATGCTGTAGATGTTGAGCTGCATGGGAATATTGAAGCTGTGAAGGAAATTGCCCCCAAACACCAGGGTGTCCTCAGGTGTGTACACAGCATGGATCCACCCTGCAATGATGGTGATTAGCATTTTTACACTGCAATACAGAGTCAGTCTGTCATCTATTGGTGACAGACCTGAGGGAATCATGAAGGTGTTGCCCTGCTTGAGCTCTATCCTCTGGCAGTCGTGACACTTGTCTCCCAAGAAGATATCTCCCTGCTTTCCTGACAAAACCCAGTTCTCATACATCTCCAGATTCTGGGGGCTGGGTGGAATCAACCAGAACACCTGCAGGAGACACAGGTGAGGGAGGGTGAGGGTTTCAGAACAAGCCAGTGTAAAGCACTGCCTTGGCATGGCAAAAAGACATGCACTAATTGGGAAGGGATATCAAATATCTTTCAAATCGACCATTATACCATTTATCCCACCGATAAATCCCAAAAATAATTTTGCATATTAATTATTACCAAGACAAATGGGCACAAGGTGAAGGCATTCTTTTCATTCACTTAGGGTCACCATCTTCAGTGTATTATCTGTGAATTTAAATGCGTTCACCGAGTGAATGACACGCACGTCAGCAAAAGTGTGCAGGTGGCTGTTGTTAGCTCAGGGTAGCGCGTTGAGTGCCTGCGTGTCAGTTGTGGTCACAGCATCTTGTGTATGAATGTATTTCTTTCTTTTGTTACACTTTATTCAATGGAGCAATTAAAAGAGCATTAGCAACAGCAGCTATTTTTCAATCCTTGGGAGAATATTTCAAGACATTCTAATTAGCGGTGACAGTTTTAAATTAGCCTTGTGTTGTGGATGTGTCATTGCAGTGGGCACATTGCACATCATCTTCTTCTCTTAAATGTCTGCAATAACAGTAGTTTGTGTCGAAAAATGATACATGCGAAGCTTTGAGGCAGAGATTTTCTTTCGACTTTGTTTTGTGATAGAGTTATTTGATTAACTGTTTCAGCTGTAGGCACTAACCTTTCCTCCTCGGAGTATGTGATACCAGACTGAAGTGCCGCCAAAGTCGATATGGAAATCTGTGAAGCAGCCCTGCACACTCATTAGACAGTACCTATGACAGGCGAGAAAGGGATCAAAATGCTTGTTAAAAAAAATAAATAAAAAAAATAAACAAGGTGCGAACTTTGCTAATGTTGTAAGACTAAATCCAAGCTACTGTGTGTTTTGTTCTGATGTCTTGGATCAACTTACTTCTGTACTTTGGGATAGTGCATGTCAATGATGGCGTTGGTAGAGTCCCTCTGTCTCTCCTTGAGATGGCGAGGCCACATGTTGTCCACCCAGTCAATCAGGTCCACCTGAAACAACCAAGCATTAGTATGAAACATTGTCTCTGTAAGTGTGCGTCCCGTATGCACTTTTAAAACCATGTGGCAGAAAAGCTGGTGTCTTCTTACTGAAGCCGGTCTTTGGACCAGATTCTCCAATCTGGTGTGGCTAAACTCCAAGCTGATAACATTATAAAGTTTCTCTCTTTCAGATGGCGGCGTCTCGTAGTAGCGCCGCCACTGTGCCATTGACATCTCGATTCCCTTCTGGGTGTTCACATCCATCACGTCAACGATGCGCCGACTGCCTGTGATCAAATAAACGGGACTTCAGTTTAGTACAAAGACAAGTCAGATTGGGTGTATTGTATATTTTGAACTCTATATTCAGCGGAAAATATTTAGTGACGGAGAATGCTTACCAACAAACACCTTCACATCACTCACGCTAAAATCAGAGTCTGGCATTCTGCAAGCGTAAATGAAGCACTTTTTAATCCACATGGAAATAATTAACATTTGCTAAAATGTGACGGAATGAAGAAACTAACTGTATTCCAAGGCCTTCATCTTTCTCAAAGATGATGGGATCCCTCAAACCTTCTCGTTGGATGTATTCAAACGTGAGATCTTTAGAACAATATAAGCAAACAACATCCCAGTTAGGCATGAAAATCATAATAATTGTATAAAATAATGGCACTTTACCTGCTAAATGTTTTAAATAACGCTAATGCAAATAATCTTTGACTCAAATTTATCTAAAGATGTAAACATTGTGAACTCACCTTTCCCTTCCATATGTTTGACCAATTCAGAGCCAAACCTGCTACACTGTAATTTTTCATCCAGGTCGAACATACGTCTCCCTTCGATTTCATCGTCAGAGATTCCGTCATCCTGGTACCGCCGCCGTGTACCAGTACGCTGGTGACAAAAAAGGTATGACTTAACATCTAAATCGCATAAAACACACGCACATGTTCAATAAATGCTTTTCCAATTTCAAAAACACAATTGTGTAGATGATCAATATTGGACAAAATAATTGGAATTAGGATTTTTACCCATAATCGAGCAGCCCTACGCTTTGCAAGTTAACATGGGAAGCTTCTTGATTAGTTTGTCCCCATGTTACAAGACCAAGACTGTGATGTAATGTTGTTTTTTATTATTATGCCATAAAAGGTACTTAATGCTCTAAGTCACCATTTTGGGCTGGTCAAAAAAATCAAATAAAAACTAGAGTCTTTAAAAAAAAAAAAATATTATAATAACTGACAGAAATTACATGTTACATTTAAAATACAAACTATGGTTAGAGCAAATATGTTTTGGGGTTCATCTTTGTTAATTTAATACACAAGCTTTCAAAATCTGTGGAGTATTTAGGTAGTTCTTGTATTTGATCAGTTGATGGTTCTTCATCTGCTATGTGGAAGTTCAAACTCGATTTTAGGTAGATCTGATTGGCAGACATTTTGCAGTTGTTCCAAATTTGGTGATCGCCTGTGATGTCAATTTGCCAATCGATCATCCTCAAAATAAGACATTAAAGCAAACAATCTTGTTCACTCCAGGGAAGTTTTACACTGCCATGGTTCATCATTATTTTTGGTGGATTGAATGTTTAGCAGCGTTTTGGGGAGAATTTTTAGGGTTTAATTGTTTTTTCCCCTACATTTCAATATGCACCTTAACTTTAATTTGGGGTATTTGTGGGTGAATGGCAGGTAATTGACAGTAAATAAGTTTTAACTAGATTGGACAGAGTGGTCCATATTCCAATCAGATTGGTGATACATTTGTATCTAAACTCGCTGATCAGCTCCGAAATTCTGATCGTGCAGAGCCTAGTTATGCCATTTTTAAATAATTATATATTTTGCATGTAGTTTTTAATTACACAATGCATAGAATGACCTTTTATCAACCTTGTACCAAACAATTCTCAGAAAATAATGCTAGAAACGAAAATTTAAATGTGGTGAAACAAAGCTAAGAACACACTAAAACTCATTTTGAGAAATGAAATGAAAACTGACACTAATGAAAAAGGCCAAATTAGTGACCCCAGAATTCCTGCATTTATTATTGCTTGTTTAGCCTTAATATTGACACTATGAAAATACTTTGTCATTAGGACAAAGATTGGCATACAAGTTGGTAGCCTTAAACCTATTTCCCCATGAAGCATGAGTGCACCAGAACTGGTGTTGATATTTGGACAGCGAGAAAAATATAAAACAATGACTTTTTGGGATGTTGCCAGAAACAGAAGGATAAATTGCATTAGAACACCATTCTAGTTCATGAGGGTCCCAAACAATACAGCACGACAATAGAGAAGGGGTTAATCTTCCACACATTGCCCCTCCTCAAATGCCCCCCTCCTTGCCATTCTCCACATGTAACACTGTTTGGCTAGACAGATGGATCAGGCTCCGAAAAAAAACGCTATCAGATATCCCCACCCCCACTCCGTTCTTTATGTAAGTCAACTGTATTGCTATTAAATCAAATTGTGGGCTTCAAAGCTGTACACAAATAAAAGTGTATTATAGGTTCGAAAATGGCACATGTTTAATTGGTACATTATTTCAGTGTTTGCTATATTTGATCAGGTTACACTCCGACATGTTGTCGGAAATAAAGTGTTAATAGTGAAGAGCGATATCAATAACGCTGATGTAGATGCTTGGATTTAAAATCTCCCAAATGGCAATCTACTCCAATATAAGTAACGATTCTGGAATCAGAAAAGAATCGGATAGTCCAGGGTGTGAAGCAGATCACAGCAACACCGTCAAGTCAAGACAATGAACTTGACCCTCTCTTGAACCTAGAGTCGTTCAGACACGTTCATTGCTCCAGTTTTACGACCCACGCCAAACCAACTAACAACAGACCACCGCCGCAGTGTCATGTGGCCCAACACACGAAACAAATTATATTAATCCCATTTTAAACGCAATCCTAAACTTGTTAATAACCATCACGAATTGCAATCAGCTGCTTTTGGCGACACAAGACAAGAGTCAGGAAGACGCACTTTACTTACCAGGCGTTTGCTGTATCGTGTATGAGTATCCTCCATAGTCTCTAAACGACAGGAAAAGTCTCATGAGAAGCGTGAAGGCAAAAAATAATTAACTACAAATCCCGTGTTCTGCAATGTTTTTGCGCTGTTTTGACACTTGGGTTCTTCTCGGTGGGGAAGCTAGCTACACATCAAAGCTAGCATTAGCCAGCCCTGTTGTTTAAGCCAGGAAGCTAAGGCGAGCATCTCGTCTAAAACAATTATTCAAAAAGAAATCGCGTCCATTAATATAGGCGAGTGTCGACTAAAGGTGGGTATTTAAAGAGGGAAATTCCTGTGTTTAAGTGGTGGTAATTACACGGCGCTACCTCTGTCTTTGAAAGTGATCGCAAGCTACCTAGCCGACGTTAGCATCAGCAGTTGTGAGCGTTCCAAGGATTTTACCTCTACGTTGAAACACCGTTAAGTCGCAGCAGCCGGGGTGACGCTTCACAAGATGAGCAAGAAAAGCTTCTCCGATAAGTTTGCCCACATGTTACGAGGCCGAAACACTGGTGTATTGTTGTGTTTATTAATATGCCATAAAGTTAGACGGATTCGACGCTACGAGCCGCCATTTTCAGCTGGTCAAACAACACACATACGCACGAACCTAGCATGGAAAAAAAAAAAAAAAAAAAATTTACCACACCCCCTACTTACCACAGTGTTTCCATAAATTTGCGTAGAAGCCCTCTCATTGGACATAGCCTGTGCTATTTAAGTAAGATTAGAATACGTTAACATACAAGCGTGTTTGATTTACATATGGGTTTGCGCCGTTCAGTAGCGCGGCGTCAATAATTTTTACTACGTATATATTTTTATTAAATCAGAAGCAAGTAAATTTCACCAGAGTAATGTAGATTATTTTTTCTGCGCTGATTCCAAATCTGCCCTCTTTTATCCTCTATCACAGTAGCTTTTCATATAAAATAATGATAATAAAATAATAATAATAATATGCATCCATCATTTATCTGAATTGAGGGTCGCGGGCACGTTGGAGCCTGTCCCAGCTGACTTCGGGCAGTAGGTGGAGTACACCCTGAACTGGCCAGCCAGGTAGGTTTTCATTAAAAAATAAAAATAAAAAAATAAAAAAAGCAATTAAAGATAATAATTATTATAATAATTAATCATAACAATGGGTACACTTTGAACTGGTCTGTAGCCAGGTAGATTTTCATAAAAAAATCAATTTGGAGTAGTCAATAGGCCGATCATGAATGTCTTTGGAACGTGGGAGGAACCACGCAGGCACGGGGAGAACATGCAAACTCCTCACAAGAAAGTTGGAGCCGGAATCAAACCTACAACCTCTGCACTGTGAGGCGGACATGATAACGAGTGCTTCACTGTGCCGCCCTCACTTGAGAATAATATAATATTCCATTACAGGGGTAATTTTGAATGCCTAAAATTACGTCATTATATATTTGTATGGTTTCAAAGTCACGAAGGCCAACAAAGGAAACAAAACAATAAAATAAAAATAAACATCCACGACGTGGCCGCAGAGGGATAGCACCCCGTTTAAATGGGTTAGTGTTGGTACAAATCGAGCGCACCATTCACTAAGCTCCGCCCCTTCATCCTGACAGCCGGGCGATGTTCTCTTCTCGCATGTTGTTGGAACATTGATAAAGACAAGGAAGATGAAGTATTTATGTAATACTGGCAGAGTGATGCAACGCCGCATCGATTTGGGCCAGGAAAACCAAGAGAATAACCTTTCAAAATTCTTGATATATTAAAAACAAAAAGTCCGCCGAAGAAAGGACACGTACACCAGCTGGTACAACGCACAGCTATCGTTTATTACGTAACACGCTTTTCTGGGTTGACAGGCAGCCAGGGAGTGACAAGACAAGACAAAAAAAAAAACACGCATTTTGAGAGCCCACATGCACGCACAACATAGTCACACACAAATCATGACAAACAAATCTTAAAATACTTCTACCTGAGTTGTCATTTGCACGCTTGTACTAATCTGCCCTTTAAACCCCACAAAGGACGAGTTAAACTTCAACACAATTTTGGAATGCTCAACAGTTTTTTTAGATTGCCACCAGAAGGTGGCGTGGTGCAGCGTGCCAAAAACATTCTGGCAAAAACATAAGATTCATACATCAATAAAACAATTAAAAACCAAACAATATATTTAGAGGGAAGTACGGAAGATCACATGACTTAGTCACTCGATTCAATCGAGGTGAGTATACGTTTGTTTTTACCTGATGAAATCCTCTTTGAAGCAAACATCACACAAGGCAAAGACGTTTCATCATCAGACTATGTTTCTTAAATCATTAATGTTGATGAATGATACCTTTTATGAGAAGAAGCTGTAGAGATAGGAGAACACCACGATTCCAATGATGGCACAGCACAATGTTATCATCATCTTTTTCTGTAGACATGGGACATCAAATAATTATTCAAGCGTTGTGAACTTGAAATGCATGGGGCACATAAAGTAGGGATGAGGGGGAAAAACTAAGGGAAAGAAGTGTGCGCACGTGTGTGCATAGAAAAACTCAATTACCACAATGTGGAAACAAGAACTTACCTTTGTTGACATTTCCATAGCGTTTGAAAGGTCATTCAAACTGTTTTTACCAAGCAAGGAATTACAAGGAAACACCAACTCAACCACACAAACAGAAAACATCTTTAATTTGCATTGAAATAATTGACTTGTGAACTTAAAACAGCATACAATTAAATACTTTTGTTCCCTTGTTACAGGTGGGTGGCTTCAAACAAACAAACAAACAAACAAACACACACACACACACACACAAACAAAGGCACCAGGCTGCAGTCCACATGGAAATATGAGTGTTTTTCAATGGCAGTGGCTCCTGCACACACTGTGCGACTCATGGATTGCAGTCACTGAACACAACAGAGAAATTATATCTGCGAGACTCAGAAATAAGAGCTCTTGAAATTAGATTATTTTTGCAAATGGGGAAAAAATTGTTGCAATCTGACATCAAATGCTCACAATGAAATTTAAGATGACCGTTATTTCATTCAAGTGTATTGCCTCATACTACCTTCACTGTTGAATATGGGATGAGCAAAATTTTGACTGTATTTCTGAAAACAATATCGTGACCTTTGGAGTAAGTATGATGGAAGAAACAATTTGGGTTTTCTGTCATTATTTGACTCACTAATTTGAATTTTAAAAAAAGCATGTTGGTAAAAGAAGCCACCAGCCAGGCTACAGCTTTGAATGGTGCCCTTAGTGTAGGTGCAACTTTATTAGCAACATATCAACAAGTATAAAATCAAACAGTTTGGGTACCATTGTTATTTGTGGTACTACCTGAGGCCTTTTTTTTTTTTTTAGCCCTCGTTCATTAAAAATTTTGTTTTATGGAATGCTTTGCTCATCACCTGCAAAGAAGAGCGATAACTTCACATGTGCACTTTTCAGTCAAACAGACATGTTCAGGACTCGAGGTTGGCAACAAACAGCAGTAACTTGACTCTGCATAATAATGTAATATTTACAACCAAGCTCAATTATAGCAACAAGGTGAAAGTGCCAAAATGCCCATGAAGCTTACAATTCCTAGTTCATTGTGAAATGTGTCAAAGGCTCAGGTGGGAGGGTCAGGTCCTTAACCTGTTGGGCATTATGGCACTACTTGAAGGATGAAATGAAAAAAGGACACTGGAGTGGAGCTGCATTGTGGCCCCCCCCCCCCAGTGCTTTGCCTAACATCAGGTTCAGTCTTGTGTCTGGCAGAACAAAGTGTCTTTGGCTTAAAAGATTGACAAAATCATCCTATATGACAGGCCGTCCCTCCAGATGTTCGACCAGATAAGGAATGAGAAGCACATGAGGTACAGTAAAGTATTTTCTTTGGTTTGCACGTGGGTGGTGGATGGAGTGAAGATGATCATGGTGACCAAGATCCTCGCTATAGAGTCTGTGAGAGGATGATGGCGAGGAGGATGACAAGGAGCACCGCACAGATGACACAGATAATGATCGTCTTCTACAAAGAGGGAGGACAAGAATTAGCATGGGGTCAAAGTCTCCACTGGCATAGGAGGAGAAAGACAGCCGCCACGAGCACCGCTTTTTGTTTGCTCCAACCAAGTGAGAGAAAACACCCGCCCGCACTAACGCAAACTTTAAGTCACCTTACACACAAAGCCTTAGCAGGAGAACAAACTCATGCAAACCCTTTTCAAGACGGCCTCCACCCTCTGTGAGAGGTTATTTGTTCCCGAGTTACTCACCTTTAGCAATCGTCTTACTCAAACATCTTGTCAGCTGCGCGTCAGGCCCACTGACAATCCAATTATGAGAGCTAGCACGGCCACCAAGACCAGAACAATCAGCACTATGTACACCAATCTCTGTTGGGAAGTAAAGATGGGACCCTTCAAGAGAACTTTCTACCATCCAGTCAGCCAGCACGACTTATTTTTCTGTCACTGTCCATGTGTGTATCCCTAAGAGTCGATGGGTGTGTTGCCCACTCGAACAATTAAACAAAAACGTATTTTGGAGAGACTACTGGGAAGTTCGAATTCAGTCGCCGATAAATATCTGATATTACTAAACAGAACAGAAAAGAGCAACTCATTTTCAAAGAAGAAAAAAAGGACTTTTACTGTTGCACTACATTTTGATTTTATTCACCAGTTTTTCTCCCATACTTATTTAATTTACCTACGACTGTTGAATGAAAACTTTTCCAAATAATTTCTTTTGTTGCAATTGGAGGAAATACAGCATTAATGATTCGACACAAACGCAAAGCATCAACGATAGTTGTGTGCTCATAAAATACAGCATTAATGATTTGACACAAACGCAAGCATCAACAATAATTGGTGTGCTCATAAAATAGAGTCAACAGAAGGAAGTGGATCAGTTCCATAAGATTAACCGAGTTTGTCACTCGGCTTTCTTACAGAACTACACAGACCCATCAGAGCTTGTAAGAGACATCAAATACATTTCACTCGTCATCCAAGTCACCATTCAAATTACAAATTTTCACTGAAGCAATGAACTCATTTTCTCACCAATGCTGCCTTACCTTGACTGTTCAAAAGAAACTTTTGAAACACACAAGCTCACAAACAAAGAGCGAAAGAACCAAAAGTGTAGAAAACAGTATGTTTGTGTATGCATGTGTTGTTGATAAGTGTGGTTTGGTTTTGCTGTAGTTGGGGGGGGTGCGGGATCACAAAGGAAGAGACAGGATTACACTGAGGCTCCGGGGTTGGGTACCAATTTCCCAAAAGCATGCTTTACAGGAATTTATCTTATTTGCACTTTTCTTGTACTGACTGGATGTTTTCGTAGGGGACACTTATGAACAGATATAAAATGGACTGACGTGTACTCGCAGTTCGGCACTCGCGGATTAGCATATGCAATTTGACTGTGGGAATTTGGTGCGGGTTATTTGTTTAGTACAATTCCCCTGATGAATTTCAATGGTCATGAATTTTATGCATATCTTCACTATTACCGGACCAGCCAGTTCTCTATCCCTCGCGAATAGCAGTCATGACTGCATTTAGTTTATACTACAAAGCAATGCATATAATTAAGGATCCATTACCACGAGGGGCAAAAAATGCAAATAAACTTTGATTGTTACTAGTAAATTGTAATTGACATGCGGCTCTGAGTTGAGTGAGTTAGTCTTTTTGTTTCGATTATCCTGACCACTCCTACTTTCGCCCATCACAACTATAGTTAAAAGTATTGTAATGGAATTATACACTGCAACAAAAACTGAATGCGTCTATCACAGAATCAATTAAAATCTAACATTATAATCATTTTTAAGGCAGCATTTTTGATTTAGCTCTTGCATTCGATCTCACTGGGATGCACTGAGGTGAATGTTTTATCATCACAGTATTCATTTTGTCTCAATTCAAATAACACAGTGTTCTGAATACTTTCCTAAATGCTTGACCGCATTGGCAACTCAAGCCTTATTGTTACGCTGTACCACATGGCCACTTTCATTTCATCATCATTATCGCTCGACTACAGAAAAGGTTCGGGTATCGCCATGTCACAGTTGGACAAAAGAAATTGACAAAAAATGATTTCCATGCTTTTGGGAAACAGAACCACTGATTTTCACGGTGGTAACTCACGCGGCGGGCCTCTTGCTGAAATTTTGCAGCTTTCTTAGTGTCCGCAACTGCTCGCTCCACAAAGCCCACCGATTGGTCCATGTTGCTCTCAATCCTGTCAATCATCCCCCCCTTTCGTGGTGCCCAGAGCAATTATGGATTAATTCATGCATAATTAACACACAACGTAACAGGGGGCATGTTGAGATGAATGGATTGTAACCACGATGAGTGGCTTGGCCTGTGTGTATGTGTATGGGCCACAAAAAGCAAGCAGTCAGAGAAATGAGGAAAAACAAAAACCAGAAGGGGAAACTGATCATCAGTTGGCTGGACAACATTACCTTGCGTGCTTTACTCTGGTACCTTAGAGCCTTTTTGGTCTGCTCTTGAGCAACCATGATGTGGTCCACTGACTTGGAAACATTCTGCTCTATGTTGTCTACTATGTCACCCTGAAAAAACACAAGTAGGTTTACTTAGGTGACGTTCAAATTACAAGCGAAACAAATAGAATGGTGCCTTAAGATACAAGCTATAGTCAATGCTCCTAACCTAAAAACCCATCTCAAAAGAAATGAATGGAAAGGACATTACTCCCCTCCAGCCTGCACTTTCCACAATATTGCTGTTTATAAAAACATATAATAATGCCAAAAGAATAAAAGAGCTTTAGCCAAACTGTTGCTCCACCAGGGGCAGTCATATGACAATAAATGGAGGCTTTTAAATTTCAGCAGGTCACACTAATAATAGTCAATCCCTGCAGAAGATAAGGACTATATACATGTGAATATTGTTAGATTAGAGATACATGTTGTAATATCTGTGTAAATATCCTGCTCCACCATTTGCATTCATGCTTGTTATCA
Source organism: Syngnathus acus (assembly GCF_901709675.1). Classification (NCBI taxonomy): domain Eukaryota; kingdom Metazoa; phylum Chordata; class Actinopteri; order Syngnathiformes; family Syngnathidae; genus Syngnathus; species Syngnathus acus. The sequence continues at coordinate 17,323,106 of NC_051095.1, read as the reverse complement.
ATACACAATTTAGGGTTAGTTTGATAATAAACCTCAACTGGAAGTGGAAATCCCGTCTACGGTTTTATTGGGCTAATCAGTCTATTGCATTTTTTGTCAAATTGTGTAAAATTAGAATTAAATTCACCACCACCAGACAGCACTAATATTTCAAATTTATGGTCTGAGAAAAAAAAACCCTCAAATTGAGTCACTTGTATCTCTTGAGGGATTAAATAAAAAACATATGCATTAAAAATCAAGTCAAATTTCTTTAATCACAAAAACGTCTCAAAGGGCTTCACATGGCCACAGTTGACAATTACTTTCGACACCCCCTGATCTTAACCCCCAGGATGGCAAGGAAAAATATTATAGTACTTGTTTGTGTTTTTAACGATTAAATGTACATGTACCCATGTTAACGTGAGAGAAATAAAATAGTTTGTAAAGAAACAGTGCGACTAGAAACATATACCTCTTGCCTCTTACCTCAATAGAGACTTCCCCTCAGAAAGCATGATGCAAGGAAATATATGCAATTATACCATTTGTGTAATTCATATATCAAAGAAACATGGCTTCAAATAATTATGAGAGTTAGTCTGATGCTTTGAGTCATAAAATGCTTTTGTGTTGACCCATAATTGATGAGTGATGAGATGGAGGTGGCATAAGAGAGTAACCGGAAAAGTGAAAATTTCATGGCGCTGGAAAAGACAGAGGGAAGACAGACAGTCAATGATCAACACTAGCAGGCAGCACATGAAAAGCAGAAATGCTCTGAATGCAGTCAGGATGCACACAGATTAGACGGAAAGAAGTCAAGGAATGCAAAATGTCAAGTACTCGAAAAATGAAGGTGACAGACTTTTTTATGAAAGTGAGACATGATGGACAGGTGGATGGGCGTACCTGGCTCTCCACCAGCATGGCGATGTCTACAAACATGTCGTGCAGCTCCTTGATGCTACTTTCCAGACGAACAATGTCTTTGTGGCGGGCTTCTATCTCACTCAAAGCTTGTTTGGAAATCCCAGAGTCAACAATCTGCAGTCAGTGCAAACATTTTAAGCATATTATGTTTTCTACCCATATTGAGATCACTACTTCCATAAGGCCAGGGGGCAACATTGAGCATTTATTCGCAACAAAGCAAAACATTAACCAGTTGTTTTGTATTTTATTGAGACACTGAGAGCTGGGATTGAGAACTTAACGAGTAAGGCAAAGTGCAACATAACAGCATCACACTCACCCCTGCAGTAAACACCGCAGCATTGCCGCTCTCCAACATCTCCTCAAGTTCTTCATCCGTCGTCGCCTTCCCGGCTAGACAAAACACCAAATGAAATCATATGACAGTCACACTTTTGCTCGGACTCTTTATAGACAGGCGTCACTCACTGATCTCCAACTGTCTCTGAATACGTCCTTTACTCCTCTCCCTGAAGTCCACCTGAGCTTCATTATACTTAGTCATAACCTCCACAAACTTCCTAGACAACACTGCATGCTGGAAAAGAATAACATGAAATGAATGGGAGGAAAAAAGCAATTTGATCATCCAAGATCTAACAAATGATGATTCTAACCTGTGATTTACGTATCCGCACGTCTGCTGACACCCTCTCCTGTTCTTCTGACTCCAGATTCCTCTCGATGGCTGCAGAGAAATTCATATTCTAGTCGCATATTTTTTAAGTGTGACTTCAAAGCATCAAAAGGTGGCATCAATTAAAAATGAATGCAGTTAGGATGATGTAAGGCAGGCGCGTCAAATTAATTTTTGTCACAGGCCGCATTATAGTCATAGTTTCCTTCGGAGGGTCATTATGACTGTCAAAGCCTTATATTGTATACAGTATAGGGTACACAACAAACTGATGAATAATTAGCATTAAAATCAGAGAGTAGTAAAAACTTAAAATATTTTAAAAAATGAATGCTAATGAAATTTTTGAGCAATTTTTCTTTTTTTTTTTTTAAAGTGAAGAAAATTTTTTATTTTAGTATTGACACATGAAGTCGATGCACAATTTGTCTTCGCGGGCCACATAAAATTATGTGGTGGGCCATATCTGGCCCCCGGGCCTTGAGTTTGACACCTATGAACTAAGTCACAACCTCAGTCATATGAATGTGTGTGTACGAGTGTATTGAAGGGTTCAGGCTCACTCTTGAGTTTGTTTCTAGCGTTGTTTGCCATTTTCTTGATGTCGTTGGTGATAGCCTCCAAGTCATCTTGTGTTTCTGAAAGAAAAACATGTTTGTCCCAAATAAACATCTCCTTAAGTAAAAAATGTTTTATATTTAAAACAAGCGGGTTTTTAATACAACCTACTTTTATTCTGCTTGTATTGAATAAACAAATGTATACCTGCACCATCTAATAAAATCTGATACAAAAGCTGTATGAAAAAAGAATTAGACTTCATAAAGAGGAATAATCTCCTTTGTAATTGATGTGTTAAACTAACAATGTGTTTCATCGACAAAGTAGTTTGTACTGCAATTCTGAATACTGCTGAGAATTTTTTTAACCTAAATGAGCAGGGCATAAAAGCAAATATACAGACTGAACTGCAACAATGTTAATGTACAAACTACAGCATTTAATTTTGAAGGAGCTGCTGTATCCACTCTCAACTCCTATTATATCCTGGATGTGTAGAAAGACCATTGAGTGAATCTGTTTAAAGTGACAAGAACATTGAAAACCTACAACATGCATAAGTAAGGAAGATAGGCAAACAAAATGACATTAACACAAAACAGTGCGGTTGAGATGTCTTACTTTGATCTGATGTTGGAGCAGAGAGAATAACAGAGAACAGCTTTTTGACCTCAGCCACATTCTCGTCAATTTTGTCGATGCTGTTCCTGATGTCCTCAATCTGAAACATACAAGGCAAGTTAGCTGTATGCTAATGTCTGAATGCGCTAATTTGCAGTGACATTTTAATTGTCAAAAACACACCTGGGAGAAGAAGTCGTCCATAAAGGCCGCATTGTCCATTGCAATCTCCACTTCATCGTCATCCTGATTGCATGTCTGAATTGGCAAAAGCAGAGCAAGTGTCAGCATTTTAAGCAGTTGTTCCATAAAATTAAATCAGCTCCCTTTCCATGTTTTTCTAATAGAGGTGATAAAAACATTTGTTGTAATTTTATTCATGGGTGTTGGACTTTAATCACCAAACCACCAAATTACACTGTGGTGTTAATGAACACATGACTTGGCGCACATCGAATACCTCATGGCTGACACTCTCTTCCCCTTGTTGCCATAAAATAAAGTATGTGACATTTATCAGACGCGTAGCACAACATTCGTCTCCGTAGAAAGAAAGTGGATCCTTGCATAGTTTCGCTGCCAAGTCAATAATAGCTTAGATTTAGCGTGTATCGAGCACCTTGGTGGAGAAACCCCACATCACAGTCAAGAAAAAAATTTGAAGGAGCCAAAATGCTTGAGATTGAAATTTCACACTTGTGGCTAAGCATTCCAAAGACCCAATTATTTGTATACAAGCAATTACAAACGGAATTATACAGAAGAAACCCATTTGATTTGTTTTTATGTGTGTACATTTTCTAATGCATTTTCAGAATTGCAAATGGGAGTGTTCTTGTTTTCTTTGTTAAAGTCTCAAAGCAGTCACAGTCTTTCCTTTAGTAGATAACAATCCAGCCGCCTAAGTCAAACACCCAGCGCTCTTAGAGACATCCTGCTGAACAAACTAACTTGAGGCCAAAGTAGCTGCAAACAAATTCAGTGTACACAGAAAGGCTTGTAAAATTGTTTAGAAAATAGGAAGTTGGAAAATGTATTTCCTACTGGGGAGTGTGATGCATGAGAAACCAGAACAGCTGTTTTAAAACAATACAGTGCAATAATAGAAATGACAGAGCCTTACAGGAAGGTATTTTTCCCATATTAACAACAATTAGTTTATCTTAACAAAGAGCGTTAGGCAGACACAAACAAACTATGACAAAAAATGTTGGGTTTTTTTGGGAGGTTGGGAAAATGTTTTACAAGGATAAGGATGTCTCTACATGTCAGGAAAACATCTGACAGTGATAAGGATGCCTCTCCAAATAACATGTCAGTTTGTCAAAGTTGATGCAAGACTACACCACTCACTCAAAAGTAAACAACATTGTCATATTATTTTCATAAAAGCCAGGGTCTGGTGTCACGCTCCCGCGCTGCACAAGTGCCTTTCGCAGCCATTGCCAAAGGCCCGCTGGCAGAGAACTGGAAGGGAGAAAAAGAAAGAAGGAGAAAAAAAAATCCCACTGCAACTATCACGCTTGCCTGCTCTTTATTTTTCAAATACATTTCCCACAATATTGATGCCACTTTACACTCACAATTGCTGCTTGGTGATGTGTTGATAACTGCTCTGCATAAAAATGTTTTTTAAAATTGAGTGAACAATGACAACTTTCAAGGGCAATTTCAGATGATGATGATGATAGAACTTTATTCATCCCACAGCGGGGAAATTTACTTGTCCCAGCAGTGCATACGAGTGCAAGAATACAAGTGCCAAATTTCAAAAAAGGATAAATAACAGACAAAGACGGATATGTTTTTTTTAGGGCCGATACCGATTATAAGGGGTTGAGGACACCAATAACCAATGTTTTAAGCGGATATCCATTCGCAGTAAAAAAACATTTTTTGGCATAATTTATTTTTGTAATACACACCCAATGCTTAAACTCATTTAAATGCCAAAAGGGCACCTGTTTATTGAAACATCAGATTTACAGCTTATATCTTTTGCTTTTTTTTTTTTTTTTTTAAACAAATGACACCTTTATTTTAAAATTGGACTAAAAAAAGATACAAAAATTCAAAAACAAAATAATAGAGTTCCAAGGGTCCACAGCACTTTTTGTCAAATTCAATGAAAATTTTAACAAATAAATAGCTCCCTGAAGTTTTATGAAGTAAATATAATTTAAATGTTATTTTTTTTTACTCAACCTTGCTTAAAGTAAAAAAAATTATTATAAAGTAACTGAAAGTGAAGTGAAAGTATCTAAATGTCAACGTGAAAATTAAGACGCAACATTACTTATGCTTAATGTACAAGTACATCTGAAAATGAAGTACAATAGCTATAGGAGGAACTATTAATATCTGACCCAATTTTGAACTGATGACTCGATGTCCGTTGGATTAATAAAAAAGGCTGATGCTGATAATGGGCAGAATGACAAATATTGGCCCAGACAATTTGGAAGGAGCTGCCTCCTCATTAGCAGCAGATATGCACCAGTCCGATCCTGATCACACCAAACATTTTGCACGCTTAAAAAAAGTCACAAGGTCAGTAAACACAGATGGCGCAGCACTCTGCACAAACAGCTCTCTGCATAGTGAAAGTGGCAGGGATGGGTTTCAATTCAAGTGCTGAAGACGCACACGGGCTTCGCCAAGAAGCTAAATTATGTACAGGTATGCATGTATATTAGAGATGCTGACGTTGCGGAGTAGATTATGCTTTACTATATCACAAATTAAATTCATGAATCATTCACCTGGAATCACACTGACGATGCTAAAAGATTGGAGGGAGACTTCAAATGGAATATTTAACGCAGTTTCTGTCATGCCTTGATTATTTTTGTCTGAAAACACCTATCTATCAAAGTAGTTGGTTTTTATGGGGAGAGTATTTGAGACTTGTTTGATTAAGTACTAATGGCTTTGTAAAATGAAGCCCTTTGTCATCAGTTGTTTACAGTTTTACACCTTTCACATTCAACACAAATTCTAAATTTGGATTTCAAATTGCTTCTTTGGAAATTCGACTTTGGCCCCGCTGTCACATTAAGACATGGTGACAAGTGTTTCTTTTCCTGATGCTTCAGCAAGTCAAGCCAGAGTATGAGGAGAACATTCTTTGGCTGGAACGAGCTTCATATGAGCAAACACTAACTTCCTTCCATTACCATTCACTCAGCAAAATCAAGTCAGGAAGCACAGTACACAGCAAGAGACAAGTCAGTGGTAGATAGGACTCAATTTAGACAAGCATAAATGCTTAAATAAAAAACTCCACCCACACATCAGTATTCCATAATTCCTTCTTTTTCTACTCTGCTAGTCTTTATTAGGTCCATAGCTGAGCTGATGCCGATCACTGACGGCCGATATGAGCACACACTTCTATTACAATCCGGTCCATTTCTTTATCTTGCCCAAAACTTGTTAAAGGTGCTAAACTGTTGGACTATGGCTCCATAAATCATGAAGAGCTCAAGAGTCACGGTGAGACAAGGAGGTCACAGCACACATCGGGGGCAACAATGCACAAAACACACAATGGCACGGTGACACAAGCAAACATATCACAGATTGGTAGGAGGTGAGGTGTAAATGTTGCAAAGAAATATGATGACAAGATTTGAAATGTCTACATTACTGAAGCTACAACAGTGTTGGGTCAAACAGTTTGTCGACTCCGTTTCATAGTTACTTTTTAAACTGTACAGGCAATTCAAGTCACGTCTTGTATTAACTTTATTGACAAATGCAAAGGCGTAGTCGGTCATTGTTCCCCGTATAGAGCTTTGACAGCGAAACTGCTTTAATGCCAAGTCGTGGACAAGTAGAAAAAGAAGGAAGTTCAAAACAGGTAAATGTCAAGTGACCTCAGAAAGCAGATCTCTTGAGTGATATGCAGCCAGAAAGTAAACATATTAAGATAAGGGACATTGCAGGAACATTGCACAGGTAATAGAACCACGAGTTGACTTCAGAAGATGGAAAAAGAGATACAGTAATTCAAATAGCTATTTGTGCTCCAATAAGGTCAAATCTATTAACTTCCCAGCTTGCTTCAGCTGCTATTTGTTCTTCATTTCCCTGAAAAACAGGCCAGCTGTGGAAGACACTGAAGCCTGGGGTGATACCACGGTTGAATAACTTCAAACACAACAAATATTTGGCCAGGACTTGGCTGTAGCTATGGTAACACATCCCGAATTAGTACATGATACGATAACATTTGGCCTCACCCCTTATGTTATTTCATCATCTGATTTTGTCAGTAATATTTCCATTGATGTCAATGCTAAAAAAATAAAATAAAAGGCTGTAAGGAGTATCCACGTTTGGCATGTAACCATTAACCATATTCTCTCCTGGCAGGTGCTGTAACACTGATAGAAGTCTCTCTTTCCTGACTTGACCGGCAAGAAGTACATCAGGACATAAGTGACCTATTTTCCAAATGGCTGTAAAAGCATTAACTGTGAGGCCAAATACACACAACATTTTACGTATATTGAATTTGATTACTCACTAATGATATGATGTCATCAGATACGAACACGGAAGATGATTAAGGGATATACTATATAGATCACGTATCATACAAATTAATGACAAGCAAACTAGTCCTTCTTCACACATGACGCTTCTCATTGCAAGCCGTTACTTTCAAGATGAACATGTTCAAACATTTTTTTTTAAATTTAAAACACCCATTTGTGATAACACTAATCAAAGGTTTATGAGTAGGTTAGTAATAAAGGACCACGTAGAAAAAGAAACGTTGCAATCTCCGGACTCACCGCTCTCAGTTGTTCCAATCGGTCCTTCATATTTCAGCGTGTTCAATAAACGCCTCGAAAGCAAGTAATTGGACCTAAATAGTTTGAGAAAGCTCGCCTTGGTCTCACTTCTACTCAGACAGCTGACGAAGCTAGCTGTCCGACATGAAACCCACCGCCAGTGGCCTTGAAGGCGAAATGTAAACTCCTCAAAAGTCTTGTTAGGGTGGTTGGACCAGAGTACTTTTTTTCTGAGAATCGGAGTCCTCTCTTCGTTTTCCCATACAATATGGCTGCTGGGTTCGAAGCCAGTGTTTTCTCCTGTCTAAATCTCCTCGCTCAGGGGATTAAAACAACAGTTGTGTGGAGCCGTATAATCTGTCTCTCCGCTTGCCTCCGCCGGTAATCATTCTAAAACGCACTTTTCAGACCCGGGCATGCGCACACAAATGCCCGAGCACAAGGATGAAGCCACGCCCACAGCCACCTGCGCTGCCGGTGCATTCAGGTGTTGTGGGACGAGCTAATGTGCTCCCGAGACAATTTACACTATTTCAGAAAACACGATGGATTTAACTATTTTTTTCATCATTGGATATCCAGAGAATTAAGAAATATTTGGATGATCAAAACTGGCCTCAAATGGTTACAATTAGATCATTTGATCATATTGACATACAGTAAAAGATGTATCCAGATGATGCGTGATGGAAAATAAGTACCACAGCCCAATATAATTTGCGTGGACATGCAAACTGCATTTCTAAATCCAGATCAGTGTTGCGGGTATATTGGTGTCACAGTAAGCACAAGATTGTTACGTAAGAGAAACAAGGAATACTATGCAAACAGCTGGACTAAGTATGACTGACCCCTGGTGGTCTTGCGAATGAAAATTTCATTGTAGTGATTTTTTCTTTTCATTGTAGACAAGGGGGCAAATATGCTAGACGTTTGTGAGCCAGGCTGACGTTAACAAGGAGGAACCTCCGCACGTTCGGTCTTCTGTCTTTATTCACCATAATGTGTATTTCAATATAAAACTGACAATCATGGGCTTCTTCCAAACATCGAAATCCTATGGCATGGGAAGGCAACTCTTTCCTCAAGGGCCAGTGTCCTGTTGCAACACACGCGATTCAAATGATCAGGATTGTTACCAGCTTCTGCAGACCTTACTAATTATCTGACCATTTGAATCAGTAACCGGGAGACATGGAAAACATGCAGGACACCAGCCCTCAGGGACCAGAGTTGCCTACCCATGTCCTATGGTGCCTATAATGGCCCAACAATAATAATAAATCTCAACATGTCTTGAGAACATCTTTATTCAAACTTTCCTCCCTTAGTGCTTCCAACACACCGTTCAACAGCATTGCAAGCTGGCTAAGTGTAATGGATGGTGCTCAACAAAGAGAAGCATGTCATGCTAATTACACTAAGGAGGGTGTCTATACAATGAAACAATGACCATTTTACCACCAGATCCTTTCAAAACTGAGTTTTAAAACAAAATAAAACAGGAAACAAACACCCCCCCCAAAAGAGGAGGGAAAACATCAGAGGGTTTTAACAGTTATGGGGGTAGATTTCCAACAAGTTGACCCACAGAGGGGAGGGAGAAGAAGGGAGACAGCGGAACATGTTAGAGGTCATCATCTTCCTCTGGGAGTGCCGTTTGTGCAGCAACCTGGACAAACAACAATTAGATGAAGCTAATACTTTGAGGATTAAAGTAGAAACCATCCATCCACATTCCACTCACACTAAGCTCCTCCTCATATTTGGCAGCCATGGCTGGGTCCATTGCAACTTCAGGGGGAGCGAGAGCGGGCATTTCTACAAACTCCATGTTGGGATCCCCGGCTAATTTCTTTGCCAGCCACAGGAAAGGCTTCTCAAAATTATAGTTACTCTTGGCAGAAATGTCGTAGTACTGTAAAGACAGCAGTCAAAATGTCACATTCAGGATTGATGTGATTTACATATGCTAACTTTGTTAGAGAGCATTACCTGCAGGTTCTTCTTGCGGTGAAAGACGATACTTTTGGCTTTGACTTTCCTGTCTTTGATGTCGACCTTGTTACCGCAGAGCACAATGGGAATGTTTTCACACACGCGCACCAGATCACGATGCCAGTTGGGCACATTCTTGTAGGTGACTCGTGAAGTGACATCAAACATGATGATGGCACACTGGGCTGTGAAAGAACAGTTTGTTTGCGTGAAAAAAAGTTTTTATTTAGATTCATTTTAATGCCACATGGAGTACGACAGTCACCTTGAATATAGTAGCCATCTCTCAGGCCTCCAAACTTCTCCTGCCCAGCTGTGTCCCACACATTAAACCTGATGGCGCCTCTATTTGTGTGAAAAGTCAGTGGGTGCACCTCCACTCCCAGAGTAGCTGCGCATACAAGAGAACAGTAAATACGTCATGACGATCAGCAAGTGGAAGTTTAGGGCTTGGTTGATTGCATTTTAAATGGGTAAATATGAAGTGTTTTGTTAAAAAAAAAAATCAAAATTTTGAAGATCCAAAATGGCGGTTTTTTCATTATTCAATTTTCAGCTAAGATCAAAGCAGGCCACAAGACTGAGTTTGATTTTAATATTCAATTTGCTGGGTTCTGTAATGGGCATTGGGGTAAAGGTATCTTGGCTTGTTTGCCAACACAATCAGTTTAGACCACGATCCTTATGAGACGGACAATTATGGTCCATTTTAGAGCATTTTTATTGAGGCAAGGCACACCACCAAACCTAAATTAGAAAATTTGTACATGGACTAATTATGTAGCTCCTGCCATCTAGTGGAAGAGCATTTAATTGTCAGTCACCCGACACCACTGGCACAGATCAATTATTTGTAATAAATATTCGGTGTGTACTGCAGCATGTTACTTGCTTCATGTAGAGGCAGTGATTATGTTAGTAAAAATTCTGCTTGTTTACTTTCAAACTTAGCTTGTTGCAAACACGCGTGACTTCAAGCATATCTGTACCAGCGGTGATGGGAGATTTCAAACCTCTTCCATCTATAGACACTTCAAAAAAACAATGTAAATAAGAACGAAGAGTTTGTTGATTGTGACTGCATTATTTTTCTTGTTTCCTGTCATGATTCGGCAACTGTGCTACCTTGGGAATTAGTTACTTCAGAGGTAAAAAACCAAACATTTTAATACCACCAATATTTGTATTTTTTCAAGCATAGTGTAATGATATGAGGAACTGTATGTTATTTGTCTCAGTCGAGTGTGATGGTCACCTAACTGCGATTAAATACTTGATTTTCTTAGGTTGCTTCATTAAAAACAAAGTCACTCTTAACATTGCTGAACTGAAAAGAATGAATGATACACGGATTTACATACACTATATCCCCCTTAATACAGTCGATGGTTTTTTTCGCAATAGCACTCACCAACATATTTCTTTTCAAACTCTCCTGTAAGATGTCTCTTCACAAAAGTTGTTTTACCGGTGCCTCCATCACCCACCAGCACAAGCTATCAAAGAGATAACAACAGTTAGTTAGAAGTGGATTTAAATCTCATATCCCCCCCCAAAAATGTTTTGCAATACTGCAGAAATCCATCCATCCATTTCACCTACCTTAAAAGTAGCCGCTGCACTATCGTCCAGGGACATGTCTGCGAAATCTAGAGACACAAGGCGGGATTACAAACTAGCACGTATGTGTACGTCATCCTCGAATTCATGCTGTATCACCACGGAAGAGCGGTGTTGCGCCAACAATGGACTTGAGCCAAATACGATTTTTATTTTTAAACTGAACTAAAATGAAACAAATGTTTTTTTTGTTTTTTTTATAAAGTAGCTAGTTTTGTTTAACGCCGCCCGTTCACGACACAGCGCCCAGTTCTAGTATGTTCCATGGTAGCCTAGCTCAACGTGCAACATACGTACTCAAATGAGATGCTACACTACGATAACATGTTGGGGGAAAATAAACACAACCGAGAGGCTTGTAGATGAACACGCACATAGTTTTACCGTGAACCATTCAAATGCGCAAGGACACTTTTGCTTAACAATCCAAGTGGAGGAAACTAACACGTCTCAGGCCGTAGCAGATCTTAGACGACAAACAGCTCACAGCGCAAAATCTAGCGAGGATGACTAAATCGTAATGTGGATATTTTTCATATACTCAAGAAGTCGAAGCGAACAAACCATCATTAAATCCGCAAAAGCCTTTTGCTAGCTAGTTAGCACGCAGGATGGGCGCCATTCTTTCTTTACGCCATGCTAACATGCTAACCCGGCTACCAGTTACACAAACGGCCAACTAAAAAAAATTCCATTACCGACATTGAAGGCCGCGAGACAACCCCACAGACCTTAAAAGCACATATTTATACTTAACCGAGTGTTAATATATATTAATGGATTATTGTTAAGATTTTGAACGTGGAGAGGCCCACGAGGGATGAGAAAGCAGACTTACCAGTGGTATTTCGAACCAAGGAAAGAGCAAATGGCTGCGTGCGGCGGGAGATTCGGCGTGGTCTATGAGTCAGTTTCCGCCCTTATCACGTGACCAACACAGCGGCAAAATCGCAGGGTTAGGGTTAGGCAGCAACCATAGTTGTTGTGACGTCACCCCGTTTTATCCCCCTCGTCTATGACTTCACAATTGAGAATACGTCGTTTCATGTGACGTGTGAACGTATCTGTTGTAATGATTGAGGAGAAAAACGGGGAAACGTTTGTGGGACCCTTCAGCTTATTCCAAAGCATACGCATCTTTTTTATGGGGGGGGGTAATATTTCCGAAGAGCCGTCAAAGCGCGCTTAAAACCTGAAATAAAATGCTGGATTTTAGATTTATCTCATTTCTTGATATGTAGAATATGCAGGGATGGCGTTATACCAGGATTGGTGTTGCCAAAGCTTTGTCATAAATCTGTTTAGCCAGAGTTAAGATCCCAGTATTTTGGGAATAAGAACAGTGCCCAAGATATCTGGAATAAAATTAAAAAATAATAGTACATTTTGAAGTTGGAATAGTTTGTAGAAGTCATGAAACATGAAAGGAGGAAACATATCCGAAATATTTTAGTGTATAGTAATTTGTGTCAACTCTCCAGGATTCACAAATTTACAGCAGCAAAATCTACCATAAAATAAAAAAAGAATAAAACAGAAGTATCATAAAATTGTGAACACCCCTTTATCTACTTTTTATTTACTAATAACTGATTCCACAGCCTACAGAGTGTACATATTATGAATACTTGGTCTTGATAACGTAATCACACTTTTTTAATATATAATTTTGGCCTATAAATTGAAAAAAAATCAATTGTGACATTTTCAGACTTCAGTTAAGCACTAATAAGAAAACAGAAAAATAAATACTGTAGTGAAATTTTGGAAAAACGACTTTATTTCAAGATTTTAATTGCATCAAGAAAAATACAAACAGAACGGTGCCTCAAAGTCCTGACTGTAAAACAAATACAATAATTTATTTATCTATGTGGGTGGAAGCGTGTGGAGACACTATAGCTAGACTTAAGTCCTTGTTTGTGAGAAAAAATTATGATGAAACTCTGAACTCTGATGCACTGGAGGATAAACGATATTTTCAAGGTGGACACATATGCACAGTTTGGCCTGGCAGCACTCCCGAGCAGTCTATCTGTAGAGGTAGTCTGCTTGGATGTTGGCTGCAATCTCAGCCTCCCATTTGTCTCCATTGTTAAGCAGCTTCTCCTTGTTGTACAGAAGCTCCTCATGGGTTTCAGTTGAAAACTCAAAGTTCGGACCCTGGAGGAAGAACAGAACCGCCACAAGTCTTAAATTGCTTGCCGCATCTGAACTTGAGGAATTAAAAAATAGCATGCTGATATTGCTCACTTGTTGCTCCAGTGCGTTTCACTCATACTCATGTAGTAAAATGTATTCATTGCATTATGCAATGAATACATTTTACTACGTGAGTATGAGTCTTAACCTTTCTTTAATGCAACACCGTCTACCAAAACTGAGCATTTTAGACTCAACTTTCAAATTAAAGCTAGCCAGATTGTGCAAGTGTACCTAATCATATTTCCAAAAAAGCCCTAAAGCTCCCACCTCAACAATGGCATCCACAGGGCAGGCTTCCTGGCAGAAGCCACAGTAGATGCACTTGGTCATATCAATGTCATAGCGCGTGGTCCTCCTGCTGCCGTCAGCTCGAGTCTCAGCCTCAATGGTGATGGCCTTGTTTGAAAAGAAACCATGAATGAATCACTGATGTCAGACTTAAAAGAAAGAGACTCAAAATGGTATGCTCGTGTTCACCTGAGCGGGGCAGATGGCCTCGCAGAGCTTGCAAGCAATGCAGCGCTCCTCCCCGCTGGGGTAGCGACGGAGGGCGTGCTCTCCACGGAAGCGAGGTGAGAGGGGACCCTTCTCAAAGGGATAGTTGATGGTTGCCGGTTCACGGAAGAGGTAACTCATGGTCATACCCAATCCTGAGGGAAGGAGGGGTGCCCAACAATGTCAGTGTATTTTACCATCAAGAGTGGAGAGAGCTTTGGAAATGACTAAGCAATGCTGATTCCAAGCCAAAATAGTTTAAGATGAGCTTACTTTTTAATTGCTTGGATACATTTGCATCTCTGGAGTGCACCCATCATGTGAAATTAAACAATCAGGTAAATATTTTAACTTTTGGCGGATTGTGATATAACAATGGGGCTATCTCACACAATACCCCCACATTGTTTTTTGGCCAGGACTTGCAAGTTAGGTCGGTAAAAGCAAGCCATAGCCATACTGCATGTTATCATGTCAAAGCGGCTGAGCAAAACTTCGGCGTTAGCAGTGTTCATTCATTCATTCATTTATTTGATTGGGGGGGTAATCACACTAGCACAAGACCTCTGAAGAGTTCGGTCCATAGGAGAGTCGTTGCAGCACGGTCAGTGATGGACTTGAGGTCTGTCTGCGGCTCCACAGCATTTACATACTCTGTAATTGGAGGGAGACATTTAAAGGCATGTATCGAATGCAGATGCAATATATGAATCAGTTGATTGAAGGACTCACTGAAGCCACTACGTTGCACACCAACGCTGAAGGGACGTACACTAGTGCACCCAAACGAGCCTGCAACCATTTTTTTCGGAGTTAAATTAATTATGTCCTTGTTATTTTTACGTATTTGGAATAGGCAGTACCTGTCTTGGAGTAGCAGTAGAGAAGGCGCTGACCCAGTGAGGCAGACATCTGAAAGGCGGTTTTAAATAAGACTTAAGCAGCGTTTGGAATCATTCACTCACTCCCTACTCATTATATTGGGATTTTTATACAGTGGACTGTAAAGTTCACTCATTTGTCATTTAAAAAATATTTTTTTTAGCACTACTCTGTTAATTATGTCATTTCTGTGTTACACTTATAATTTACCAACTCAACATGAATAGAAATAGAAAATCTTTTAGCTGTATTTGCACAGTACATCATGGGATACATTTCTTTTCTCATTACCATTGCCATCCACTATTCCTTAAGATGCATTGAGGGATACATTAAGGACATTATAAAGAGAATGTGGTAAACTCAATATATAAGACACAATGTCGTGGATAGGTAGTGCTTCCAAACACAGATTTAAATCCTTAATTTTAATCCAAACATAGGAAACTAACTCCCAGAATTGCTGTAACAAAAGATATCTTTCAAACCCAAAATACGACTATTCCTATTCAATTTTAAGCAGACGATCAACCATCTTTAGATAATACGTGAGCAGCAAAAGTGGCAGGACAACTCATAGCTGCTTTGCAATGAAAACCTGCGTGCTCACAATGCCCTGAATACCAGTTTTGAAATTGACATTTTGACATTGAGATGGCCAAGACAACAGCGCTGCAGAAGATCCCGGAGGAACTCTTTAAGGTGTGCATGAAAGCAGCAGTGTAGATTGGACAGTAGAAAGATTCCAGGGGATATTAGTTAACTGGGGAATACATTTGTGACGTCAATCCTGGAACATTTCTGACAGAACTCGTTGTAGCAGCGCCACTTGTAGGCAATCCCCGATTCTACGCCAGAATTGTGCCACATTCAAGGGACATGGGAATAATAGGAAACTAAACGTGTGAGGCGCGTTCGCGTGTTGTTACACGAGCTTTAGCTACGACAGTGGACTAGGAACTGTTGACGTTAAATACGTACCCGTTCATCAACGCATTTAATAATTTAGCGGACTGAGTGAATGTTTTTACCAACATCGAGGTATGTTGCAAAATGTCGCATTGGTGACATTACATATATGAACACACTTGCAAGTTAGCTAATCGTCCGCACACTGACCTCAACTTCGTAGAATACAAGAAGATAACAGTTCCATAAATATGATCCTGATTTATTGGCACGGCTTCAGTTTTGACATTTAATTGCATTAGAAGTATTCGTCGATTTGTAATTTTACAGGTTAAGCTAATTTAGCCAAATAGAGGACACGCTCAGAGCACAGGACCTCCCTATTTGTTCTTGTAACTCAAAAGGGTGGCCACCAGTCACTCTAGAGTTGATTATATTGACGTCTGGATGAACAAGCGCTATGTCATATGTTGTTAACGATGACCTTTGACGAGTCTTACCTCTGCTGTGTGTCGATCGCCGACCGGAAAACGCCGCTAACTGTCATGCGCAGTGAATGCAAAAATGCGTTCATGGCCCTCGGTTATTTGTGTTTCATCTAGGACTTGCAATAAGAATAAATATGTAAATAAATCATAATTTTGCAAGGAATTCTGGTCTTTTCCAAGGTTGGATTATGTTAAAGAGGAAAATATATGCAAAAAAATCATTTTATAAAGTATGTGTGGGGGGGTGCATTGTTACTCACACTGATGTCATGATGAATGTGTCATCTTCCAGCAAAAAATATGCCCCTGACAAGTTTATTTTCCATAAAAACCCACGTGGTTTAGTTACAGAGAAGTAGATTTGAGGCAAGACCCTGCCCTGCGTCAGCAACAGTGGGAGATGGCAGCAGAGAGAAGAGGAAGTTGTTAATTTTCCACTGCCACAGAATCTCAGTCATCTTCAGTTCAGTGACTTTCAGTGATGAAGCAGGGCGGACATGCCAGAAGGTAATTAATTCCTTTTAAATGTATGTTGAACGACTCTTATGTTGTTTAGTTCCAAGGTGGGAAGTGTTCTAAGACTACATGCTTAAGGTTGAACCTTTTTTTTTTTTTAATGTATTTTTCAAAGCTTGAAATAAGTTTCATCATCTCTCATCTCGTCTTCCAATGAAATGCTGAGGACATCGAGTCGTGGAGGTCTAAATATGTCCAGTGATGAGGAAAGTTCTGGATCTGATGCGGGGTCAGGGTTCAGTCCTAAACTTCAGACAGACCGCTTTGGCTTCATAGTGTTGAATGGATCTGAAACCAGGTAAGCAGTTCCTCCTTCGCGATTGTTGGTAGCCTCACTTCTGATTGACTGTTCATGTTCATTAAGCAGATATTGATTAATTGATTAGTTATGATTTTTTTGTTTTCAAACAATGACATCAAAGGAATGCAATCTAGTAGTTAGCACGTCATCTCCCTCACAGTTCCCTCAAATCTCAGGATGTTCTCCGTGTGTTTGGGTGGGTTCTCTTCAGGTACCCTGGCTTCCACCAAAATTCCCAAAACGTGATAGTTAGGTCAACAACTCAGTAAAAAGTGTAATATTATTGAGGTACTAGGTTTATTTTCTATGTCATTCCAAATCTGCCAAAAATGGTTAGGCCTACTCAAATTCTGGTACAAGACCTGTGCAAGTGCAATCAAGCTGTCTACCATCTAGTGTTGGATATTTCTACTTAAAACTATATTGTGGGAGATAGGGCCCAGGTCAGAATGTAATTCACGGCTATTCTAATTGCAGTGGGGGAAAAAATATATTACTGTACATGTTATTAAACCCCCAAACTTGTTGAATAAGTGGTACACTGCCAGTAAACGTGACCATGGGTGTTAGTTCGCAAAATCATCTACAAAAAAGGTTGATAAACCTCCAATATGCATTTTTCATTAAAACACGATGATAAACATGTTTATAATAACTATTGTTTTTTTGTTTTGTTTTTTAAATCAAGGTGCCATTCAGTGTGGTCACCAGTTGCACATCCTTGCATGGTCTATGCCATAGGCTCTATGGACTTTGAAATTCACATTGTGCTCTTTAGTAAAAACATGATTATCAGCAAAGTGTATTTTTCCCCCTCGTTTTTTGGGGCACATAACTAGCACAAGCTTTTAACAATAAATATGCGTTTCATGGAAGTAAGAAAGTTAAACGTCACCCAAGCTGACGCACAACTGAAGTCCAAGTGATATGTAGGTATTTGTTTTCATACTCGGAGTCGTGACTGACAACACCCTAACCTGTAACCATGGAGCCATCGCACTGCCGCCGTGTGGTTTTCCTGTTTCCTGTCCTACTTCTGGAGGGCTCAGCACTGAAATCAAGTCTTGCGAGCAGCAACACTGCACAACTGTTTTATTACAATACTTAGTACAATACTTAGTTTGATGCTATGAGCAGAATGTCTTGGGACATTGGAACATGTTTGAGAGCTTATACTGTACAGCTGGAAATTGTCCAATGTCACCGAAATTGGCCAGGAAGTTATTTATTTATAAATGTTTCACCTTTTTTCATCTATCTATGCCACTGACGTATAGTGACAGTCAGCTCAATGCTCTTCTACCTGATGACAAATATCTCTTTTTCTTTCTTGTATGCCTTGGCTCAGTTTTTCTGTACTATTTTGTGATTATATGTTTACGTGATTAACATGATGGCATTTCATGATGTTTCAGAGGGAAGTGAAATGTCATTTGCTTGTTTGTCATCAGGATTGTGGGTCCACATCCTCAATTAGTCAGGCAGAGGGAAGCCAAGTGGATCAACATCATAGACCAATGGCAGAGCATCTTGATGAAGAAGACTAACATGGTGTGTAGTTTGATTCAATGCTCCAAATTAAGATGAATGGCTGTCATACTGGTAGACACCCATATGACCTTTCCACAGATCAAAGTGCAGTGTCAAAAAGGCATCCCAACTTCTCTTCGAGCAAAGTGTTGGCCTTTGCTGTGCGGCGCCACCAATAGGATGGACCAAAACAAACCACTTTTCCAGGTATAAAACAAAACATGACCGTGTCAGTCAAACATACAACTAAAAGTTCAAGATGCATGCAGCAATGAGCGATTTTCAATGTGAATCCTCAAAATGATTATGTATTACATTTAAAAACCCAATCTAGTTTAAATTCAATTAACATCTCTCACTGATTTATCTTTTAGTTAATCACGCTATTTATTTACTTTGGCTTTTTTTTCTGTGTCAGTCTCTGGACTCACAAGTCGCTCTGCAGAAGTGGGTGGACATAATCAACAGGGATCTGGACCGACAGTTTCCGTTCCACGAGATGTTCCGCTCCAAGGACGGACATGGGTACGGGACCTTTCCTCTGACGCTGTTATACAGAAAAGACATGAAGCCCATCAAAGGCAACTTTATCAGATTGTAATGGTGTTTCATGTGCATTTAGGCAGCAA